>NW_027205603.1:600000-912500 GCF_024711535.1 Dipodomys merriami | reverse complement strand
ACTTGAGAAAGGGAGGAATATGTTTTCTAGCTTGACAGTACTGACGAAATCATTTGCCAAACATCCCATTGTACATTTTAACATGTACAATATAGCTAGGCACCGGTGACTCACGCCTGTAATCCTAACTACTCAGGAGGCTGAGGACTAAGGATCGTGGTTCAAAACCAGCCAGGACAGCAAAGTCCATGAGACTGTTATCTCCAATAAATCACCATTAAACTAGAAGTGGCGCTGTGGCTCAAGTGGTAGAGGGCTCACCTTGAGCTGAAGAGCTGAGGGACAGCGCCCAGGCCCAGAGTTCAAGCCACACACACACACACACACACACACACACACACACACACACATGTATAGGACATTTGTTTCTTAACTCCCTGCCCCCCCTTTTTTTTGTCAGTTGAGGGACTGAACTCTGGGCCTGGGCACACTCCCTGTGCTCTTCAGCTCAAGGCTAGTGCTCTACCACTTGAGCCACAGCGCCACTTCCAACTTTTTCTGCTTATGTGGTGCTGAGGAATTGAACCCAGAGCCTCATGCAGGCAATGCAAAAAATCTACCACTGAGCCACCTTCCCAGCACTGCCCCCCCTTTTTTAAATAAGGTGTGATACCTTGCCTTTTTTTTTAACTTGAGAGACCAAGTCACGAGGCATTTCTTAATGGCTTCAAACCCAACTGAAAACCAGAAGAACAAATTACCTATGCGCTTTTGTTTCTGAGGTACAGATTCACAGCTTAACGCTGACGAGGGCAAATCGGGCAAATCATTGCTGGCAGAGATGCAAAGATGGAGGAGACAAAGGTGCTAGAAAAGACCAAGCTCCAGAGGCACACCATAGAAACCAGCCTACAGTGGGAATTTACCTTGAGCTGATTCATGGGACCTTCTGATGGGTAATCTAGAATGATGACTTGTCAAAGAAGGCAGTAGTGAGGAGAGGGTGAGATACCTGGGCACACACATCCACGAGGCTCCCTTCTGGAAAGACTCTTGTCTTTGTGACTTCACAGGAGAGCCCCAGCTTCTCCGAGCTATCTCTTACCCACAGAGACGCTTCCAGGGAAATTCCACTCTGTGCTAAGCAGTAGGTGAGCTACAAGCTATTCGATGCCTCTACCGAATCTCAGGGTTCGCCAGCCCCAGCCCTCACTCTCTCATCTGAAACCCAGCATGCTTCCCACCTGCTGTGGTTACAGAGATAACCTCCGCTCAGCCCTGGATAGTCTGCAGCTTCTGTTCCAGGAAAATCCCATCAGGCCTCCGTGGCTCTTTTCTGAATCTCTTCTATCTTTTTTAATCCAGGTCTTATACCAGGTAAAGGAGGCAGGCTTCCCATCCAAGGCATTTGACCTTTTATGGGGTACAAACTTCTGAAGGAAGCCTGAATGGGAATGGAGGAGATTCACGGCCTCAAGGACAATGATTTCATGACATCTCTCCTGGGTGTAGAGGCAAATGGGCTGGGGGATGATTCTGCTGCCAGAATGGGGTGGAATGTTCTGTTAGAAACTTTCTCTTCACCTGTCTTGTGTGAGCTTGAATCTCTGGCTGGGGAAAGCCAGCTATCCAAACAGTGAGGTTCTAGACTTTTCTGGAAATATCTGATCCTCAGGAAATTACAGGGACCTATAAGTACCTACCATATAAAATGGTAAGATTATTTATTCAGTATGTATCACAATTGGAGCCATTTTCCACTCTCCCTCCTCCCTTCCCCCTCCCCCCCAGGACATATCATACTGTCTGGGGATATTTTTGCTTGTTACCCATAGGGATAGGAAACCACTGTTGGTTTCTAGATGATCAAGACCAGAGTTTCTGTGAAACATCCTCCCCTGTAAAGGAACAGCCTGGCCAAATGTCCCTGGTGCAAAAGGGAGGGAAACTCAGCTGCACAATAAAAAGGTATATGGTTCTAGACATTCCCCCAAAGTTACCAGAAAGTTCTATTTTCAAAGTACAATCTAAGGCAAATCCTTTCCTTTCTCTTCCTTGATTTCCCTTGTCTGCAAAATGGGAATGACTGTCACTCGTTCCTCTTTTCCCTCTCTCCCTGAGAGCCACTAATGAATGTTTGCTGAGCACTTTGAAGACTCTAATTACTGTTATCCCCCGGATATCAGTTGAAGATTGTAGGGCACCTGAGAGTCTTGCAGACGGTGAGATACTGAGCCAAGGAGACAGCCCTGTGGCCGAAGCTACTGTTTATCATTCTCCGAGGGCAGTATCAAGCCCTTGGGCTCTCCTTACTCAGAGCAGAATTACCCAAATCAGCTCTAGAATCTGCAGAAGGAAACCAAAGGTTCTCATGATTAAACCCCAGCGTTCCCAATGTCAAAGACACAGGACTCCAGCCAAGGGCTTCTGGTTAAATCTTAGCAGGTGGAGATACGTTCCAACAAATCTCTATTGATTCACTGCTCCGTGCATGATTCAGATAAAATATGCAGCAAAACTAGGATACCTCGGTTTCAGCATTTCCAGGGAAAGGCAATATATTAAGAAACTTTTCTGGTGGCTCTCATTTAGTAGTCACTGTTCTTATTTAAAAAACATTTAAGGCTACATGAGGTGATAATACATACCTGTAATTCCAGCACTCAGGAGGCTGAGAAAGGAGAATCATGGGTTCATGGCCAGCTGGGGCTACATAGTAATAGCCTCTCACAAAACAAACAAGAAGAAGAAGAAGAATATAGTAAATGTAAATGTGAAAGTCTCCTGGGGGATTACAACTGTTGTGCTCACCAAGTTTTCAGCAACACTCAAGTAGACTTGCCCAAAGTAAGACAAGCATCTACAACCCCTTCTTCTCTTGTCACCAAATTCTGATTGAGGTAACCAACCTATCAAACTCCCTTTTAGCACAGATTACTTTCTAAGCTGCAGTGAGAATACCAAAGTATGAAAACCAGTGCCTGTCCTCACAATGCCTCCAGCATCGGATTATAGCAATCTCATAGTGCTGAGTAGGTGCACAATTGTTAAAGAGAAATTCAGGGAAAAGGAGGTAGAAGGCGTTGGGCAGGTGTCCTGGTGGCCAACAAGCAGTGGTAGGAACAGAGAAGACAATGATAAGGAAGCCACCTGGTGCGCCCTTCCTTCTCGGCTCTCTGCCAATGGCCTGAAGATTGCTCAAACATTCCAAAGCAAAATTTTACTACGAGGGGAAAGGTCCTGAGTTCTGGCATGGGTTTTGTTGTTCTGTTGCTCACCTGCCTGGCTAGTGACTGGAGATTGTATCATGGGGGGAAGAGGGCTAGTCCTCTGGTTCTCAAGCCAAGGGTCGGCCTAAGGCTCTGCATTTCTAACATGTTTCCTGGGTGATGGTGGTGCTATCTGGGAACTTCAAATTGAGAACCACTGAACTGAGAGCACAGTTTGGATCCACCAGTTGGAAGAGTGGTCTTCGGTGTAGAACCTTTAAGACCTGGGAAGTTGTTAGGTTGTTGAGGATGTGATCCTTAAGGGATGAAGGGTGAAATGGGTGTGCCATGCCCATCCACCCAGCTGGGTTTAAATCCTAGCTATTCCCGAAGCAGAGATAAGAAGAGCTTGGTCCAAGGGTAGAGCAGAAGAAACAGCCTGAGATCCTAAAGGCTCATGTGGTAGAACACTGCCCTAACACACAAGGTACAGAGTTCAGTCTCCAGTACCACCAAGAGAGGAGAAAGACAGAAAACAAAAAACAAAAACAGGTAGATCTCACGGGACCTTGTGTTTGTTCTCAAGAGAATTGTTACACCAAGATACCTTTAGCTCATCTTGTCTCTCGGGATAGTCTCTTCCCTTCCTGTAGACACCTGGTAAATCTCTGTGAGGCCTTTACTAAAAGTCAAAAAGGCCCTTTCCTTATCCTTTAACTTGCAGACCTGTGAGATAAATCAGCCTGTTTTTGTTATAAAGCACCTAGCCTCCAGTATTTCAATACAGTCACATAAAAGGGGACCAGTACAGCAATGCAGCATGCCCATCCATCCCAAGGATGCCATGACCTAGGTAATTACTAAGTCATTTTTTTCTCAAAGCTCACCATTAAGACCACAGGAAATCTCTGAGACCTGACTCTACTAGACAAAATATATCTCAAACTTATATGTGACACAGGGGCTTTGCCCTGATATCATACCCTGCTGAATCATCGGTGTCATTTTAGTGGGTAATAGCTGAATGAGGTCCCCTCCCCCATAAAAAGAGCACCTGTGAGTTGACAAAGGAAATAAGGAGATGAGTGTGGATCTCACACAAGATTTTAAACACACATGTACCCCCCCACACACACACACACAAAGTGACCTAGCACAGGAAGGGGTGGAGGCCGGAAGAAAGGACCAAAGAAAATAACCCAAGGCCAACAGCAGGTAAAGTACTCTATGGTTAGGTCCATAGGAATTGAATCAATTCAGGAAAGTGGTTACCTCCCCGATGCTTTCTGTTCTCATCTTGTACATTTCTGACAAGCATTTTCTTCATTTGTAGAGTTTCCTAGGAAATAATAGTACCTTCTGTCCCATTTGACATTAGACAGAACACACACACACACACACACACACACACACACACACACACACACACACACACACACACACACACACAAGTGGCCCCCTGGATCAGACTTCCTTGTGCACCCAGAATCTGTGTCTACAGAGGTGACCAGAGCCATTCTGTGCCAACAGAGTAACTTTGTATTTCTTTAGAAAGAATGAAGCTGAAAACTAAGTTCACTCTCTGAAACTGCCAGGGAAATTCGAGACAGCAGATGCAATTATTAACTCCGTTGAAATGTATTATTAACAATAATGCGTAGCCCCATTGTAGCATTTTCTGGCTTCAAAGCCATTCACAAACATCAACTAATTAATCCTTACCTCAGCATGATGAAGTAATTAAGTGTCATTATGCCCACGTTGCAGAAAGGGAAACTGAGGGACGCAGAGGTTAAGCGCCTGGCCCAAGGCCACAGAAAAGATGCAGTCTCAGAATCTCAAGAGCTCTCTGACTTACAGTTACACCCTTAAAAAACAAAACCTCTCACTGCTGAGGAAAAGTGAAATCTACGCAGCAGAAAACATGCCTCTGAAAAAAGAGAATTGGTGGAGAAAGTCTCTGGTCCCTTCTTTACACTTTGCCTTGGTACAAACAATCAGAATTGTATTTTTCTTCGCTGCTTTCCTTCCTCATTAATTTTTTAAGCATGCTAACGGAGGGGAAATGCCAAAGTATTTTAATGATGTATGAAATAAAATACATAAATAAAATAATAATTGTAATAAAACCATCTGCCCACACAGAGAGACTACAAGCCTAGTATTTGGGGTGGCAGTTTTCTTTTTACCACTCTGCTTAGGAAGCCAAAACTTCTTTGTTTTATTTTTCTTAAGGAATAGAAAAATGAAATTGAAACTTAGCGTGCTCAACCTGCACAGCACAACTTTATCTGGATTCTTCTTTGATGAATCCTACCGTCATTTGTAGTTTCTTCAACTTTTCTCAGCCAGGCTAGTCCGGAAGATTTCATTTGACTTGGGGGAGGTTGGGTTTTATTTTTAATTGGGCTGACGTTTCAAGTCTTTTCTTCAACAGGAAAAAGGGAAGGGCTGGCCCTTTCTGAATCTCCCCCCACCCTCAGCCCAAAAGCCCTGTGGTTGGGAGTTCCACGGCTGAGACAGAGCGAAAGCACTGCACGGCACAGCCTTGTGCCATGGAGTCTGCTCTGCAGACTTTCCCAGGGCCCCTCCTGGCACTGTCTTTGCAGTCATCTTTGCAGATCACACTGGGAGGAGCAGGAGGAAGAGCAGAAGCCATGGAGACATCTGCTGTGACCTGGTGGTACATCCCAGAGCCTCTCTCAGTCCCACATGCCAACCTAACCTCTTCTTGCTGTATAAAACCACAGCCATACCACACCCAAAGCTGCTCATTGGAGGGGCTCTGTTCCCTGGGGGATCCTGAAAGTCACCTGTCCACTTTTAGCTCTGTGTGTGTGTGTGTGTGTGTGTGTGTGTGTGTGTGTGTGTGTGTGTGTGTGTGTGTGTGTGTGTGTGTGTGTGTGTGTGTGAACCAATCCTGGGGCTTGAACTCAGGGCCTGAGCACTGTACCCTGAGCTTCTTTTGCTCATGGCAAGCGCTCTACTACTTGAGCCACAGCTCCGGGTCTAGATTGTTGTTGTTGTTGTTGTTGTTGTTAGTTGGTTGGTTGGAGGCAAGAGTCTCAGGCACTTTCCTGCTGGGGCTGAATCCTCAGATCTTAGCCTCCGAGTGGCTAGGATTACAGGCTTAAGCCACTGGTACCTAGTTAAGGCACAAATAATTTTCATCTTTGCAAATTTTCATTTTGGCAATTAACAAGTGCCTTTGGATTAAAAAAAGCTATATAGGAAAGAAAAGCACAGGAATAATTACCATACAAGACAGAATAATGTTTACTTTGCAGGGGACTGTGGAAAGCTTCTGGAATAATTGGAAAAGTTTTTTCCTTACCTAGTATAGCTACAAAAGCATCCATTTATAACTAAGTTATCATGGAGTTATCCATTTTATGCCAGCATTCATATCTTTGGTAGAATTTACATTTTAAAAAGACTTAAAAATAGATAGGATCTCATTCCCCCTACATGGAGTTATTAATGGTACTCTGCCATGAAAACTAGTGGTTTTGATTTTGCTTTCATTTCAATAAAATTATTTCTATTTTTCTCTCGTCACATCTGCATGTATTTCTGTGGGTTCCTAAAGACAAAGTAACATATTTTGAGGTCATCTGTGTGGTGAGTTGGACTTTGAAGATGCTGGGTGGTGGGTGGAAAATAAGCTGAAATTCCCTCCAGTTCTGACATTCTTCAAGTCTATGAAAATGACCGCCAGTGCTGGACAGCCCTTTCCCTGGCTCCTTCTAACCTTGCACACCCCTCTTGGCTCTCTAGCCACTTCTCTCTCCCCTTGCCAAGCACTTTCTAGGACCTATGTCCACCCTTTCCCCATAGTCTTCATCAAGTACTGAAGGGTTAGTGTGTGCCAGGAGTCCTTGGGTTATCCCTCTTCATCCTCCAGCGCCCTGTAAGATACAAGCATTCGTATTCCTTTATAAGGACCCTTTAAGGCCTGTGAAATAATCTGGTATGTGATGGGACAGCCCCCTAGGCTTGCCCTCAGTTTCCTCATCTACTTGTACTGATCACTTTAGATGATCTTGAAAGGATGTCATGACCAAGAGCACGTGACAGATGGCGAGCAGCAGAGCAGGGGTTCAAACTCAGATTGGTTTCGATAGCTCTTCTTGTTCTGGTGGATAACACTGTCTCTCTTCTCTCATGAGCTCCCAGACAGGAAAGTAGCCCCAAATACAGAAAGACGTTACTTACCCATCTACCTGTGGGACTGTGGGACTGGCCAGCGAGGGTGTGGGAAGGTCTATAATTTTCATCATTATGAGCTGGACAAGTCTTGTAAGTGGCATTTTGTCTTCTATAAAAAATGGACATAGTAAGCTGGGAGCCAGTGGCTCATGCCTGTAATCCTAGCTGCTGAGGAGGGTGAGATCTGAGGATCATGGTTTGAAGCCAGCCTGGGCAGAAACATCCATGAGACTCTTATGTCTAATTAATCACACACACACACACACACACACACACACACACACACACACACACACACACACACACACACACACACAGAGCCAGAAGTGAATGGTAGAGTGCTAGCCTTCAGCAACAACAACAACAAAAAGCACAGGGTCAGTGCTTAGGTCTTGAGTTCAAGCCCTAAGACTGACACGTAAAGAGAAAGAAGGAAGGAAAGAAGGAAGGAAGGAAGGAAGGAAGGAAGGAAGGAAGGAAGGAAGGAAGGAAGGAAGGAAGGAAGGAAGGAAGGGAGGGATGGACAGAGGGAGGGAAGAAGGAAAGAAGGAAAGAAAGAAAGAAAGAAAGAAAGAAAGAAAGAAAGAAAGACAATCATGTTGGCTCCTGACTCAAGGAGCTGTCGACTGCACATATCTCTCTTGAACTCCAGTCATGTGCCAGTTACTCTGCAGAATCCTGAGTGTCACCTTCCTCCTGGATGGTGTAGGAGCCCTCTCCTGAACCCTGCTTCTCCCTGACCCCATCTGCACCACACACTCTTACGAAGCCACAAAATCGCCTCCCCGTTCTTCTCGCTGTCTTCTCTTTGCTTGACTCTGTCTCCAACCAGGCAAGGAGTTCCTCCAGGCTGGGGGCTATGCCTTGTTCATCTTCTTAGCCCTGTGCTCAGCAGAGTAACCGACACAGCAAGTTGTCCATGAGTTTATTAAATATAGGAAGTTGAAGTAGGCCTAGAAAGGCCCTTTGTAGATAGGTAAAGTAATAAGGATTTGACACATCAAAGAGAGTGAGACGCATTAGGCAGAAAGGGCTTAAATACCGGGCATTTGGTGTTTATAAATCTGTAAAGGTCTGGAAGGGTGGCCATGCGCGGAGCTCTAAGACTGGAACGGATTGACACAGCCACGTTCATCTACCTGTCCTTCTAGAAGCCCTGTCTTGCCCAGAAAATACTGTCATCCTCAATTCAAAAGGACAACAGAACAACAAATACTACTCTGTGTTTACTAATTCTCTTCTGATTTCTTTAGCTGTTGTTGTTACACTCTCTCTCTCTCTCTCTCTCTCTCTCTCTCTCTCTCTCTCTCTCTCTCTCTCGTTCTCTCTCCCCCCCCATGTCATCTAACAGTCCACATCTCTAGGGACATGGGAGTTAAGGAGAGTACCAGTTCCCAAAGAGCTCCATATAGGAAACAGTGCAAATGCCCCATCTGAACTGTCCCCTCTAGCCTAGTAGCCCACCACTTCCCACTTGCCCCCCCATGTACCCCACTTGCTCAAATTATCCTCCCAGCCTTCTCTCACTCACAAACTCCTGCTTCCTCTAGTGCTCATGGGAAATAGCTTCATCTTCAGTATTGAGCTCTGACTCTTCCTAACACACACAGCATCTCCCAGAAGAAGCACAGGAGATGGGAAGGGTCTATTGACACACCTGTGGCCTCACTCGACTTTGAGGCCATCAGAGGTGACACTGGGACTCATTCATTTCTCATGCTGATGTCTGCTGTACTGCCAGTGCATTGTGGGTATTGAGTGGCTATTTAACCTGCACACACATGAACCATTGCTTAGAATCTGCCTTCCAATGAGAGAGTACATAGGCCACATTTCCTACCCCATCCACCTTCTTTTCTCTCTATGTACAGTTCCCAAACTAGTTTAGCAGCAGTCATCCAGTAAGGTTTTATGTACACACCGCTAACCTCCCCACCCATCCCTACCCCGCAGATATCTGAAGCCCCCTATCCCCCAAATTCTGATCTATCTCCAAGTTGAGGAGTCATTCCTTAGGTTTGAACAGAGAAATCTGAACCAACGTAAAAATAGTGCTGCAGGGAAATAGAAAAGAAAGAACAGACTTCACATAAAACACTAGATTCACCATGGCCAGAGGGCCATGGAGGAGGGGAAGCGGGGGGGAGAGGAGGGGGAGAAAACCCTTGTCAGGAACACTGGAATTTTAGCTTTTCAGTACAAACAACCTCAAGCAAAATAAATTTAGTTAAAGACTTAGTGCGAAAATCCAGAGCACCTGTCAACTAAATCGTTTCTTCTCTTCCAAGAAAGCAGAAGACAGAGAGGAGGAAAAAGCAAAGAAAAGAAAAGAAGAAACAAAATCAGTGAGTCTCCTTGACTGAAATCTACAAGCATGAGTCTTTGGTCAATGCCCAAATATCTTCGATAACACATTTGCACACCTATAAAAACAAAAAGTCCCGTCACAAATGCCAATAAATGATTCTGAGCCTGTCCTAAAACCATACAGCTGCAAAAACATAAAATATCTCTCAGATTTTTTTTTGGGGGGGGGGAGGGGTTAAGGGAAGAAACTCTTTCCAAAAAAAGGAAAACCAATAGACTCAAAATAGAACTTTAAAAATTTTTAACAGTAAAAAATCAGATGTGTTTTTATTTGGTGTCTTTTCTTTCCTTTTGCAAAACTGATACATAGGAGAGCTGTGAATGAGTACTCTGCTTTCACTTTAGGAAAGTAACCAGGACTTTAGGACTAAAGGTAGGGTTGAAAATCAGCTGAACTTTTAATATATTTTTTTTTAATGTCTTGGTTCTAGGGCTTGAATTCAGAGCCTTGTGCTCTTGCTTGGCTTTTTTTCACTCAAGACTGGTGCTCTACCACTTGAACTACACCTCCACTTCTGGCTTTTGGGTGATTAATTGGCGATGAGAGTCTTTCAGATTTTTATACTTGGGCTGGCCTCAAATCGTGATCCTCAGATTTCGGCCTCCTGACTAAAACTACGATTACAAGTGTGAGCCATCACCAGTGCCCAGCTGAACTCTTTTTTTGTTCCTGAGCATCTAGCTTATCTCTAGGCAGAGCTTTTGCCACTTATTTGCACATGCAAGTGAGGCGGGAAATGGGGGAAATGAACCGGCAATGACTGCAAAGCCAGGCAGGAAAAGAAAGCTCAGTGTCATCGTGACACCAAACAGAGCCAAAGACAGAGAGACAAGAGAGCCACCCAACTGCACCACCCAGCAGATGCCATCCCTTGCTGGAGCCATCTCAGTGGGCGCCATTTGTGCGCCCCGGCTGCTCACTTCGCATCTGGCTGGAAGGGCTTGCTTGTTTGCTCAGCTTTTTCCCCTGGGCATAGCTCACAGTTGCTCTGTTGCAATTCCAGTTTGAGCGAGCTTGGTACATCTTTCACAGTTCTTGTGTTGTTATTAACTTAGTGACTAACTAAGAGGTGTTTGGCTTTTGAAACGGTGCCACGAAAATTTCTCTCTCATCTCAGGGTGATGTCAGCCCCATAAACGAAAAGATGCTGGAAAAAAAACAATAGAGATTTCTGTGGTAACATTTTAATGAGGTAGGTCTTTCTCGTCCCCCCCCCCAATCGAAAAAGTAACTCCATTTGCTGCAACAGGCAGTTAAAAGGAGCTTTGGAAGAATTGGGGATGTGGATTAAAACTTGAGTGATTTAGATGCGGTGATTTTGCAATTCCCTAGGGTGAAAAAGAAATCGCCATCTTTTTTTTTTTTTTTTTTATATTCTCTCCACTCCTGGGTGATTAAAATAACTTATATGGAATTTATGAACAGAAACTTCTGGTTTCCCAAGGCCCTTGGCATGGAGAGTCCAAATAAGCCTTAAAGCAACACTTGGAGGTAGAAGGTAATAAATTTGACACCAGAAAAAGAAAGACATGAGGCCTGAAGATTCACAATAAAAAAATGTGCAGCCAAAAGTTAACAGTTGAAAACCAAAAACCTGCTGGACACCAATTGCTCACTCCTGTAATCCTAGCTACTCAGGAGGCTGAGATCTGAGGATCAAAAGTTGAAGCCAGCTGGGCCAGAAAGGGTCTCGGGAGAATTTTGGGGGCTGTGGCTCAAGTGGGAGGGCACAAACATGAGCACAAACATGCTCAGGGACAGCACCCAGGCCCTGAGTTCAAGCCCCACCACCACCACCAACAACAACACCATCAAAACCAACTCAGCACACTTTCATTTGGGGAGGAAAGGATGTTCCTGGAGTTAGAACTCGGAGCTCAAGCTTGCTGGGCAACCCCACCTCTCCTGGTACTTCTTTGCCTGTGTCACCTTCAGACATGATCTTCTTCCCTGTGCTTCCTGTGTAGCTACCATGCTCCGCTTATTTGTCCAAGGGGGGGAGGGGTCTTGAAAACTTTTTGCTCAGACTGTTCTTGAATGCAATCCTCTTACTCTCCACCTACCAAGCAGCTGGGATTGCAGATGAGAGCCACCATGCCCGGCCTAAGATGCTTCTTGACAGGGATTTATAGGTTCTGAGTTAGAAGATGATTTAGACATCAATATAGCCTAGAGGTCTCCATGACCCGTCACTAACTTCTTCAGGAACGTGGTTTTTCAACCCCTAGTTGAGACTCATGAGGGATGGGTAAATTTAGCACCCCTATTTACCCACGGACAACAAACCCATGATATTAATTAATGGTTCACAGGACTCTGGCCAAGGCCTGCATTTAAACAGACAATGCTTGTGCTTATACAGCACAATCTGTGCAATGAGTTCAATTAACTTTTCACTTCTTTTATGGTCTCCTGCAGCCAGTCTGGTAGAGAGGCATGTCCATCTGCACAACCGTCAACGGCTTTCTAGCCGCTCAAATGCAGCAGGGAGAAAAACAAAAAACAAGCAAACCACACTATGCTCTCAAAACAGCCAAAAACCTGGGGCCTTCTAAATGTCCAGTGTGTGGTGTGGGCCTTTCATTCCTCTTTTGATGCTGTCATCATTTGATCTGAGAGGGTGATTAGGCTCCCCCTGCGTTAATCATAATGTAGGAGAGATGGTCTTATGTAAAGCCTAGACCCCAAATAATAGAGGTAAATGGTGAGTCTTTGAAGCAAAGTGTTTTCACTTAGCCAGGCACCGGTGGCTCACACCTGTAATCCTAGCTACTCAGGAGGCTGAGATCTGAGAATTCAGCCCAAGCAGGAAAGGCTGTGAGACTCTTATCTCCAATAAACCACTCAGAAAACCAGAAGTGGCACTGTGGTTCCAGTGGTAGGGTGCTAGCCTTGAGCTGAAGAGATGAGAGACAGTGCCCAGACCCAGAGTTCAAGTCCCATAATGGACAAAAAATAAAAAGTTTCTTCATGTGTTACACATAGAAAATGGCAGGCAAGAATGGCCCACCATTCACCATACATGCTCTCCACAGTGTGGAAGACCTGCCCAGAACCACAGCGCAACCAGATACCTTCTTACCTAGAGAAGAGGTTCTCCTGTATGATACTGCAGAATGTACATCTTGCTATCATGCTACCGTCTATATATGTCTATATTTTCTTTCCTTTTCCAGTTGTTTCCTTCTTAGTTTTTATCACAACAGCTATGATTCCATCTAACAGTCAGATTCTAGATTACAGTTTGCTACCTGAGTTTTAGAACTACATGAAGATTTTCAGCATGCACCATCACATAGCTGCACATCAAATAACAAAAACTGTGTACCTGTAGAATCAACCTAAGTTTACATGTATAAAATTCTTCACTTTGTCAGGTGCTGGTGGCTTACACCTGTGCTACTCAAGAGGTTGAGGTCCAAATCCAACTTGGGTAGAAAAGTCTACAAGACTCTATCTCCAGCAAAAAACTGAGTTTAAAGAATGGATCAAGTGGTAAAGCACCAGGTGAACAAGCAGCCACCAGGCCCTGAGTTCAAAAATAATCCTCCTTTTAAGTGAACACATGCCTGTCATTAACAAAATAATCACCTAACCAGGTGCTAGTGGCTCTCGTCTATAATCCTAACTACTCAGGAGGTTGAGATATTTGAGGACCACCCCTTGAAACCAGGCAGAAAAAGTCCCTGAGACTCTAATCACCAACTAGCCACCAAAAAGCCAGAAGTAGAGCTGTGGCTCAAGTGGTAGAGTACTAGCCTTGAGTTTTGTTTGAAAAAAAGAAAAAGCTTAGACAGTACCCAGGTCTAAATAAGCCCCAGGAACAGCACCAAAAGAAAGAAAAGACAGGGGAAAAAAAGGAAGAGAAGGAGAGGGGAGGGGAGGGGGAAAGGGAGAGAGGAGGGAAGGAGGGAAGGAAAAAGGGGAGGGGGAAGAGAGGGGAGGGGAGGAGATGGGAAGGCAGGAGAGGGGATGGAAAGGGGAGGGGAAGGGATGGAAGAGGAGGGAGAAGGAGGGAGGGAGGGAGGGAAAGAAGGAAGAAGGGAAGAAGGAAGGGATACCCTAGAGTTACAAATGATACCTCCACTCAGGCAGAAATGATACTGCCCCTTTGATTTTGAAGAAATCTTGTAGCCACATGGAAAAAATTCCTGCAGAGCCTGTTTTCAGCTGTACCACTGTTACCACTAAAGCAGCTGGAATTTCAGGAGCATTTTTTGGAATAGCAGAAATCCCAAAGATTATAAAACCTTCTATGATTCTTTCTTTCCTGCCCTGCTTCCTCTAATGTGCATTGGGGGACCATGAGTATTGGTAGGACATAAAAGATGGTGACAGTAATGCTTTGCAGAGTACAGATCTTTTTTTTCCTCTAGCTTCCTAACCATTGGCTCCGGATCCTTTAAACTAGTCAGCCTTTCTGCTGACAGAGAACCTCAAGCAAGACTAGGGAACATGCTCAACAGTAAGTTTCTCACTTATTCCTAAGCTCAGGCTTGCTTGCCTCACTTGCACCGTAACTGCCAAAGTCCTGAAAGATAAATGCATGACATCTAGTGTAGGGCAGGCTAGTGTTACAAACACGAGGAGTCCGATGGAAAGATGGGAAGTGATTTACACAGCAGAAGCCAGGGATGAGGCACCTGCCCTGTCTTTCCTCATCCATTGCTAAATAAGTCCCACTAATTTCTCAATCTGATAAATGGCTGATAAAAATCAAGGGAACACGAAGCTCCATGTTCTTGTCTCCCAAACGAGGCCTAAAATCGGTGTTTGTTTGCATATGCATTTCCAAAATGAGTAATTTAAGATTACATTGTTTATATCACTGGGTACAGTCTGCCTTCGGGCATGAAGAACACGGGCGTTTTAGTGGCAAATATTACATGTGTCACCTGCATCAACCAAGCTATCTGAGGGAAGCAAGCTGACACCAGTGGAGAAGCTCATAATCTTGGTGCAAGACAGAATGCTCTACTTCCTTCCCCTTGTTGCCAATTCCATAGCCTGGGGAGGAGGAGTGATACCTAGGTCTTCTCCCTCTGGACTTGTGATGTACAGAAGGGGCAAGAAGTCCCCTTCCTGACTTCATGATGTAATTATCTGTATTGTAACCTCATGTCCCTGGAGACCTTTGACTACATTCCCATACTACCGTCACCACAGAAAATTCTTGTGCCATTCACATTTGAGTTTTTAGATTCACTTTTTCAATGATCGGGGTTTAGCCAGGGACCAGTAGCCTATAATCCTGGCTACTCAGGAGGTAGAGATCTGAGGATCAATGTTCAAAGCCAGCCCAAGGCAGAAAAGTCCACCAGATTCTTATCTCCAATTCACAGCGTCAGGTCTGAAGGAGAGGTGTGGCTCAAGGAGTAGACCACCATCCTTCAGGACAAATAAGTAAAATAAAAAGCTGAAGAAGAACATGAGGCCCCAGGTTCAAGCTCCAGTGTCAGCATACACACCCAAATGGCCAGGTTCTCTAAATGCAACAAAAAGATCAGCTCAGGAAGAGAGGGGTAAATGAGGGGCTGGGTTCTCTTGGGCTCTGTCAATGGAAATGCCAGTCTTGGGCTTTGCTCTTTGATTCTTCTAAGATTTGGGTGACTCTGCCTTCAAGAGAACACATAAGGTTAAACCACACCAAGCAAGGTCCTGCCTCCACCAAAGTTGTCTTTGTAGCAATGTGGAATCTATGGAGCCTATTGGCTTCTGAATTAGCTACCTGTCATTCAGCATCTCCACTTGGTAAACATACTTTGTTGGGTAAGGAGAAGAAAAGGAATTGTCTGTGAAAGTTAATTCTTAATCTTTGTTGAGCACTCAAAGCAAAAGAGATGATCCACCATTTTCTGTATATGTTATGCTCAAAAAGAGAATAAACAAGTGGTTTTCTGTGGGTCCTTTTTGTTTTCGGTGGTCGGGGGGTGAGTGTCAGTGGAACTTATTGAGAGAAAGGAATGTTTCCCAATTTTTGTTGGTATGGGAGGAACAGATGAAATTGGGATTGTCTTCTTTTAGAAGGCTTCATGGTGGTGACTTGTAAAGTGCTGAAATTGAAATGCACATATTCTAAAAAGTCAAAGCATGCTAGGCCTGATAAGGCAGACCTGTATTCTAAGCACTCAGAGAGCTAGAATGGAAGCAACAAGAGTTCAAGGCAAGCCTATCCTACACAGACAAGCCAACAAACAAAAAGGTCAAAGAAAAGCTGGGCCCTGGTGGCTCATGCCTATAATCCTAGCTATTCAGGAGGTTGAGATATGAGGATCATGGTTTGAAGCCAGTCCAGGCAAGAAAGTCCATATCTGTAATTAAAGTCTCTTATCTGTAATTAACCACCAGAAAACTAGAAATAGAACTATATGGCTCAAAGTGATAGAGTGCTAGCCTTGAGTAAAAAAGTTCAGGGACAGTGCCCAGACCTTGAGTTCAAGCCCCCTGACTGAAATGGAAAAAAAAAAAAATTCAAGGAAGGAAATGCTGACCGGGTACCTTTCTGTGGCACACAGTGGTCTGAGCTGGAAACCATGAGTTTGCCTAAAGTTCCTTTGACATCCATCTATTTAGGTCTGCTACTGCCTCACTACCATCTTGGCCTGCTACTACATACTCATCTTCCTCCAAAGAATATGGCTACTTGATATGTTTAAAGTCTTTGTGTTAAAACAGAGTAGGAAGCCAGACACCAATGGCTCATACCTGTAATCCCAGCTACTCAGGAAGTGGTGATCTGAGGATTGTTGTCTGAAGACAGCCTGGTCAGACTGCTAAGAGACACTTAACTCCAACTAACCAAGAAAAAGCCAGAAACAGAGGTGCCTATCAAGTGGTAGCCCACCACCTGTGAATGAAAAAAAACAAACAAACAAACAAACAAAAGGGCAAGCCCTGAGTTCAAGCCCTTAGTGCTGGCCTAAAATTAAAATATATAAATAAGAGTTTGAATGAAAAAAAAAGATAGGTGCTCATGAATACATTTATCTGTTTCTACCCCTTAGTACAAGAACAATGCACCTATTAATGACTGAGAAAGAGAAGATGCCTGGGCAGGTTTCACAGCCTCTGTAGTTCAACCTGTCTTCTGCCTTCATTCACTGAGAGCCCTTAGGCAATTTATTTAAGCTCTCCACCACTCAGCATGTTTACCTGTGAAATGGGTATAATCATACTCTCTACCTCACCCAGAGTTAATTAACAATATATAAACCTTTTGAAAATATAAAGTGCCATGTATGTGCTAATTATTATAAATCCAAAAAAGCACCACAGTTCAATTTTTAATTACCTATATATTTTTATTGAAAATACATAAAGCACATAATAAAATTAACCTATGTGTCAAAAATTACTACTTACCTGTGCTGTCTTGTTCATCCCTCCGCCAGAACTATAGCAGTAATTTCCTAAGCTAAACCAATAATTTTATTTCAGTGGTAGAAGTCTAACCAATATGACCAGGCTTAACCTGTGATTTATGGTATTATAAAATGGCGTCTCTCGTTCTTGCCTTGATTCCCCTTAGCTATTATAACTCAATTAATTTGACATCAGGACAGGTTACCAAAATGTCACAGGATAGTTTTATGTTAATTTCATGTTGTAGGGTTTAAATGTAGAACTATGGTACTTCTTTTTCTTTGATTTTTGAAGACTCATCTAAATGGTTCGAAAACTAAGACATTGAAAAGAGAAAAAGAAAGAGCCATAGATAATGTTGATCTGACTAAATGATGATATATGCACTGTGAAATACCCTAGTTTTTTTAAAGAAGCCTCTGTTTAATTAATATTCAGTGAAGCAACATGAATCACAGAAATAGGAAAATAGACCATGTTGGGAAGAAGTCACAGCAGGAATGGCAGGCTAGTGAAGAGGGTGAATGAGGGTTGGTTACAGTACTTTTTAGCATGTATAAAAACACTGAAACCTGTTGAAGCTTTTAGTAAGAGAAGAGAAGGAAGGGATGAGGGAGAGAGATAAATGCATAACTTTTGTGAGAAGATATACTTTGGGTCCATATGGAAATAATGCTGAAACCTTTTTAAATGGACTTTAAAACCTGCTTAGAATGAAAAAAGACTGTCTAGAAAAGGCACCTTTCGTCTCTAGAAAATGTACCTATCTCCTCTAGAAAAGCTGTTTCCTCTTGATAGCTCACCTTGAGGTATCTCCCCTCAATATCAACCACCAAACAAACCATAAGAAAGGTGTATCAAAAAAAAAAAAAAGAAAGAAAGGTGTATCATTTTCTACATCCCTCATTTTCTGGCAACATGACAGATTTTTTTTAACCACAAAAATGAACACTGCATCTTCTCCAAGAAACAGGGTCCATCCTTACTTCATAATGAAGGGTCCATGAGTATTCAGAATTTTGAGACCAAGAGCTGAACACAAAATACAAAATGAATTATATCAGTCACCATTCTTTATAATATCATAGTAAAGTTAAAAATCTACGGCAGTCCTTAAGCCCCTGCTAGAATGAAGCTCTGGGATAAACATAAGATTATAAATATTCAACTTCTGCCTGCAATTAGTTATCAGGTAGTTGGGAGACGAGAGCAGAGATGCCATGAAATCACTTGAGACTGATCTGAAAGTCCTCTGCAAGAAAGCTGTATGGGAAATGAAATAAAAGAAGAGAGAAACATACAGAAACACAGAACTACAAGACTGAGGAAAGTGCATCTTAACCCTAGGGAAAATAATACTAAACTCCTATGCACCATACAACAAAGTTTCAGCCTACACAAAGCATGGCTGGGAATGTGGCTTCATGGTAGAGTGCTTGCAAAGCGTGCATGAAGCCCTGGGTTCAATTCCCCAGTACCACATACACAGAAAAGGCTGGAAGTGATGCTGTGGCCCAAGTAGTAGAGTGGTAGCTTTGAGCAAACGAAGCTCAGGGACAGTGCATGGGTCCTGAGTTCAAGCCCCAGGACTAGCAACACACACACAAAGCAAACAGACTAATCTAAAGTGATAAACATGTGGAAAAATAGAACGCAAACCTATTTAAGATAATATGTTAGTGAGGTTGATTTGGATACATTGTTCACATTAATGGAAATGTCACCATCAAACTACACCTGGCCCCCCATACTAATGTACTCAAAACAAATTTTTTAACTCTAGAAAGGAATGCATAAAAATGGGGAAAGATTAGAAAAAGACTCAAACAGGTACACGCTACTGCTAAGGGAATTTGGAGAGGAAAAGAACACTGTGACCATATCTTGGCCAGAATCTGTTCTCATTGGGACCATGAAGAAAGGACCAAGTTGAACAGAGTGAAGAAGCTGAAGAGCAGACAGCCCTGTACTAGCATTTCGAATTAAATGTTGCCCACAGGCATATGGAGCAAAAGCCTGGTCTCCAGCCTGGTGGGATATAACTGGGCAGCCTGTAGGCCCCTGGGGGGTCGGGGGCTTGAGGATTATGAGTCCAGTCTGCTCCTTTCTGCTTTCCCTTCCCTAGCCATAGGGTGAGAGGTTTTGCTCTGCCACATACTCCCCAGTATTCCCATCCTGCATCCCACCAGAGGCCTAAAATCAATGGGTCCAGCTGCTCATGGACCAATACCAATGGTAGAGGTAAGCTTTTTCTCTCTCTCTGTAGGTTGATCACCTTAGATATTTGTTACAGTGAGTGAAATTCACATCTACTACAGACCATGCAAGGCTATGAACAATGCAGATACTGGGTACAGAAAGGTGCCTTTTCCTGTAACTATTGTTCTGCATTTGTTCAAGTGGACTGGAAGCTACAGAAGAAAAAAGAAATTTCACTTATTGTTAAACCACCGTGGCTCAATGCCACCCGTGGGGCATTATTCTGGATGAGCCCATTCCCCACACACCACGAGTAGAATGCATCCATTTCTGGGATTTCAGCAGAAAAAGCGGTCCCTTGCAACGCTATAAGCCCTACTCCAGACTGTCCTTCACGCATCGCTCTTCTGCTACCACCGACATGTTCTCTTCAGCACCCACGACAAGCATTATGTACAGGACATAAGGAAAACACTTACTCCATAACATATACTGCAGGATTTTAGAGACAAGAAGACATGGTTATCTGAGTGGTAGTTATGTATGCAGACAGTGAGCAGGGGGCTCAAGTTCCCAAAGAAAGTGCCTTCTCTACCTCTAACCCAGCCAGGTTGAGAAAGAACAAAGATCCAATTGGCTTCCTCCAGAGTTGTTTTTTTTAAGAGCTTGATTACGATGCATATGAAACATTTTAAAGTTTGAGTGCTGCCTATAAACCTGTTCCCTTTATGCTAATTGCTCTCAATAAAACTAGATCAAGAACTAGGTCTCTCAGCTCAGTACAAGTTTGAGCATGCCCACTGGGCACAAGTTCAGAGTGTTTAGGGCCTATCTGATGGGCCCTTTGGAAATAGATAGATAGTCTGATGGATAAGTGATAAATAGACAGATACACCATATTAATGGGCCAGTGATCTTACAGGAACTCAAGGTGATGGAAAATAGGATGCAGTAAACAGTTTGTCATCACCGATATTTCATAACAGAGCGCTCTTAAAGGGAGGAGATGCCACTCCAGCAGCCCGCGTGACTCACCAGCACCGCAGGCCACTCCGGCAGGGACCCACGCACACCTTCACACACCTTTGGCTCCGACTCAGAGCGGCCATGTGCACGGCTGACACAGTAGAGGAGGAACTCAAGGAAACTGGAGTGAGTCCCATGGGGGTAAACCTCTCCCCGCTTTAGCTGCAATCCCCAGACAAGGTGAATCTCAGATCAGATTTGACCTAACTCTTTCCCAAAAGGAATTCCTAAGAATGGCCACCACCTGCTCTTGCTTTTTGTCATCTCATCACACAGACAGACAGACAGACACACACACACATACATACATTGTTATCAGGTGCTGCACTACTAGTATAAGGAGAAAATTGGGGAAATCCAAGGGTTTAAAAGGCCTGAATGGAACCTCAGAACCCTCTAGCTGGATTTGACATTTTCAACAAGCTGGCTGAAAAATGAAATGAAAAATGAGAAATAGGTGCCCTTTCTCCCACTGTATTCCACACAGAGTGAGCGGCTGCCCAGCTCCACCTTTCCTCATCACAAGATCTAGCCAACCTGGAAAAGATGGTGGACCTTGTCTAAATCCTGTCAGCTCCACTGGAAGCCAGTGCCATCTTCTTATAACCTAACCCTCCTTCATAGAGAAATCTCTGTATTGGGCCATAATGGAGTTTTCTAATAACCTGTCCATATCTTTCCCAGTTTTCTATAAGAATGGCAATTGTGCCATGCACTGTTGGTTCATGCCTGTAATCCTATCTACTCAGAAGGCTGAGAGCTGAGGATCATGGTGGTTCAAAGTCAACTCATGCAGGAAGGTCTGTGAGACTCATGATCAATTAATCACCCCCCCCCACATACCCAAAAAAAAAAATCCAGGAGAGGTATAGCTCAAGTGGTAGAGTGCTTGAATTAAGCAAAAAAAGCTCAAGGACATTCCCTGAGTTTATGCCCTAGGAAAGAAATGAGAGAGGCGGGGGGCGGGGGGGGGGGGGGAAGGAAGGAAGGAAGAAAGGAAGGAAGGAAGGAAGGAAGGAAGGAAGGAAGGAAGGAAGGAAGGAAGGAAGGAAGGAAATGAGGGAGGGAGGGAAGAAGAGAGGGAGGGAAAGAGAGGAAAAGAGAGACAGAGACAGAGAGAGAAAGCTGACACCATTGATTCTGCCCAAGAGACTCACATATGATTACAACAAGCAACATTAAAGCTTTTAGGAAGAAAGTCTGAGGAATTTGTCCCTAAAATATTGATTTAGGATTGGGGATGTAACTTAGTTGAAGAGCATGTGCCTAGCAGGTAGAAGGCTATGGGCTACATCTTCAATGAGAAAGAAAGAAAGTGGGGGAAGAGAGAGATTAAAAGTTCTCTATTAAACATTCTCTTGTATGTAGTGTTTGGAAGGTGTGTGTGTGTGTGTGTGTGTGTGTGTGTGTGTGTGTGTGTGTGTGTGTGTGTGTGTGTGTGTGTGTGTGTGTGTGTGTGTGTGTTTAGCTGAAATATTAACACCAACCTAACATTCTTTCCTGCAGGCTAATTTATCACTAACAGTTTTGGAACAAATGTAACTTTCCCAATGGTTCCTCTGCCAGGATCTGTGATTTCATACACAGAAGGAATTGGGCAAAGGGCCTACAAAAACCAGAAGAACCAATCACATGAATTGTAGGGTCATGAGAGAAAGGTAACTGATTCTATCTCTCCAAAATTCCATTCGAGTTTTTTAAACATTTAAAAGATGGCCTTTGCATGTCTTTGAAGATGAATTCTGCAAAGAATTGGAGTCCCAGAACAGAACACTTGAGTACTGGCTCTCAGACCACTGCAAGATGGTGAACATGGAAAAACCAAGGTCAAAACTAACTATTTTACTGTTATTTTCTCAGTAGATTGTTCTGGAGAATCAGAACTTTGAAGGGAAGGACACTTGACCTAATTTTCACCAGAAGGATAGTTTCAGACTCCTCTTTTTTTAGTTGCTCTTTATTCCAACCCAAATAAGCATTATAAGGAAATAAATATGTTATCCAAATAACAAGTTGAAATCAACTGAACCTAAACTAACAGAACTAGGAATAATATTGTCACAGCTATTCAAAACTGGTTCTGAATCCTCTGGGAAGTTCTAGATGGTTCTTATCACAAATCCCAGCAACCTCAGCTTCTCAGTCAATGATGGGAGAGAATTAACGTCTGGCATCTTCCACATGCTAGATATCACTCAAGATATTTCTATTGCTTCTATTACCTATTTCTGTACCCTACAACTACAACTGACTTTTGGAGAACTACCTGGCATCAAGCACAATTGACTGTACTCTAGAAGGGGTTTTTTTGTAGTTGTTCTTTTGTTTGGTTTTGTGCTGATACTGGGATTTGAACTCAGAGCCTCTATGCTCTCTTGGTTTTTCCACTCAAGACTGGCACTGTACTATTTAAGCCCCCCACTTCCAGTTACAACATATTAGTTCTTATTGATCTGTAACCTAAATAACCTGTCAACAGTCTTGCAAACATCATTTTTCTTTTACAATTGCAGAAAATAGAATTCATGTGAAGAAGCAACTTCCTGAAGATCACAAAAAAAATTTATGGGGAAATAAGAATTTTAATACAAACGACTTCTTTTTATACTTCACATTTCCTGTGCAATCTATTTTATCTATTTATCACGTTTTTATGTGTATTTATCATGTTTATTATTATCTATTTATCCTTTGCTGAGGAGGTTTAAGCTAGATTTTGGGTTAATTTTTCCCTAATATATATTTTGGAAAGGAAGTAATGTCACTTGAGTGAAGTATTCATTGAGGATCATGGTTTCAAGACAATTGGTTATGGCTTATTATCTATGAAAGGAATGTTAAGTATTTAAATATATGCAAGAATATTGATATCCCTAGACATAGGTGGCCAATGCTTGTCATCCTAGCTACTCAGGAGACTGAGATCTGAAGACCACAGTTCAAAGCCAGCCCAGGCAGGAAACTCTGTGAGACTTTTATCTCCAATAAACTACTCAAAAAAACAAAACAAAAGTGGTGCTGAGGCTAAAATGGTAGAGCACTAGCCTTGAGCAAAAGAAGTTCAGGGACAGTAGCCAGGCCCTGAGTTCAAGCCCTAAGACTGACAAAAAAAAAAAAAAAAAAAAGTATCAATACTGAACTTTCCCAGAATGCACTGGTTGGATCATATTTAACAAGTTCTTACTGTGATTTATTTGTCTATCAACAAATAACATCATGTTTGAAAAGCACTTTTTGTCTGGAGTTGGGAAGATCCTCAGCAGTCAGTCCCATCTACCATCATACCACATTCCAAACACATAATTTTTCTTTTTTAGCCTCTGTTAAAGCACTTGAAAAGCAGAACTTATCTGTGGACAGCAATGTCTGTTTGAAGTTTCCTTTTATAATTTCAAGTTATTGGCCTCAAGTGGAAAAAAAGTTTTCAGTACCTCCTTCACATAGAACCTCTCAATTGTTTGTAGACAAAATTTATCTTAGATTCCCACCATTTTTTTTCTCCTCCAAGATAAATGACCTAAGTTCCTCAGCTATTTCTTATAGAGAAATCACCTCTAACCCATCTCATGATTCTAACTGGGTCTGAATTAATGCACTTCACAATATGTATCCCTTTCTCTTAAAGTTCCCTGAATAAACTCAATATTCTTTGTTTAGCTCAGCTATAACAAAGCAGTTTTTTTTTTCTTGCGAAGTAGTTGAGAATACAGAATACACAGGAGTGAAAACACTGCAAAGAGATATATAATCAAACACCTTTTAACATGGCAAAAACTACACCGAATTCACTAAATGGATGCAAAGGATTCAAACCAGAGACCTTCCTAGAAAAAAGTTTTGGTTAGATTTACTCATCCCAGAGAAGAACGTGAAAAACATCTTCTATAGGAAAGAATACATAATCATGATTCTCAGTGGAAAAAAAAAAATAACAGAGTTGCTTAGGCAGAATAGAAGAATTCTGCTGTAAGTTCATGAAAATCAGAAATTTTTGAGAGGAAGGAGTATTCTTGGGAAGAAAGAAAATATGTTCACCATACGTATATACTGGGGCTTTACATACATCATTTCATTTAAGAATATGTGTGTAGCTCACCATTTGAGCATCAGTATGTACATCTCAGATGTGAGAAAAGGGCAAAGTTAGCAATGAATCAATCAGAAGTCAACATAAGTTTGCCTCTATCTATAAAGACCTGGACCTCCCAAAGAAACATAGGTCCCATGGTTTCCCTTATTTCCAATATCTAGTATATGTCTGAGTCAAGCAGAAAAGGTCAGATAAGGTGATGTTAGAGAAATGAACCCTAAGATAAATATTCAAATGTTTTTTTTTCTTTCATGTGATTGTTTCTAACACATTTATAAGATGATTTCTTTGTTGCTTTGTATGTCCCTCCCCCACGGTATAACCCCTGCTTTCACTGTATTTGATGTCGGCATAATTTGTGGAGGGGAAGGGGAAAAACAAATCGTTTAACTAGGGATACAGGTGGACCCATTGCAACAATGAGATGTACAAGTCGTTATGTCGAAAACGAACTTTACAACTTTGGTGCGGGGCAGGGGGGGGGGGATGGGAAGGGATGGGAAGGGGAAACAAAGGAGGAGGCTACAATGCTTGATAAGAAATGTACTCATTATCTTGCCCATGTAATTGTAACCCCTCTGTACAGTATTTTCACAATTAAAAAAAAAAAAGAATAGCAAAAGAAAAAAAAAAACCTGGACCTTCCTTCCACATCTCACAGAACAAGGAGAGTTGGTATGAACTGCCAAAATGATCATAGACAATTATCCGTTTCATTACTACAGTATTTTGGCTGACAGAGTAAAAATATGGTGTTGTAATCTAATTAAATCCATACATGTATAATGCTACCTTAAGTTAAAATTTTTTAGTAAGCATTCTGGTTAGGCATATTGATACATGCCACTAATCACAGCAACTAGGCAGGCTGAGATGGGTGGATTCGTAGTTCAAGGCCAGCCTGGGTTACCTAGTGAGTTCCGGACCAGCTTTGGCTGTGTGGCAAAAAAAAGAAAGAAAGAAAGAAAGAAAGCCAACAAAAGAATTTGGGGGATAAATATGAAGCAAAATTTGTGTCACCTTTAATCAACAAATGGTCCCTTCTTAAGTCAGATTCCTGCACCTGGATGTATACATCTATATTCCTATGTATACGCACACATTCCAAAGAAGATCATTTAGAGAATGTTATGGACTTAGCATCTTTGCTTCTCAATGGTGATCTTTTTATTTGGTGATTCACTGTGAATCTCAGTGTTCCCATAAGAGGCCTTTCAGCAGTCTACAGCCATCATAGTTTAGAAGTTAGAAATGGCTCTAGAGCTTAACCTGTCTCACCAGTTCTGCAAATGAGGACAGTGGGATTACGGAGACTGGTCGACTTATCTATCAATCATTGTGAAACCAATAACAGAGGTGCAAAGCTGAAGCTCCAATCTAGGCTTTTTGGACTCACTGACTCTCAGGACACACATTGGCTTGACCAAACCCGACACAGTGACTTCAAACTAGCAGCCTACCCAACTGACAGGTGGAACCAGTCCACCCCATTCAATTGCAGTGGTCTTTTATTGTACTGAATTCAATTAGTACTTGACTAATCAAAGCAGCAACTCTCTAATCTAGATTAGAGAGACTCTCAGAGCTGGTAGGGGAAAAACAAAGGAGGAGGCAACAATGCTGGATAAGAAATGTACTCATTACCTTGCTCATGTAACTGTACAGTATTTTCACAATAAAAAATTATTTAGAAAAAAGAAATTAGACCCCCAACAACAAACCTCAAAGAAACAACTGCCCAAAAAATAAGTGGGCTAAAGACTTAAAGAGAAACTTCTCTGAAGAGGAAAGAAGGATGGCCAATAGACACATTAAGAAATGCTTAACCTCCCTAGCCATAAAAGAAATACAAATCAAAACAACATTGAGATACCACCTCACTCCAGTTAGAATGGCTAAAATCAAGAACTCTAAAAACAACAGATGCTGGAGGGGATGTGGACAGAAGGGAACCTTACTGCATTGTTGGTGAGAGTGTAAACTTGTTCAACCACTTTGGAAAGTAGTATGGAGGTTCCTCAAAAGACTCCACATAGAGTTCCCCTATGACCCAGCAATCCCACTTTTGGGCATTTACCCAAATGTTTACAAACAAGACCACACTAAAGCTACCAGCACAACTATGTTTATTGCAGCACTATTTACTATAACTAAGATATGGAACCAACCCAGGTGCCCCTCAGTAGATGAATGGATCAAGAAAATGTGGTATATATACACAATGGAATTCTATGCCTCCATCAGAAAGAATGACATTGCCCCATTTGTTAGGAAATGGAAAGGCTTGGAAAAAATTATATTAAGTGAAGTAAGCCAGGCCCAAAGAAACATAGGTCCCATGGTTTCCCTTATTTGCAATATCTAGTATATGTCTGAGTCAAGCAGAAAAGGTCAAGTAAGGTGATGTTAGGGAAATGAACCCTAAGATGTGTACTCAAATGTTTTTTTTTCTTTCATGCGATTGTTTCTAACACATTTATAAGATTATTTCTTTGTTGCTTTGTATGTCCCTCCCCCACAGTATAACCCCTGCTTTCACTGTATTTGATGTCGGTATAATTTGTGGAGGGGAAGGGGAAAAACAAATCGTTTAACTAGGGATACAGGTGGACCCATTGCAACAATGTACAAGTCATTATGTCCAAAACGAACTTTACAACTTTCGTGGGGGGGAGGGGGTGAGCAGGGAGGATTGGGGGGGGGCGGGGGGAGGATGGGAAGGGATGGGAAGGGGAAACAAAGGAGGAGGCTACAATGCTTGATAAGAAATGTACTCATTATCTTGCCCTTGTAATTGTAACCCCTCTGTATAGTATTTTCACAATAAAAAAAAGAAATTAAAAAAATAAATTAAATTAGAGGGACTCATTTCAAATACCTGTTCCATTTTCTATGAATCTATTTTAACTTGGCCTGGATAGCAATGAGAAAGATTAGTGTAAATTTATACATTGGCAGAAAAGTTGTACTTTTTGCTTGGGTTTCCTGAGGTAATTCTTTTAGGATGGGGAACTCAATTCTAACTGATACAGCTCAAATTAGTATTTTTCATTCCTCAGAGTACTAGCTCTGCAGACAGCCCGAGGAGTATTATTTGCTCAGACGGAAATTGTGTTGGTTGACTCTCTTTCCTCGTGTAAAACCCTCTTGAGGTTGAATAACTTTACAGATCCAAATGGAACTTCCCTCCAGAGCACTTGTTTTGTTCTTACTCAGTTCACTTGTTGGTGGTGGTGCTGGTCCTGGGCCTTGAACTTCAGGCACTGTCCTTGACCCTTTTTGTCCTCAAGGCAAGTAGTGGTCTACCATTTGAGCCACAGCTCCACTTCCAGTTTGGGTGTTTTTGTTTGTTTGTTTGACAGTTAATTGAGGATAAGAGTCTCACCAACTTTCCTGCCCAGACTGGCTTTGAACCACAATCCTCAAATCTCAGTCACTTAAGTAGCCAAGATTACAGGCATGAGCCACCAGCACCCAGCTTCCTTTATTTATTTTTATGGTAGTCCAAGCTGGCCTCCAATTCATGGTCCTCATGCTGCCATCTCCAGATTTCTGGAATTACAAACATGTACAAGCACACCTGGCATCTGAGACATTTTCTAATAGAGCCAAACCAACATACTTCTGTTGTCCCAGGTTATTTCAGTATAAATGATAAGAATTAAAGGTGCCCGCTAAGTCTTGGTTTCCTTTATTTATTTTATTTCTTCTCCTTCTTTCCAATGTTTTAAGTAAGCTTACATACACACACACACACACACACACACACACACACACACACACACACACACACACACGCAGACCATGGCTTCTTAATAGGTTTTAACTTCACAAAACATTGTGCAACCAAATACCTTAGGGAACAATAATTAACTTGGATTATGTTTTCATTTCAGTGAATTCTAAATGAGAAGCCTAAATACTGATTTTTGTCTTTAGCCAAATGGGAAAACATACATTGCTTAAGCATATTCCTTTGCGTACTGTGAACACTTTCCTAATGATATTTGCAATTTGCCCTTCTCTGAAGCAGCCTTCCTGGGGAAATGCTATGGATTGTGTAAAATAATGAAAAATGCTTACTGATAATTTTGATACATATTCCTAGCAGTCTCTAGTTTCCACTGGACACTGTGTGTTTGTGTGTGTGTGTGTATGTGTGTGTGTGTGTGTGTGTGTGTGTGTGTGTGTGTGTATGTGTGGTGTGCACCAGCCACTGTTCAGGCAATGAATGCTGCAGTCAATACAGAAGCACTTGTGAATTGAACCTAAGGTCATTTTGAGATAAGGATGAAGTAATGAAGAGCTGTCCTTACAGCTGAACTATATAGCAAGAGGACAAGTTGAAGAATGAGCTTTGCCTGTGAGCAGAAGTAAGCCTAGAAATAACCAGTGTCACCTTTCACTAGATGACAACCTTGGGCAGGGAATGATCCCCATATGCTTTTGTGGAAATACCAGCTGCTGCCTTCAGTGCCCATGGCAGCATTTAGAGAGAGAGATCAGTACCGGCTGTATCACCTATAACTATCAACCCTGAGTCACCACACATAAAGCACCAACAAAGCTGTACGGGGCAGAAAATGGACACCAACTCACAGCTGTTGTTTCTCTTGCACTACAGTGAGAAGTCTATGTCGATAGCCTTGTAGAATGAATCTATGATTAAGCATGCTTAGATAGTGTTTTTTCCAGCCACAGTGATACACACTTAAGTCCCAGCTACTTGGGAAGCTGAAGTAAGAGCATCGCTTAAGCCCAGGAATATGGGACCAGTTTGGGTAATATGAGATCCTATCTTTTTTTTTTAATTTTTTATTGTAAAGATACTATACAGAGGGTTACAGTTACATGAGTGAGGTAATGAGTACACTTCCTCTTGAACATTGTTACCCCCTCCATTGTTTTCCCCCTACCATCCCCTCCCTCCCTCCCTTCCCCGAGGTTCTTTTTTTTTTTTTTTGATTGTGATTAAGTGATTACATAATTTCTGGAAATTCACAGTATTGTGGAATAATGATGCTCATTTAAAGTCACAAGTTCATTCTAACTTTCCTGGAGCAAATTGTCTATCACAGTCTGTAATATATAACGGTGCTCACATGTTATATACCATATATGTGATCAGCAGCATGGGGATATTTGGTAGTGGTTCAACCAGATGAGTGGGAGTTCTTTGTTTCTTAAGTTCTGTTAGTTTTGTCATATCACCTAACATTTTGGATTTAGCATCCACTTATCAGGGAGACCATGTACTGTTTGTCTCTTCATTCTTGGCTTACCTCGCTCAACATGATTCCTTCTAGCTCCATCCATTTTCCTGCAAATGCCATTATTTTGTCATTTCTAATGGCTGCATAATATTCCATTGTGTATAGATACCACAATTTTTGGATCCATTCATCTGTGGTGGGGCATCTAGGTTGTTTCCATATCCTAGCTATTGCGAACAGTGCTGCAATAAACATGGAGGTGAGACCCTATCTTTTAAGAAAAACAAAAAGATCTTTTTATCTTTAAGCTATGAATTAATTTGGATAGATTCTTTGGCATATCAAGAAATAATTACAGGGGCTGGGAAGGTGGCTCAGTGGTAGAGCGCTTGCCTTGCATGCCTGAGGCCCTGGGTTCAATTCCTCAACACCACATAAGAAAAAAGAAAAAAGCCGGAAGTGGCACTGTGGCTCAAGTGTTAGAGGGCTAGCCTTGAGCTGAAGAGCTGAGGGACAGCGCCCAGGCCCAGAGTTCAGGCCCCATGACCAGACCCAAAAAAAAAAAAAAAAGAAAGAATTACAAATTGTGAGTGCCCCTATTGAATAGGTGTGTATGTGTGTGTGTGTGTGTGTGTGTGTGTGTGTGTGTGTGTGTGTGTAAGAGAGAGAGAGAGAGAGAGAGAGAGAGAGAGAGAGAGAGAGAGAGAGAGACCTGGGTCTTGAACTCAGGGCTGGATGCTGCCCCTGAGCTTTTTTGCTCAAGGCTAGCTCTCTACAGATCCACTTTTGTCTTTTTGGTCATTAATTGGAGATAAGAGTCTCACGGACTTTCCTCCATGGACTGACTTTGAACCACAGTCCTCTCAGATCTCAGCCTCCTGAGTAGCTAGGATTATAGGGATGAGCCAGTACCAGGCCTTTAGTTTTTTATTTTTATATATTTTATTTTATTTGTGAACATATTGTACAGAGGGGTTACAATTACATGGGCAGGATAATGCATACATTTCTTAACCAAGCATTGCAGCCTCCTCTTTTGTTTACCCTTCACATCCCTTCCCACCCTCCCACCTCCCCCCCCCAAGGCCTTTAGTTTTTTGAAGTGCATTTTCAAGAAATGTTCTGTCCCTTGGACAGAATGTTGCAAGGTTTGAAGTACATTTATCCTCCCATTCACTTGATTTGTATGATATATACAACATTTACTACACAAAGGCTCATCATATGGACCCTATTTGAATTTTAACAGGTTTTCCTTTGGTTTTTATTGTGTGTTAAATTTTTTCCAGCTTGATGGAGGTATGATTGACAAATGAAAATTTTATATAAATATATATATGTACACATAATATGCATATATGATATATATGCAAGGCATACAATGTGATGCTTTGATATAGATATATAGATGGATGTTTAAACTAATTAATATACCTATCACCCCACACTTTTAAGAAAAAGTGTTCTTTTAAATAAAACTCCACTCTGGTCTCTATAAGAAGACAAAAAAATCCCAAGATGATTTTAACTAATTAGAAACATTATCTCAAGATGGTATGAAATGTTCTTGTTTATGGCCTCTTGAAAGGAAATACACCTTTCTTTTATGTTAGCTTTGGTTTGCAAAGACTTTCTCTGAGGCAGGGAATAAAATAGATGCCCTTTAGTTGTGCAGTCATGGGCTTTCCTGATAGAGTTGGGTGGCTAGACTTTCAGGAAGTTCATAGGTTCAGCGAATTCAAGTGGGTCTTTGAAAAATGGGCCAAATGACTGATGTCCAGTATAGAATGGAAACAATGACTGTAATAACAACAAATCACTCTTATCTGCTCATTAATGTAGGTCCCCCAAGGACTGCCCATAGGCCATATTGCCAATGCAAGTTGGGTTACGAGATCGGTTCTGACGTGAGCATAACAAAAAGGTATTTCTTCCAATAACTCTCTTTTTTATTCAGTTTTTAAATAATTGCACACAGACCACACACACACACACACACACACACACACACACACACACACACAATGGAGCCCTTCCTATGAAATATGACCACAGTCAGATGATTTACCCTAAATCACTCTCCATACTGTGGCTACTCAAGGCTTAGCTAATAAAATAATCCCAACTTCCCAACTATTTCCATGTCCCTTGCTTCAACAATTGTTTCCAAGAGCAAACACTCTCTCTTTGGAGTTGTAAACCTGTAGCATGGGAGTAACCCTAGCAAAACACAGAATAAGAAAAATATTTTACATTAGTTCAACCTTATGAAATTTGCAACTAATTCTCCATAAATTATTTGGCTTGATATATTCATTCAATAAGTACCTCGCCAGCTACTGCCATTCAAGTACTTTGGAGAATCACTAGAGTTACAAAGGAAAGAGAGGGTCCCTTTCTCCAAGGCTTCCTCACAGTCCCCACTTGAGGTAGATAGAATGTTCTTGTTTTCTTCATTCGAGGTTTTGAAGGGGTTTGCCTCTAGTGACACTGCTAGAACCAGCCAGAGCTATAGTTTAGCTAGAAATCTTTCTCAGTAAGCTCTGGGCATAGTGAATAGTATTCTCTCTACATTGGGCAGTGGTAGAGGAATCCAGGACTATGAGCACTGTTCCCATGAAGACAGCTATGACATGGGGGCACATAAAGAATGGAGGCCGCCTGCATAGAAGTAGAGAGAAAACTATTCACTATGGCAGCCACTAGACATGGTGGAGATTTGAAATATTGAAAATGTGAGTTGTTACTGCTGTCTGTGAACAATTTTCACTGAATCTTGTGTCCGAGAGAGAGAGAGATGGGGGGCAATATTTCATTAATAATTTTTACATTTATTATGATTAAAGTGGCATCTTTTCTATGTTTTTTAATAAAACACATTATTAAAATTAACTTACCCAGTTTGTTTTGCTTTTTAATGTGGTGACTTGAGAATTTAAATTACATCTGTGGATAGCACTGTGATAGCCTATCTAACTTGGCTTATCCTTAGCACATTTGTTAGACGATGCTTCTAACAAATTATATCTTAACTGAGAGATGCCAACGGACAGATGGCAGCTGGAATTCCTTCAGAAGCTTTTCACTGAGGAGCCTGGTCTTTGCATTTGTTGACTCTTTTTCTTCCGCCCAACTTCTTAATTGCTCTAAGGAAAGCTAGGACCAAAATGGTTTCCCTTATCCTGAATAAAGTCAGGGGGAATCTCCAAATCTAGACTAACTTAACTCTACAAAACCTTTGAGCTTTGCCTTCTCAGACCCAGGACAGGCAAACAGCACTCTGAACTTAAACATGAAGAGATCAACTAGAATGAACCATCAAAACTGAAAATAGGAACTCGTTTGGCTAAACTCTAGTTTCTACACAACTTTGAGCCGTGTGGGGGAAACCTTAAAAAAAATAACAGAACAGTAATCCTCAAGACACTCTAAACGCTGTTGGGATCGTGGGGGGAAGGAGCTTCTCACACTTGTATGTCGAACAAAATAACATCATTGCACTTTCATTAGTAATTACTCTAAAATAGCTTTGACTCTAATTAGCGACATTTGGAGCAATCATCACAGTAATTTGTACTTATCAAAGTTCCATCAAAGAATAAGATAGATCCAGAATTGGAAGGGGAATCAGTTGTGTAGTTATTTGATTACAGATCAAGGGAAAACTTGGCATGAAAAGTTAAGGGCTTCTAAAGTTTTCCTCACATAACCAGAAATCTCAGGTCAGCCACCCAGCTGATGCTGCTGCTCTGTGCTGCCAGGAGGGATAGAGGCTCTTTCCTCACACCTGCTTCATGGCTTTCAGCTGCTCAATGATAGGCGCTATCTCTTGGTGCAAGATGGCTGCTGGGTGTCCATACGGCTGCTCTTCCTGTTTCAGGAAAACAAAAGCTTACCCAGAAGCCCTCAGCTCATTCCTCATTGGCCAGAATTGTGTCACGTGATCAACCCCAAGGCAAGGGTGGTCCAATAAACAGATAATTTTCCTTGGGGTTCATTGTTAACTCTGAACAAAGTTAGGATTCTTTTACTAAGGGAAAGAGGATACTTTGGGTGAGCAATGGCAGCTCCTGTCACAGAGAGCTCTGGAAAGTTTCTCTAATCACTTTACATGTAACAAAGCTCAAGGCACTGATAGTATTGACCTTAGACAACTATGAATAAACAGGAGAGGAGGAGGAGGAGGGGGAGGAGGAGAAGGGGGGAGGAGGAGAAGAGGGGAGGGGGGGGTGAGGAAGGGGAGGGGAGGGGGAGGAGGGAGGGGAGGAGGAGGAAGAAGAAGAAGAGGAAGAAGAAGAGGAAGGGGAAGGAGAAGGAGAAGGAGAAGGTGAAGGAGAAGGAAAAGGAGAAAAAGCAAACAAACTTCTAAGAACGGATCAGACTTAGGAGGCTGGTTAGAGGCCAATAGGATTGAGAACTCCCTACTGACTACTTGAGATCAGATTCTTGTTGACTTTAATGATAGTGTTCAAACAACTAAATTTCAATGATAATAAGATGTTCTAATGACTATCAGAATGATATACAGCATATAGCACTTGATTATAAAAGGGAACCTATGGGTTTATCCTCCAGGAAAGCAATAGAGCCCTTATTTTTCCATCAATTGTCTCTTCCAAATGTCATCTCTGAAAACTTAACCATTCCTTCTAAAGGAATATATAGATAGTTCCTTCAAGTCTGGTGATTAGAAAGGAGTTTTGAGTTGCTGAATCACTGATACCACAGATAGGGTGAGTCTAGCAAGAGGAAATGACATCAGCTAGCCAGCTATTCAGCCTTGAACTAGATAACATATATTCTTAGAAGGCCAGGAATGTGACTACAAATATTTCTATCCTTCTGTGCATCTTACAAAGACTAGCCTTACAACGTTGCTTTTTAATCTGTGGTTCTTGACTCAGAAGTGAATTGAGAAATAAATTTTTATAGAAATGGAATGGAATAGAATAGAATGATAGAAAATAATAGAAGATAAAATAAATAGGAGAGTCGAATAGATCAGTCTATTTTGTACAGCAAGTATAAAATTGCTCCAAGAAACTTCTGTTTCAGGTGTGTGTGTGTGTGTGTGAGAGAGAGAGAGAGAGAGAGAGAGAGAAACAGGTAGACAGACTGACAGCTGACAGAGCAGAGACATAGAGAGACAGAAAGACAGAGAGAGAGAGAGAGAGAGAGAGAGAGAGAGAGAGAGAGAGAGAGAGAGAGAGAGAGCCTGCATGTATGTATGTAGCAGGTATAATATAAAGCAAATTTCTTCCTGTGGGTTGTGGTTGAGAAAGTTCGACCAATTGCTCATCTGTTAGCATAGATCATCAAAAAGAAAATGCAGCCTTGCAAAGCAGCACAGTAACTCAGAAGACAAGTGAAATCAAGAACAGCATAAGGTGCTGCAACCTCATGCCCTGGAGTGCTTACAGGGTTAGCAAGGATGCAGTGTTTGGAAAAAGGATGGTAAAACCTATCAGAAGTAACCTTAATTTGCAGTGAGTTGGAGATGATAGGGCACTTTAAGACATAAGACCAGGACCAACGAGACATCTAAGAAGAAACAACCCGAACCTGCAAGAATTTCAGAAAAGCAGAAGTCTGCAACCTAGGCGTCCTGGCATCTAGGAGAAAGGATCAGTAGTTAAACAAGACTCTGCTTGCATATAATTAGTTGTGTTTACATGCTAAATTAACAGTTACTGCTCTATGTTGTTTTCATTCTTCCCAAGTAATTACTTCTGTTGTTTTCCAAAGTCACAAGTTAAAGAACACTGTCAGTAACTTTTAATGAAAATACCTGATATGGTAGAGCTAATTTGTTATTCTAGAATTTTCCAAAAGAATGGATGCCTGGTACATAGGGCTCCATAGCCACAGCATGGTTCTGATCATTTGACAAATGACACCCCAAGAGTAAAGATCTAGAACAAGAACTAAACTTGTTTGTGCGCACACACACACACACACACACACACACACACACACACACACACACACACACACACACACAGAGTTAATATTCCAGGAAGGTTAATGATGTAGTACCGTAACCGTAGTCTGTAAACCTTTGTAGGTATAATCCCACCTACTCAGGGGACTAAAGCAGGTGGATCATGAATTCAAGGCCAGTCTGAGCTTCATAGTGAGACTCAGCCCAAAACAGTATGTCTTAGGTCAGGAAGTTACGATTTGTGCAATGCATATTCTAAACAAAGCCCTTAGCTCTTACCACTCCCTGATTGGAAGGCTGTATTTTGAGATAAAACAAATATTCCTTAAAAGTGGAAAGTATAAAACAAATGAGATAGTTTATAGGTAGTTTATGTCCCTAATCCTAGCTTGCTCAAGAAGCAACTGTGGTTTCAAAACCACTCTGAGCAGGAACATCTGTGAGACTTTTATCTCCAATTAACCTGTAAAAAGTTAGAAGTGGAACTTGGCTCAAGTGGTAAAATGCCAGCCTGGAACAAAAAAAAAAAAGTTAAGTGAGAGTGCCCAGACCCTAGTTTAAATTCTAGTACAGACACCAAAAATAAGTAAATAAATAAAACCTAATAAGATAAATACTTAAATGAATTTGGGGAGGGGAAAAAAACACAGCCCTAATGTTATAAGATCCTTGTCAAATTCATGGCAAATCTAACTGATCTACTCCTGGGGACACCTATTTTCTCTGTGTTTAGTCTTGAAGTTACCTCCACAGGTACCCTGGGTGGTATACGACCACAAGAACAGACCATGATTCCAGGAGTGTCTTCCTCATAAAGTGTTGGAATCTGAGCTTTCTGGGGTCAAAAGAGAGACGTGAACTGGGGCCTGCTGATTGATGGCTATCTTTCCTATTTGAGCAGAAAAACCTAACTGACATGGAAGGAGACTAAAGGCAACTCTGAGTCACAAGCAGATCCGAAAGGAGAAAGAAAAGAACAAGCCAATGCCCAGGCATGAGGTGGAATAAAGTTGTTCCTGAAACCAGACTGCCCAGTATGTGAGCCAACACACTGCCATTTGGCTTCAGCTAAGTGGTGTTGGGTTTCTGTCGCTTACAATCAAATGGGTTCTGATGGATGATCCACATACAGTTCTCTCTGAGCCTAAGGTTTACTCTGACAGAGTATCCATACTGCCTGCCAAAATCCTCTTGGCCACGATTCAGTTATCATGGTTTTGTTTTTTTTTTTCCTCTAAAAAGCCTTCCTGGGCCTTCCAGGAAAAGGCAAGCAGACTCCACCATTTTCCCAGAGTGCTTTGCCCCTGTCTCCGTCACAGCACTTCTGTGTAGACCTTGAGTATTGTGACAGACTTCCTCCTCTTTCCATGGCTAGCTCTAAAGCCAGGCCTGGTACTTGATAGATGTGCAGTAGAAATCTACGGAGTAACGTGTGTCAAATGGAAGAGAAGAAACTGCTGAGATGAAGTACTCAGAGAAAGAAATGGCTGTCTCTAGAATCACCACATGTAATCAGTCCATTCTGATTTAAAATAAAGATGGAACACAAACCTCTCCCTGGTGAACAATAAAAGCTATAAATCCAAAGCTAGCCCAGACAGGAAAGTATATTTCTTATTTCCAAGGGACAGTGCCCAAGCCCTAAGTTCAAGCCCCAGGATTGTCGTGTCGTCCCCACCCCCCCCCCAAAAAAAAATAAATTGTAAATGCATTTGGAAGAATCCGCAGAATTAAAAAATCTCATTTTATAGCCAATTAGTGAATTAATATATTCATTTGCCCAACACATATATTAAATTTCTAGAATTAAAATCTGCAAACACAAAATCCAGATGGTTACTGTTTATGTCAGCCATTCATAATTTAGATTGAATTCATAATGCGAGTGGATGCAGGAAATTGGAACTAGAAAATGTGAAACATGCAGACCAACATTTCTGAAGCATGAATGTCAACTTCATTTCTTTTCTTTTCCTTTTTTTTAAGGACCCTGGATGTAAACTCTAGATTTTATGTTTGCTAGGCAAGTACTCTATCACTTGAGCCATGTCCCTAACCTTTTTTACTTTAGTGTATTTTTCATGTAGGGCCTTACACATTTTTGCCTGGGGCTGCTTCAAACTATGATCGTCCTACCATGAGCCTCCTGTACAGCTGAGATTACAGGTATACACCACCATACTAGCTTGTTTTGTGAGATAGGATCTCAGTAGCTTCTTTTAGAAGGAGAGGGCTTAGGCTGGTCTCAAACCACAATCTCCCATCTCTATCTTCCAGATATCAGGGATTACAGGAATATGCTACCACACCTGGCCTTGGACTAATATTTCTATTCTTTTTATTTTAGGCATTTAGATTTTCCCTATTCTTTTAGCATTTCCAACACTGTGAAAATGTGTATGTATATATTCCTTGGGTTTTTAATTATTATCGTTAGAAGTCTATAAGTAGGCAAAGTAAGGAAGATAATTTGATTCAGCAAATGCTGACCAAAAATCACCTGTGTTTTCTAAACTGTAAGACCCAAAAGCCTAACCTTTTTTAAATGTTGCTATTTAAGGTCAATAACAGAATTTTGACCATTATCTTCACAAAACTGTCTATATAACTTGGACAGTTACTGTGCTGATGGTGTAATCAGATTCGCCTACTGATCACCCCACTGTCCACAATCATACTCAGTGAGTCACTGCACAGATCCGAGCGTTTCGTGTGGTATTAGTCTGATAGGGAAGGAAACCCCTTTAGTGACAGACTAACAAATGCTTCTGGAGAATGCAGCCCAGTGATTAACACAGGGCTAAGTACAGAAAGTCATAACTTCAAAGAATCACAGGGAGCCCTAAACTGGAGGACCAGTGACTAGTGAAATGAACTGAGGCTGAATGAATGCAGCTATTGGTGAAATAAAACCTGCCTGGAGCTACTCAGGAGAATCACACCATTGTGTAAACGTCCACTTCCTCGTGAAGGATGGCAGTGCGGTTGTGTGCACTGCTAGATTAGGTTTTCTCAGCAGAGTTCAGATTTAGCATTCCACTACTAAATAGTCCAGAGATTCTCAAAGTATAGGGGCCCCTGAAATCTTTTTAGGGGGTTCAGAATCCTCCCTTTTTTGGGGGTGGGGGACTGGGGAAGGGCCTGTCCTGAGGCTTAAACTCAGGGCCCAAGGCACTGTCCCTGAGCTTTTGTACTCAAGACTGGTTCTCTACCACCTGAGCCATGGCACCACTTGTGGCCTTTTACTGGTTAAAGACTTTCCTGCCCAGGCTGGCTTTGAACCATGTCCCTCATATCTCAGCCTCCTGGGTAGCTAGGATGGCTGGCGTGAGTCCTCTGTTTTCCAATATCATGTATGTGCAAGGCTCCCATAGACTGAATGCAGACATGATGATCCTGTTTGTTCCTTATTTGTTTGCTTTTGGTTTTGGGTTTGATGTTACTGCTTTTGAGAAAAAGTCTTTTTTTTTTTTTTTTTTTTTTTTGGTCATGGAACTTGAACGCTGGGCCTGGCACTGTCCCTGAGCTCTTCAGCTTAAGGTGAGTGCTCTACCCCTTGAGCCACAGCACCACTTCCAGTTTTCTGGTGATTAATTGTAGATAAGAGTCTCACAGACTTCCTTGCCTGGGCTGGCTTTGAACCATGATCCTCACATCTCAGCCTCCTGAGTAGCTAAGGATTCCAGGTGTGAGCCACTAACACCCTGTGAGGCAAGGTCTTATTGTGTCACCCAGACTGGTCTGCAACTTATAACCCTCCTGCTTCTGACTCCTGAGTGCTGGGATTACAGGTGTGCAACACCATGTCCAGCTCTGCCGTTTCTTCCTAATCCAGACAGGAAAGCTATGTAACCATTGACTTCTAATTTCAAATAATACTAGAACATCTTGCACAGACTGAGCCATGGCCTTGTCGCTTATGACATACTGGCAGATTGCATGTTGCACTTAAAGGTTAAAGTAACCAGTTTTCTTGTTTCAAGGTCAGTAGGACAATGAGAAAGTACACATAAAAATAAACTGGAAATTTTAGGAATCACACCACCCTGGGAACAAAATTTCATCACTAGGTCTTTCAATTACATTATCAAATATCGATAGGGGTTATTCCCACTCAGGTCGAGTGAAGGAAATTTCACCTGATCCAACTCAAACAATCAGTGTTGCCAATTTATTACTGTGAAAGTAAAGCTATTGCATGAACGTAAGTACCTAACCAGAAAGCTGGAGCCAAACCACCCTATAAATACACCCTGCACATCTCTAAGTGGATCGTTGATACATTAATAAATGAATTACTAATAATTTGCAAAGTCTAACACATGGGTATAACCACCTTTTTATTTTACTTTATTAGAGAATTAAGCTCTATGGTGCCTGGTTGGGAGCTTCTTTTATTAAAGAAAATAACCCAGAGCCAGGCATAGTGATACACACCTGTAGTCTCAGATACTTAGGAGGCCATGGTGGAAGAACGCTTAAATCTGGGCAACATCACAACACCTCCATCTCAAAATAAAACAAACAAGCAAAATCTGAAACAGTCAATGAATAATTTCTGAGAGCATCACAGTACTCTATAATAATTATACCACTTGAAATCATTTCAGACATTTTTATTTTGACTTAAGACCTGAGAAAAAGGCAGAGGCTGTGTCTCTTGGTTTGTGTAAAATAATACTAAAATACATTGCCCCTGTGAATAAGATGATGAAATGCAACTCACTGAAAGCCGTTGAATAGTCAAAGGTAAAGCAGGTAAGCAAAGGAGCCCACCTGTCTATAGTAAAGGTCTACAGCCAGGTGCCGGTGGCTCACACTAAGGCGGCTGGGATCTAAGGATCAAGATGAAAAGCCAACCTGGGCAACAAAGTTTGAGACTCTTATCTCCAATTAATCACCAAAAACACCACAAGTAGAGCTGTAGCTCAAGTGGTAGAGCACTAGCCTTGAGCACAAAAGCTCAGGGACAGCACCCAGGCCCCTGAGTTCAAGCCTCAGAATGAGCACACACACACACACACACACACACACACACACACACACACACACGGTAATATATATATATATATATATATATATATATATATATATATGCATGTGTAAAATACCACAGTGAAAATGCTTTGAACAATTAACACACAGTCAAGTAAATGAATGAAAGAAATATACTACAGTTACTTTTCAGATGTGGATGCTAGCTGGGGGGGCAGGGTGGGGACAAACAGATAGTGAAGGAATGAATATGGTCAAGATATTTTCTATACATGTGTAAAAATGGAACAATAAAGCTTGGTGAGATTCACTTGCCAAGAGAGGAGGCCAGAGGAAGGAGATGGAGGGTGAGTGTGGTCAAGGTATATTGTGTACATGTGCTGTCTCCTAGTACAACTAATTGATGTGAGTACAAATGTGAAAAAAAGTATTCATTATTGAATGAAACTGCTTAATAAATGTAACCCAGTTGATGATGGACACTTTGAACATATTGGTTATAATAAAATAAAATATTGATTATAATAAAATGTATGAATAATTATTTATTCACTACCTAATTTCTTTTTTTTAGTCATGAGGCTTAAACTCAGGGTCTGGGCACTGTCCCTGAGCCTTTTTGCTCAAGGCTAAGGCTCTACCACTTTGACCCACAGTTTCACATCCAGATTTCTGGTGGTTAATTAGAAATAAGAGTCTCATAGATTTTCCTGCCTGAACTGGCTTCGAACCGCACTCTCAGATCTCAGTCTTCTGAGTAGTTAGCATTGTAGGTATGAGCTACCAATGCCTGGCTCACTATCTAAATTTTTATGCCATAATTATTAAAATGAAAAAGTATAGTCACAGGCTAAGCCTCATTTAGATCTTCCACACAGAGGGACTTATTATTCCCAATACTTTTCCATAGTATGAATGAATATAAGGTGAAATTCACTTGAATTCTCTCTTCCTCCTCTTCTGTCCCTATCTTCCTCTGTCTTTCCACCTCCTCTTTTTCTGTACCTCTCTTTCTCTTCTCTCAGGGAGCGGGGGAGCGGGGGTGTCTTCATCCAACAGCTCCAGGAGGGCCTGTGGCTTAGAAGCTGCAAGCTTTTCCACACATTCACCTCATTAGATATTATTCCCTGTGCCACATTTACATAAGGAGATAAACCCTGGATGAGACCAAAGCTTGGCCAAACACTGGCCTACAAGGAGAAATCCTAATATTCTTCACAAACCTTGGGAATTCATGTAACCCGACAAAGACCTCATCTCACCCATGATGGATGTCACATCCCAGGCTTCAGGTAAGATGATTTTCCATTCGGAAACCCTCTCCAGAAGAGGCAGGATAACACCTCGCTAGAGCAACCAAGGTAGCTCCAAATTCCCCACTGGGTGGGATTTCCATCAATTTCTCAACGTGCCCGCATCTCCCTCATTTTCTAAAAGCTCACTGACATGCATTCACAGGCAAGAATCAGCAGAGCTCTTAACTATCTCTGGAAAACAAGGGATTGGGGGTGGGAGGGGTGGGCAGTGATTCTTGAAGGTCACATCCAAAGCCAATAGACTGACCCACCATCCTCTCCCAATTTACTTAGCATGCAGGCTCGCTGGGGCAAGAGTGGTAGGCTGAAATTCACTTTTCTGAAACTTTTGCACCAAAAGGAGCATCGAAGCAGTCTTATAGAGTTAAAGAAAGAAAACCATTTGGGGGCTTTGAAGTATGAGTTATAATGTACCAACATGGTTTCGTGTCCTAGTTATTTAATGGGGGAATTCAATTCTTTGCTCAGGTAAAAACAGCTATAAAAGTCTCGTTCCTTGTTTAATGCCAGCAGAAACACCAACAACTAAGTCTTGAAATTTAAAATGGTTTATTTAGTCATAATACAGGAACTAATCTTTCACTTGAAATGGACATTAAATACCATGTAGCCATGCCAGGCACCAGTGGCTTACATCTGTTATCCTGGCTACTCACAGAGGCTAAGATTTGAGGGACACAGTTCGAATCCAGCCCAGGCAGGAAAGTTTGTGAGACTCTTATCTCCAATAAACCACACACACAAAAATGTATCAAGAAGTAAGCTGTGGCTCAAGTGGTAGAGCACTAGCCTTGAGTGAAAAAGCTCAGGGACCACACCCAGGCCCTGAGTTCAAGCCCAAGGACTGGTATAAAAACAAAACAACAGCAAAAAAAAAAAAAAAAAAACACAGAGCCTACACTGTTTTTGCAAAGTAAAAGTCACTATGATTTTTCACTGATGATCCTATACTACTCCATACTTATATAAATGCCATTTTGCAATAATAAAAATCATTTCCAAATGGACCTGTAGAAATACCTCACAAGTGACTTTCCCAGAGTATTTGGAAAAAGAAAATTTAAAAAAGCACCCAGATCCTAAATCTCATATTTTCAAATTTGCACACATTCAGTAGGAAGAACGCCCTGCGTTCCTCATGCTGGGCTTCCTTGGCAGGCTGCTGCTCCTGTGTGAACAGCCCTCTGCCAACTCCCCAGCTTCCTCCCGTGCTCTTCCTCGGAAAAACCAGCCTATCTCTCCATCAGTTGACTAAACAAGAAACCAGCTCAAATCAGTTTTCTTAATCAGCTAAGTAACTTGGAACATTTAGAAGATCACTTGCTGCATACTTAATTATTATTACAAATACAACTAAGGTATGATTATCTTGCTTATATGAAGCAATAGAAACAGGCTATCTACAGAACAGTTTTGCTATGGAGTTCACGTCACAATAATTTACTCAGTATAAAAACTTCAGTGCCTTGTAAATTACAAGGAAGAAGAAGAAGAAGAAGAAGAAGAAGAAGAAGAAGAAGAAGAAGAAGAAGAAGAAGAAGAAGAAGAAGAAGAAGAAGAAGAAGAAGAAGAAGAAGAAGAAGAAGAAGAAGAGGAGGAGGATGAGGAGGAGGAGGAGGAGGAGGAGGAGGAGGAGGAGGAGGAGGAGGAGGAGGGAGGAGGAGGAGGAAGAGGAGGAGGAGGAGGAGGAGGAGGAGGAGGAGGAGGAGGAGGAGGAGGAGGAGGAGGAGGAACATTCGACAAAACACATGAATGAAAGGAAAGAATTTTGAACATCAAAGATTTTTCCTGTCATGTGGTACCAAATGAATGAATTCACAAAACTTTAAATTCATGATTCGGGTAACATGTAGACATATGTTAGTTTTTTAAAGAATGTGTGAAGCATGTTAAGGTTGAAAATTCATTGCATTTGTTGGTTTATTTCTTTTGTGCCAATACTAGGGCTTGAACTTAGCACCTCTTGGTCTTAACGCAGCTTTTTCCCTCATAGCTGGTGCTCTACCACTTGACCCATGCCTCTACCATCTGGCTTTTTGCTAGTTAATTGGAGAGCAGAGTCTCTCAGATTTGTCTGCCAGGGTTGAATTTGAACCAGGATCCTCAAGTCTCAGCCTCCTGAGTAGCTAGGATTACAAGAGGGAGCCACCAGCATAAATGTATCATTAGATGCATCTTTTTAAACTGCATCTCAGAAAGGTAAACAGAGTCTGTGGTTCTTAGCATCATCTACATTACAAGAGGGAATGGTTCCCAGTGAAGATACACAGGCCATGTACAGGAACAAGGGCTTGCTAGCTCTTCAGCATTTCCAGTGCTGGTCTCCACAGCCAGCCTCAGGTCTTTGGATTGTCTGCCACTTAGCCATGCCATAGCCTCCATTGCCTGTCCAGAGCTAGAGCTGTATAGAAGTGGAGTTCTTCCTCTTCGTTTAGCTTCTGCTCTGCATTCTCCTCTGTCCTTACCTAAACAGCCTCAGTGTCTCCTTCCTTCCTTAACTTCCGTTCTGTCCTTCCTGGTACAGTTTGCAAGTCAAGGGGAACTGGAACTTCTCCTATCTATGTAACATGTTCCCCGCCCTAACTACCCCTTAGGCATGATGAGAGCAAAAGGAAGGATGTTAAAGAAAAATCTAGATCTAAGAGCTAAAGGCATTCCCAGGATGCCAAGAAATGGAAACTGAAGAGCATTCTGTGTTAATTCATTCAAAAAGAGGTTCTAGGAAAGGATCTTATTTTGAGGTTTTTTTCAATTTTTGTTTAAATTAGCTTACATTATTTGTATAGATGGGAATCTCATTCTTAACTTGTAGATATATTTACAATGTGTTCTAATCAATCTCAGCCCTCTAACATGCTCCCTCCCTCCACTGAAAAAGTATCTTATTTCAAACAGGATTGGTAATGAATCTAAAAATCAGAATTATAGGAAAGACAGGGGTAAAGATATAAACTGGAAAGATTCTATGGTAAACAGACAGGCAGACAGATAACATATATGTACATTTATATATATACATTTTTTTTGGTCAGTTATGGGGCCTGAACTCTGGGCCTGGGCACTGTTCCTCAGCTCTTCAGCTCAAGGCTAGCGCTCTACCACTTGAGCCACTTTGGCTTTTTCTGCTCATGTGGTACTGAGGAATTGAACCCATGGCCTCATGCATAGAAGGCAAGCACTCTACCACTGAGCCACCTTCCCAGCTCCTATATTATTATTTTTAATGTTAATAATATTTAATTATAACTGTAAGGCCTCCCCTCCCGCAAATAGATTCAATGTATATAAAAATCTGGAATCTTGATTCTACCTCTACAAGCTCCAAACACATTTATTTTCTCTGCTACATGAGAGAGTAAAGCATGTTTTCATTTCATTAAAATGTTCTTAGCTGAGTCCCTGGGCTGGTGGCGCTTCTCGTGGGTGGAGACACAGCTGATGCAGGTTCTAATGAAGTTGGTTTGAGAACAGGCTTGTCAAATCAAATCGCATTAACTAAAAGGTGGATCTCTTCCCTGATGAATTCACCTGAGAACGCTCTTGCTCAACCATGTACCTTGCATCTTCCTCACACCACATTGGGCTTAAATCAGAGTGTATCTAAATAAAAGTTGTAGCTCCTCAGCATTGAGTTGGAGTTGCTCAAGCAGTACAGTGCCTGCCATGGAGTGCAAAGCATGAGAGAGTTCCAGTCCCAGACTCAGTCTCACACAGAATAAAGACTGCTAGATTTATCTTTTTATCTCGATCATCTCTGCTATCACATGGCAGCTCTATGATAAGAAGGGCTTTTCATTTCAGTTCTAGTCCAATTTCATTCTGTCTCTCAGGAAGTAGGAATCTTCTTAAAGATAACCAAATGTTTTTTGGACCTACACCCTTGGGTGAAGAGCAAAGGAGACCAGCGGTCTTTGAGGGAACAACCATCACGTCCTCTGGCTGCCAGAAGGGAGTTTTATGTTTAGATGGATTTCCCCTTCTGGGTTCCAGGTGTGTCTGGAATCTCTCCCTGCGTCTGTTCCTGAAAATGCGTATTCCTGACTCAATAGTGAAGGACTGACCCAGAGTTTCATGGGATAGTCAGAGCCACAGAATTTTAGAAATGGAAAGAATTTCAGATAGTGACTAAAGACATTCTCTTGTTTACAGTTGAGAGGGAAAAAAAAGAAAAGGAAAACCCATACAAAAGTGACCACTGACTCAAGTTCATACACTAAATTGAGGGAAACGATTTTCATGTCTCTATAAATAAGCCATTCTATTTCAGGGCTGTGTTTTATCATCACTAGAGTGCAAATAAGAACACTGCAATTCAAAACAAAGTAAAAGAACTAGAGTAGTTCCCCCTGCAGCCAGCAGTCTTCCTTTATTTAGTCTCACTGAAATCTAATCTTTTTTTTTTTTTTTGCTTTTTCCTATGAAACTTCTTAATAAAACAAATCCTTGTATAACACAGGGAGCATGATCACTATCAAATCAGGTGAGATCTAAGCTTTCCCTTCCACCTGTCGTTTTGTAGCAGATATCATCAGACATTCTGACACTTTATCTATAAACACTGTGGGAGTATATCTCCAAAAGATAAAGAATTATTTTTAAAAGGGACACCACAATAGCAATATCATTACCAATCTAACATCTATTATAAAAATTGAACAATAACTCCTTAACATAAATAGATCTCTTAGGCTTACAAAAATGGTTCTTGTCCTTAAGATTGTTACATGTAGCTACAATTTTATCAATTCTGTTTCATTGATTTATTCTTTTAACATTCCTATAAACAACCCAAATATTTGCTTCACAAGGCAGGGTGGCGGAAACCCAGAATTTTATTTTCTCAGAGATAGTAAAGAATAGAAGGAGAAAGAATTCTGGATCCAGAGTTGTACTGATGGAAGTCCAACTCATCATTGGATGTGTAAATATAAATTGTTTAATTTGTCAGAACCTCAGTTTGGTTCTATAAAAGGAGGATATTGATACCTACCTAGTAGAGTTTCTAAGAGAATTGAGAATAATTAGACAGTCATTTCTCAGTATCTGCAGAGAGACTTATTCTTGTACCTCCTCCTCCATGCAGAGTACCAAAATCTGCAAATGTTCAAGTTCCCTACATATAATAGCATCACACACACATTATACTATGTCATTATTATGTGTATGTTTATTATATATGCATATGTTGTGTGTATATATTATACATTTGCCTATTATAAATGCTATACATGGTTTTTTGTACTCTAAATGATCTCTGTGTTACTTACAGCACCTAATAGAACATAAGTGTTGTGTAAATAGTAGTTACACTATTTGTTTATGGAATGACAAGGAAGAAAAATACACATGTGTTGAGTACAGCAGCGATGTTTTATATTTTTAGGCATATTTTGTTGAATTCACAGACACAGATCCCTGACTGAAGGTTGAAACATTGATACTGAGCCCTTCCACAGAAAGCAATGTATAAAGTGCTAGAGCCTGGCCCAGCTCAATACTCATAAAGCAGCTGCTCTTTTTCACTTAAAAATGTGTATAGCCAGGTGCTAGTAGCTTACTCATGTAATCCTAGCTACTCAGGAAGCTGAGATCTGAGGACTGCAGTTCGAAGCCAGCCTGGGCAGGAAAATTCCTGAGACTCTTATCTCCAATTATCCATCTGAAAGCCAGAAGAAGAGCTATGGCCCAAAGTGATGGAGCTCTAATCTTAAGCAAGAAAGCTCAGGACAGTGCCCAGGCCCTTAGTTCAAGCCCCATGACTAACATGGGAACACATGATTCTCACAGGTAAATTCTCATTCTTCTGAGTTTATAAATCATGCTAAGAAGAAAAGAAGGAAAGAAGGAAGGAAAGGAGGAGGGAGGAAGGAAGGAAGGAAGGAAGGAAAGAAGGAAGGGAGGGAGGGAGGGAGGGAGGGAGGGAGGGAGGGAGGGAAGGAGGGAGGGAGGGAGGGGAAAAAAACCTGCACTCATAAAACCTGCACGACAAAATGTCAACAGCATAGACTCCTAAGAACTATGAGAGATTTGCCAAGCATTGTCACATTCAACAAATAACATTTGCTCAATTACTGATGAAATGAATTACACAAGGAAAAGCTGGGGAATCGAAGTTCTGTAACAAAAACCCTAGCACATTGCCCATCTTGCTTTGCCTTTGATGAAGATGTAATCCTAGTTCATAATCCAGCATTTGTTAAGAAATCCTGACAACTGTTTTGCTAGACTTCTCTCAGTATTTCCCTTTTGAGGAAAGCCAATGCTGTCACCCTTTCTGGACAGATGAGGAAACTGAGGCCCTGGATGTTTAAATAATTCATCTCAGGAAGGCAGAGGATCTTGGGAGGAAATGTGTTTGAACCCATGAGCCTCTCTTCCCAGAACTCACTATGCTAAGCACCAAACCCCAGGCAGTGGGTTATGCTACCCTGAGCATGCGTCCGTGGAGCTGCAAGTGACCACCCCCTCTCAGCACATCTGTGGCACTGGTTGGGAAGCAGGAGCCTGGGCCTCATCCCTTGCTTCCCATTGATCATACGCACTAGTCCAGATGACGTTCTTAGTGGGTGTAGAAGTTGGCAAATGACTGAGACTCTGGCGCCTGTTTGCTGTCTCTGCTCATTCTGGTACAGTGTGATGATCTGCACACGTCTTCCTCTGGGATGGATTCTCACTATGAGTCCAGGCTGACCTTGATCGTAAACCACTCCTGCTAGGGCTCCTGAGTGATAGAATTACAGATAGCAGCTACCATATCAGCCTATGCCAAGACGATTATCAACGAGACCATTATCTTAATTGTGCTGATGGGATCCCATTCTCTCTCAGCCTTCTCAGGAAGTTTTTCTACTGCGTCTTCTCTCTCCTTTAGATCCTGCTTCCTCCTTTCCGTCACTCACTCCTTTCCCAGACCAGGTCCTTTCCTCATCTCTACACATCACAGAGATTTAGATACTTCACAGAAACTTCCTGAACTACTTACACCCTGCAAATACCACAATGTGGCTCTTTCTTTCCTGAACCAAATGCGTTCCTTTCCAGTCCATCCCATTCCTTTTCAGCTTCCTTTCCATTCCTCCATGTGGATGATGGTTCATACCCACCATTAAACCATTCCACAGCCCTGATTTTTATCACTGACCCTGGTGATTAAGATCCTGAATGCTTGAGACATCCCGGTGGCTTTTACCTGATGACTATAAGTAAGTCCCATCTCCCCAAACCCCATCTCTGGCCTACATCTCTTCTCTGAGTTCCGGACCTACACCTCAAACTCCACAGCACACAATCACATATTTCCACAGCCTCTTCAGAGCCTCAGTTTTTCCTCCCAAGGCTTAGTCTTCCTATTCCCTGTCTCAGGAAACAGCTAAAACTATTTCTCCAGGGGCTTAACATCAAACCCAGAAATTATCTTTGTTCCTTCTCTCCTGCCTCTGACACCCGATCCTTCACCAAACCCCATCAGCCACTTCCTAAACATTTTCCAGCAGTGTCCACATCCCTTTAAAGCCAATCTTGCTTCCACAATATTCTGTTGATCAAAGCTATCATGCTGTCTCCATCAGAAGCTTGACAAATTCATGTGTGTGTGTGTGTGTGTGTGTGTGTGTGTGTGTGTGTGTGTGTGTGTGTGTGCGCTTTGGTTTGACTGTTATTTTTACTGTGTCAAGGATTAAACTCCTTGAGGATAAAACTCCTGTTGAGCTATACCCCTAACCTAGCTACTTTTATACGTTGCCATTCCACTGGAGATTCCAGCAGAAGACAACGTTGAGGGTGATTTGGAACACCTGAATCTGACCAAGTGGTGGCATGGTCTAGGCTGGGAGCCTGAGTCCTACAAACAACAAGTGGTATGCACTGCATCCCAACGCCAGCTCTTTGCAGTCAGGCTGCATTCCAGAGCAGCTGTGCAAAATGGACATCTTGTAACCCCAAGAGCTGCCAGGGGGGCAGCCTGCCACGGGGGGGGGGGGGGGGGGAATGTGCGAGCTGTGCTTTATAAAGAAGAGTAAGTAGGTTGAGACAAGGGGTGTGGCTGTAGCACGTTGTGAAATCAAAGTCAGATATGAACAATTCAACAGATGATAGATGAACCTCATTTCATTGGCTGCCATTTTCCAGATTACAAAACCTCAAACTCACCTATCTCCCATATCAAACCTTCATCTCAATAACTACAATAAATATTATGACAAACAATTTAACAACTTAACAAGCTCCTCGGTTCTTTGTACTATCCCTGTCTCTCCTGGAGCTAAAAATAAAAAGAGAGGAATTGAAACCCCCAGAGTGATAAGGTGTTGTTGTTGGCTAGTTCAGATGGCCAGAGGACAGATTGCAGCCAAATACCAACATCTGACCACACCTCTCCTTCCACAGCTAACTCTGCCCTATCCTTGGACAATGGACAGACTTTATGGCTTTGGACTGCCAGTCCCAACTGTTATGTGCTTCAAGGTCAACTCAAGCATACCATTATACACATACCACCTTCCCTCTGCTTTCTTTTTCTATGGTTTCTCATAGGTTTTAGTTAGCCAGGTATTCACTCTCGATTTCTCTTAGGATACTTTGCATTCATTAAGTCTATTATTATATATGATCTAGATGCCCATAAGATGATAAATCTCTCTGCTATTAAGGTGGGGCCTTACATGTCCTCATCTCAACAGATTCTCAACCTACCTTAAAAGTAATAAATGCAAGCTGGATACCGGTGGCTCGAGCCTATAATCCTAGCTACTTAGGAGACTGAGATCTAAGGGTCATGGTTCAAAGCCAGCCCTAGCAAGGAAGTCCATAATATTCTCACCTCTAGTTCACCAGTCAAAAGCTGGAGATGGAAGTGTGAATCAAGAGAGAGAGAAAAAAAGCTAAGGACAAGTGTCCAGTCCCTAAGTTCAAACCTTAATATTGGCACAAAATAAATTTTAAGAGAAATACTCAATAAATGTTTCTTGATGACAATGACCAGAAATAAACCAAAGAAATGTGTCCTTTTTCCACTGCTCAATAACTACTCAGAATGCATATCCTGTTGCCCACGGCATTTCCAGGTATGACAATAGAATGAATAAAAAATAATGACCATAAGAATTTGTAGTTTTTTTCAGTATGTACACTTGTTCTTACATGACAGTTAATGCCATTTGATGGGAAAGAATACCTAGGCATAGAAGAAAGTAAAGAAATAATGTCTTTTCTCCTTACAACTTCTTAGGGAGAAAAATATACATTACTAAATAAATGCCGTTGTGTATGTCAATAAATAGTCATAGGAAATAAGTCTAAAGTTGGGAGACATTTATAAAATAAAGCACCTCATTATTGAGATTAAACAAGTTGAAAGTAGAACATGTATGCATAGAGTCACATTAAATATTACCATATCTAAGACCCATGTTCAATGAATATCTGAAAAGAAGGTAAGCCAGTGAAATGAATCACTTTGGAGACAAACTTCACTTTTTTTTTTTTTTTTTTTTTGGTCGGTTGTGGGGCTTGAACTCTGGGCCTGGGCACTGTCCCTCAGCTCTTCAGCTCAAGGCAAATGCTTTACCACTTGAGCCACAGCGCCACTTCCAGTTTTCTGGTGGTTCATTGGAGATAAGAGTCTCATGAACTTTTCTGCTTGAGCTGGCTTTGAACCGTGATCCTCACATCTCAGCCTCCTGAGGAGCTGGGATTACAGGTGTGAGCTACCGGCACCCAGAGGCTACTGCTTTTTCTTTGCAAATTTTAGCAATGTCTATTCTTTGTCCTGTCCTACCTCCACTCATTTCACCTTGGCTGAAGTTTCTAGCTTCTGATTCCATGCCCCCAACAGCACACTGCATCATGCAAGTTCTTATTTGCCAACAATTGACAACGCCTAAGGTGTTTTCCTCTCTTTGTTTTTCTGAATTCTCTGGCTTATCCCTGAGCTTCAAGATAGAGGAGTCTACGGGAATGGTTTGCAGGTGAATCATGTGACACTTTGTGCTTTAACTGCTGCACGGGAGAGAAACTAGCATGTCTTGTTCTCAATCATTCACTCAAGGGGTAGTTATTAAATGCAAGGAAGGGATGTGTGGATGAAGGTTTGGCTTTGACGCTGACTTTGTAATTCAATTACTATGCAATCTCTTTGCCTTCATTTCTCTGCTTATGAGCTAGCAATTGACAATGAAACTAAGTGAATGAGGGAGCACACAATTGTTATTCCAGCCATCAGGAGGCTGAGGAAGAAGAATGCAGACTTTGAGGCCAGCCTGAGTTACATTGTGAGATCTTGTCTCAAGATGACGATGATGATAATGATGAAGATGATGTTGATGATATGATGATGATGATAATAATTACTGATCTCACAGGCCATTCTAGCTAAGTAAGACAAATAGATATCATCCCTATCTTAGAGGAGGTTAAAAAAAAAAAAAAAGAACAGCTGGGCGCCAGTGGCTCAGGCCTATAATCCTAGCTATTCAGGAGGCAAAGATCTGAGGATTGAGGTTCAAAACCAGCCCTGACAGGAAAATTCATGAGAGTCTTATCTCCAATTAACCACCAGAAATCCAGTAGTAGAGCTGTGGTTCAAAATGGTAGCCTTGAGCTGAAGAGCTCAGGGATAGTAGCCCATGCCCAGAGTTCAAGCCCCATGATAGCTTTAGATAGGACCCCTGGCAGAAAATCCATTGGCATTGCACACAAAGGCTGTCACAGAGCTAGAAGGAACCTCAGTAGGGACAAAGCTCAAAGCTCCCAGCCATTTTTTTTGCCAGGACACAACACAGGTTCTGGAGTAGAAAAGGCTCTGGCATTTTCTAGCAGCATGATTTCATGCAAATGGCACCCCTCTGTAGCCTGGTACCCCATCAGTGAATAGGACTGTACCATTAAACATGGAATTAACTCGGAATGCAAAAATAAGCTCTTCATGATGACTGTCACTGTTTAGAACACTTTTCATTGTTTTATATATTTTTATTATTTAGAAAGTGTGAGGGAGCAGCTGGACATCAGTGGCTCATGCCTGTAATCCTAGCTACTCAGGAGGCTGAGATCTGACGATCGTGGTTCAAAGCCAGCCCAGGCACGAAAGTCCGTGAAACTCTTATCTCCAATAAACCACCAGAAAACCGGAAGGGGCATTGTAGCTCAAGTGGTAGAGTGCCAGCCTTGAACTTGAAGAGCTGAGGGACAGCGCTCAGGCCCAGAGTTCAAGCCCCACAACCGACTAAAAATAAAGTGTGAAGGAACAAACCCAGGGCCTGACACATGCTGGGTAACTACTTATCAGTGAGCTATACTCCTGCCTTTCATAGCTCAATTTATCTTTTAATACCTGAAATAGGTGAAATATTTAATAGCTGACTAGTAAAAGAAGGGTAAGATATAGTCATCACAGACAGGAAGACAAGGACTGGTGATGTAATTCAGTGGGAGAACACTTATCTAGTATTTGCAATCCTTGGCATCACAAAAAAACTAATTAATTAATTAATTTAAAAAACACCTTTTTGTATTATTTTCCTGTGGCTGCTATAACCAAAAGGGCAGAAAGTGACTAATTGAGTTTCCATCCCTTTTTCTGCTTAAAATCCCAACACATCCAGGACAAGAAGGAAAGGAGAATGGCATTAAAACCTGACACTTAATTCTCCTGAAAATCTTTACAATATTCAGTAAGAAGCAGCCCCCTCCCCTGAGAGCAGAGCTGTCATTGAATTCCATCAGGACATCTCAGCCCAAAAGGCTAAGGGTCCAAGGTGAAGTAGCTGGGTAATGATGGAGGCAGCATTCACATGCACCTCTTCCAACGGCACTAGCTACATATAATCCATTTGTTTATTCATACTGTGCACGACCACTGTGCCTAGATCGGGTCCACAGGTGCCACAAAAGGATGCTTTCTTGTGAAGAGTGTACAATGAATCATAGCAAAAGATGCTTTTCTGAAAACTATCCTGATCTGCAAGTCCTGGGATCACATGGATAATTCTACCTTTCCTTCATCCTCCCTCTGTCTTTTGGGGGTGAGTGGGAACTGGGGTGGAAAGCACTCTGCCCCTCCCCGTGTTCTTGTTTGTATTTTGTTTTTGAGCCACGGTCTCTCCCACTTTGCCTGGTTTATCCTTGAACTCTTGATTCGGCCTTGTCTCAACCTCCTGACGAGCTAATTCTTTATTCTTTATCCAGCAGGTTTTTCACACTAGGCAGAAGAGATGCAGATACAGGATGAGTGATGACAAATTAGTAGCAGCAATCTGTGCAGAGCCACCTTTGATTTCCTGCCCTGCGTCTTCTGTGCTTCAGAAAGGGACTTTCCTCAGTGGTACAGGCTAACCTACATTTTCCAAATCATATGATTTCTTTGTAGCTGAAAACCTGCCCTCGCAGAAGAAAACATTCAACAGAACTCAGAGGACGCAGTATTAAAAAAATGTGAAAGCTCTTTAGTAAGTTTCAATACTCTGCTTGCCCCACCAACAAACAGCATGCATAATTACGTCGCCTGAGAAATGTTTGAGGCTACACAACAAGAACACCACATCCTAATGAGTAATGGAGATTACATAACAGGGAGATAACACCACCCACGGCCTGCATGAAAATGCTACGGGTGAGTTCTGGCCCCCACCGCCACAGAACAGGGGAGAAAGAACCGAACTTCAACAGGGCATTCCCGCATGCCACGCCGCCAAACCCCAGACACTGGGCATGCGTATTGCTTTTGCATTTTCTAATTGTTGGCTCTTCATTTGAAAGCTGCATCTTATTTTCCTTCACAAGTCAATGTTTCACAAGAACCACTCAGAAAGATCCCATCAATTGGGACTCCTGTGTGTGTGTGTGTGTGTGTGTGTGTGTGTGTGTGTGTGTGAGAGAGAGAGAGAGAGAGAGAGAGAGAGAGAGAGAGCGAGAGAGAGAGACTGAGCTCGTGTGTGTGTGAGAGAGAGACCAAGATTGTGTGTGTGTGTGTGTGTGTGTGTGTGTGTGTGTGTGTGTGTGTGTGTGCAGAGTTGGGGTAGACTCCAGACTCTAGTGCCTAACCTTGCTCTTTATCTCCTGATCTACACATCATCCTTTTTTTCCTTTTTCTTTTTCTTTCTTTTTCTTCTTCTTTTTCTTTTTTGGTGCCAGTCCTGGGACTTAAACCCAGGACCCAGGCACTGTCCCTGAGCTTTTTTGCTCAAAGCTAATGCTCTACCATTTGAACCACAGCTCCACTTCCAGTGTTTTGGTGGCTAAGAGATAAGAACAGATTTTCCTGCCCAGGCTGGCTTTGAACCACCCAGTCCTCAGGTCTCAGTCTCCTGAGTAGCTAGGATTACAGGTGTGAGCAACCACTGCCCCACTGGAAAGTTCTTTATTATGCCTAATTTAAATTTCCCTTGCTAGTTTGCAATGGAGAGTCTATAAGTCTTAGGATCAGTAGTTCTTTGCATAAGTGTCCTCCAAACTGTCCTCTTCAGATCCCTAACCCCTTCAGATGATAGAAACCCTAAAAATCAAAATGTGCTCCTCAAACCAGAAGAGTTTCAAATATACTATGACTACCACCACAATACGTTCTTTCAGAAACTGAGTTCTAGAAATTTCTCTAGATGTCCATGGGAAGATACTTCCAATCCCTAGCCCAATCCTTTGTGTTTTACAAATTTGGGGATATCAACAAACTCATCTGCAAAAGGGCTACCCAGGATCTTGTCTTATTCCTTGTAAACCACTGAGCAAATCTGTTTTACAGAGAACTCCTTTGTTTGGGGCAAGAGTCCCTGTCAGCAGGGATCCAGGTTGGACACACGTGTTCCCAGGCTTGGAGAAGGGCCATCACAGATTCCTCCTCCCAATCAGGTGATGAGGCCTGATTCTTTGAACTTCTCTGCTATTCCACCATAGGCATGTGCTGAGTAGAAATTATCTACAGTGATCCCTTCATTTTGCAGAAGGAAAGAGCTGTGACCCAAAGAAAGAAGTTGGCATCTTCTGGTAGACAGGGACCAGCCAAGTCAATGCCCAACCTGAGCCTTTTCTGGCTGCTTCTCATCTCTCCATCTTTGGAGTCACCTTCTGAAGGGTTGTGCAAATCTGCTCCTTTGATGTCATAAGCAACTAGACTCCATGGCAGAAGCCCTTGCTTAAAGACCTTGGCTGAAGAAGCCAACTCGTTGTTCATGTTGCCTTGCTTTGATCTAAGCCCAAAGGTGAAAGGATTTCCACTCCACATGGTTCCAAAAGAACAGTAGATACATGGGGAAACAAATGCTGGTTTTCCTCTTCTACATGGACCTCCAAAGTTCTACTCCCTTGTTGTGTATATAAGAGTTTGGTGGTGGTAAAACACTTGTCTAGCAAGTACAAGGCCCTGAGTCCAAATACCAGTAGTGAGAGAGAGAGAGAGAGATTGAGAGAGAGAGATTGAGAGAGATCTGAGAAAGACAGAGAGACAGACAGACAGAGACAGAGTTAAGAATTGAATGAAGACAAAAAGGCAAACATGAAGGTAAAATCTCTGAAATAAATATAGCAAAATATAGCTACTATTCTCAATAAAAATGCCCCAAGAGCTACCATTCTCTCTATATATAGCAACCAATTTTAGCATTGAAATTTGATTTCCTTTTCACTTTGGATTTTAAATTTTATAGTTGTTATTTGGGAAATTCTTCTATTTGCCAGATACATGAAGGTCTTTGGAATGGTTTGTTTAGTTTAATTTTGCCAGGTTTGAATTTGGGTCCCTGTGCTTGCCAAGGCAAGATACTTTTTTTTTTCCCTCAGCCTGAGCACTGTCCCTAACCTCTTCAGCCCAAAGCAAGAGCTCTACCACTTGAGCCACAGTCCCACTTCCGGTTTTCTGGTGGTTAACTGGAGATAAGAGTCTCATGGACTTTTCTGCCTGGGCTGGCTTTGAGCCTTGATCCTCAGATCTCGGCCTCCTGAGTGGCTAGGATTACAGGCGTGAGCCACTGATACTTTTTAAATTTATTTCTAACTGATAAATAAAAATATAAAAACTGTCCATATTTATAGGGAACTCCGTCCGTGACGTCCTGATGTATATATATATATATATATATATATATATATATATATATATAATGAAATGTTTAAATCCAGCTAGATACACCTATCTTCTCAATTATGAAATGTTTAAATCCAGCTAGATACACCTATCTTCCCAAAGCCTTATCATTTCTTTATGGTGAAAATCTTCAACCCCCCTCTCTACAGTTTTTTGAAATAGAGTAAATTGTGTTTATCCAGTCACCTTGCTATGCATTCATTCTATATCAAAACTTTTCACTGTTCCTAATGCTGTCTTAGTATTCATTGATCAACTGCTTTCCCTGATCACCTAAGAGAATTTAAATGATACTTTGATCTAAAAAAAAAGAACTTTTTTTTTTTAACCTTTAACTATTGATTTCAGAACTCTATGAACTTTCCCTTGAAGTTACTCCTCTGACCCGTCTCCACACTCCGGAACTCATTCCCTTACCTCGAGTAAGGTCACATTTCAACAGATCTTCTGCCACCCTCGGTCCTCCTGGTACCTGACCCCCAGGAAATAAAAGAGCCTGTTGCCCTGAGATGGTCATTATGCAGCTCCACTCACCAGAAACACCTAGGCCAGATGGCCAGGTACAGGATGACGGGAAAACAATCCCACCTTTCATGGCCCCGCTTCTGCGGCTCACACTCCTTTCTCCTGAAAACAGACCAGAGGAAAAGGCGATTGAAGAGTCTCAAGGTGACAAGGAATCACAAAGTCCAACTTCTGCTGGCCTGGAGAGAAAGGGTTCAAGTGACAAAAAAGAAAAAAGAAAAGTGTATTCATCTTATCTGTGTAGGGTAATTCCCCTGTAATAGTGACCTTTTTGTGAAGCACAGCCTAACTTAAAAAAAAAAAACTTAAAGAAAGAAAGAAATGAATTGTCATTTCTATTCAATTAACTGCTTCCCCTCTGACTTTAAATCAAGGCGATGTCTGCTCTCTTTAATTACTTTCCCAAAGTAGCCTACCTGGGGAAGCAGCTACCATGAAAGCAAGAGCCATCTGGTGTTTTATAAGGTAGGAGTAAATGTAATTTAAGGATATTCTCCTAAAAGAATTCACAATATGGCTGAACCCCACCTTGCTGTTTTCCCAGCACGTTATTATTACATACTGATGGGTTCATGTTTTAGCTAAATAAGTATGAAAAACAGTCTCTGATGTATGGGAAAGGAACTATTTATATTTTAGTTGTTATTGGTCAAAGGTATAAACTGGTAAAAAGTTATATAAATAATCATGGCCAGAATATCCATTACCTAATTCTAAGCTTGACTTCAACTATGAACGTGGAGCAGCTGATTGTACCTCTCTACATCTGTTTCACCATCTGAAAAAAGAAAGCTCCTCACTAAACTACCACCTAGGAATCTCCCCAATACCCATCCGGACAGTCAGATGACATCACCGTGTCTAGCAACTGCCAGTAATGATCTGAAGTGAAAAAAACCACACTCCCACCCAACAGAAGAGTCCACATGAAGGCCACATTAAGTCAAATCATAAACCTCAAGACACTGCAAAGAGGCAGCTAAGGGTCTAACCATCTGAGATGGAGTTGCTCTACTGAATTAATGGCATTAGATGGTCCAGAAAATTTCTAGCCAAAAGGAGAATGGGAGTGTGGAATCATATACTCAGCATGCTATTATTCACAGTGGAACCAGATTCCTGGCGTTCAATATACTCTGTGAACAGGTAAATATTTTCACCTGAGAATAAGGCATATGGCATGCAAACAACCTATAGTCATCTATAGATTTCTCAATCTACATTAAGTAACTACTTAGGATTATAGAGAATGAGAACCAAAGAAATGCATATACTTGTTTCATAGAATCATCCTTTCAGCCAAAGAGAATAAGTCCTCCAGTTAACCACAAACTAATAGATGGTCTTCAGATCACTCATGAGGCCTTGGGCGCTTATTCATCACAAGATAAAATGGTAGTGACTTCAACCCGGAAATGATCCAACACTCGTGTTCAAAATTGTATGAGATGATGCTCTTCAGACCTCAATTAAGTTTGAATTTTAAAACTTAAACACAGAGTTTCTTCATGGATGTATATGTGTAAATGTATGTATGAGTGTAAGATAAGCATGTATGGATTTTTTTGTTGAGACAAAGTCTCACTATGAAGTTCAATGTGGCCTTGAATTTGTGATCACCTTACCTCAGCTTCCTAAATTCTGGCATCACAGGCATGGGCCACCATGCCTAGCTTGCATGTACTCATTGTGGACCTCTGTCTTTGTGGACAGAAACAGGGAAGCTTAGATCTACTACTAAACCATCCATCAAAAGTCACAGGGGTCTTCTCCTAAAACATTTAACACCAGAGATAGATAGATAGATGAACTATGTTTTCTACTGCCCTTTTTAGACTTACTGTCTAACATAAAACAGAAAATTACAAGACATGAGATAGAAAAGGTGACCAATAAACAGAAGAGGGAAATTAATAGTCCATTGTGTTAGAAAATCGTGGGCAAAGCCCACACCTGTAATCCTAGTTACTCAGTAGCCTGAGATTTTAGGATCATGATTTGAAGCCAGCTGTGTCAGGAAATTCTGTGAGAGATTTTTAGCTCCACTAAACTAGAAAAAAAAAAAAAAGCCAGAAGTGAAGCTATGGCTCAAGTGGTAGAGTGCTAGCCTGGAGCAAAAACAAGCTAAGGGACAGCATCCAGGTCCTGAGTTCAAGCCCCAGGACCAGCACCAAGAAAAAAAAAACTAGAAGTAAAAATAAATTGATTAGGTTTAACATCAGACTGATAAGTCCAAATACAAGATTAGCAGACTCAAAACAAAACAAAAAATTTTAAAGACAATACAAAAGGGGAAGAATAAAAACAAATCATGTGAATTATAATCCAATGATCTAACTAAAGTATAAGAAGCAGAAGAAAACATGGAAAAGAAAGAGCATTTAAATAAATCATGACTGAGAGTTTTCTAAAACTGATGAAAGATGTCAATCCATTGACTCAGACAGCTCAACTGATTCTAAGCAGCATAAATGCAAAGAAAACCACACCTAAGCCAGTGGCTCACACCTGTAATCTTCCCTTTCTAATCCACTGGGTATCATGGAATGAAAAACAAAAGGGTATAGAGTTAATCCATCCAAGAAATTTTCTGAGGAAAATTAGCCAGAGGAAGTTGCCAGAAGATATTAGAAATCAGATTTGTATGTTACTCTCAGCCTTATTCCTTTAGATGCATCAAGAGAGAAGTCAAGGGAGATAAAAAGTAGGTCAAACATTTTCCTTGGTGAAGATGTTTCCCAGCTAAGCTGGCTAAGGCTGGTCCCTTCACAAAGTGGAAAAGTCCAGGTGAAGAAATGGCTATCCAAGACTGAGACAGGCAACCGACTACAAAGCAAAGAACCAATCCTAGTGTGACGTGACGCACAGGTTATGTTATAATGGCCTGTCAACTCAGAGCTGGGATCCATTACCAGAAGAAGAATTCCAAATCGAGCCTGGTACAAGGGACTCACGCCTATAATCCTTGCTACTCAGGAGCCTGAAATCTGAGGATTATGATTCAAAGCCAGTCCAGTCAGGAAAAAGTCTATGTGATTCTTCTCTCTAATTAATCACCAAAAAGCCAGAAATGGAGCTGTAGTTCAAATGGTTGAGTACTAACCTTGAGTGAAAATGCTAAGGGACAGTGCCCAAACCCTCAGTTCAAGCCCCAGTACTAGCACTGAATTAATTAATTGGTTAATTAATTTGATCAAAAGGTTTATTTTACATAATTATGTGTGTGCACATGCACGTGTGTGTGTTTGTGTGTATGTGTGTGTATGTGTAAGAAGGAACAGAGGGGCTGGGAAGGTGGCTCAGTGGTAGAACGCTTGCCTTGCATGCATGAGACCCTGGGTTCGATTCCTCAGCACCACATAAGCAAAAAAGAAAAAAGCCGGAAGTGGCGCTGTATGGCTCAAGTGGTAGAGCGCTAGCCTTGAGCTGAAGAGCTGAGGGACAGCGCCCAGGCCCAGAGTTCAGGCCCCACGACTGGACCCAAAAAAAAAAAAAGAAGAAGAAGGAACAGAAACAATACACTAAGTAGAAACTCTCCCAGTCCAACAGCTTCCAGAAGTTCCACCGAGCATCAACAGAGTATCAAAGCTCAGATTCTGCTGCCAGCTAACTTTGCCCTAGGCAAGAGACCCCAAATAATAAATTTATTCTTTTTATTTTTTTATTTAAATTTTATTGTAAAGGTGATATGCAGAGGTGTTACATAATTCAGGCAATGGGTACATTTCTTTTTTGAGAAATGTTACTCCCTCCCTCCTTTTCTCCCACTAAGAATTTATATACATTCATAAAAATGATCAAGATAAGCCTGGTGTCTCTGGCCTGTAATCCTAACTGCTCAGGAGGCTGAGAGCTCAGAATCAAAATCAGCCAGAGCTAGAAAGTCCGTGAGACTCTTATCTCTGGTTAGCCATCAGAAACCAGGAAGTGGGGTTGTGGTTCAAGTGGTAGAGCACTACCCTGGAGCAAAAAGAGCTTAGGGACAGCAATCCAGCTCTGAATTCATGCCCCAGGACTGGCACATACACACATATGTATGCACATATACACACACACACACACAAGATAAATGATAGCTATTGATGTTATAATGGTCAGATTTTTCAAGGGCAAATGGGAAAATCTGCAGGAGACAGCATTTCCTAGGATAACCATCAACCCTCCTCCTAGGAGTCCCAAACTTCTCCAACCCATGAATCCGTCTCTGTCCACTCCTACCTCCTCCTGCCTCAACTGAGAATTCACTTCTTGTGTCTGTTGTTGTCTAGCCTTGAGTGTAACCTAATACTATTAATGCTCAGAAGAAACAGCTCAGCTTTGTAGCTGCCAGCTAACTTATACACAATCTCACCAGGATGCATCCATCGCTCATCCGTTTTTCATGGTGCTTCAAAAGCATGTGACAAAGTAATTTGCTGTTGATTTGAGGTTTTGTTACATCCCCCCTCCCAAGAAGGGGGAATGTCATCTATTCTTTCTGGATTCTAAACATTACTTCAGTTCATGTACGCAATACAAGGAAGCCGCCTACTTTGCCTACTCTGTGGTTTTGCTGTTTATCCTTCCACAGACTTTATGATTATTGCTTTTAATCCTATCCTCAGGGCCACTGCTTTACATTTCCTTGCAAAATTCTCTAAATCACTCAAATTTCTCTGTGCTGATCTGTGTAAGGTCTGGATGCTTCACTGTCCTTGGAGTCAATTTCTATATTCTGTACATACACACACACACACACACACACACACACACACACACACACACACACACACACACATTCTGTACAGACTGGTTCCAATCATTTACCTATGGATTCATTCAAGACTCTAAAGATAGGATAGGATTCAAAAAGTTTTTACTGCCCAGGCTGGCTTTGAACTGTGATTGAGCCTCCATGTCTCATCCTGAGCATCCTGAGTATCTGTAATTACAGGCACAAGCCAAAAGCCCCTCGCTGATACATTCGTTACCTTTGACGGAAGAACTTTGTTTCTTCTTTTCTTTTTCTAATTATCCATAAGGTGGCTCACACCTGTAATCCTAGCTATTCAGGAAGTTGAGATCTGAGGATGGCGATTCAGTGCCAGCCAGAGCAAAACAGTCTGTGAGATTCTTATCTCCAATTAACCACCAGAAAACCTGAAGTGGTGCTGTGGCTCAAGTGGTAGAGTGCTCACCTTGAGCAGAAGAGCTCAGGGATAGAGCCCAGGCCCTGAGTTCAATAACAAAACCACCACCAATAACAAAACAAAAAGCATATATATATATATATATATATATATATATATATATATATATATATATATATATATATATCCATAAGTAGATGTACAGAGGGTTTCAATCCATCCGTTTGTGAGTACATCTTGATTCCTGTCATCCCTTTTGCCTCTAGACTATCATGTTTTGCTAGTGGCTAAGAAATATTTGAAAATGTCTCTAGAATAACACTTCATATGATACATTTCTATTTTATGCATTTATTTGCCCCTCTAGGCATGACACGTGACTTTGGCTTTGATCCAGGCTGAGTGAACAAACATATGAAGCTCAGTTTATGTACACACACACACACACACACACACACACACACACACACACACACACACACACCTCTGGCTGTGACCATGAATTGAACACAAGACATGCAAATGACTCCTGATCATTTTGACATGACTTTTGGCCTTTATAGTTATGGGCAGGTAGGTGGGTTGATTGGCTGGGTTCTACAAAGATTGGCTCCTTTGTTGAAACATTAAAGAAAACGGATACATTTGTGTGAGAGGTAAGACTAGAAAAAAATTAGCTTGATGATTAAAAATTAAGTTGATAGGAAATTTGGAATTGTGCAAGGTAAGGAGGCACTAGAGTATGACACTGAACGACTGGGCACTTGAACCACAGTGTGGCTTGCTTGCCACCCTCAGGAGTCAGAAAAGGAAGAGAATCATAATTGTTGCTCCAAACAGAAACTTCTTGATAAGGCTGTGGGATTCCTCAATATTCAGAATGCATGGCAACCTGATATACTGACTGAATCCAAACAGATGTTTAGCAGTTGCACACAGGAGGTTAGGCTAGTCACAAGCAACTACCAGCACAGTTGTGCAACGTGCATATTGCACAAGCACTGACCTCCCCACCACACCCCCACCAGGGAAAGTGTGGGCTGAGATCTAGCCTGTGTTTTATTTGCTAAACCCAGATGGCTGGCACTGTATTCTGTCCACACAAAGGTGTAATCTACTCCCTAAACCTTGTGCCCATAAGCCCAAGGGATGTGGGAGGTGGTTCCTTGGTCTAAATTGCCCATCCAGAGAAGAGAAGAGAACAGCTTTTCTCTCGTGCACATTCTTTCAATCCAGGCTAATGGAAGCTCGGTAGGATTGTTCAAAGTGGGTACACGTGTGTCTGTGTCTGTGCATCTGTGAGTACCTGTGCGTACGTGTGATGTGAGGGCTGAGGACTCTGCACACCTAGACCAGCTACCCCATTCCTTTGTACCATGTAAAGGATGAGGCTTCCCTTCTTTGGCCTTCCCTTGGCCACCTATGCTGCATTCATCAGAGGGTGTTTCTTTCCTAACTCTATCCCTTCTCTTTCTTTTTTCCAGTTTCTCTTCTTAGACCCCAAAGCACCCCCCCCATCTGATTACCTATTCTTTTCTCTGGTGAACTAGGACTAAGACCCTTCTTTTCATACTTCTAGCTTAGGCAGACAAAGCTGAGAGACTTTTGTTTTATTTTGTTTTGTGGCCAGTCCTGGGGCTTGAACTCAGGGCCTGGGCACTGCCTCTGAGCCTCTTTGCTCAAGGCTAGTGTTCTACCATTGAGCCATGGCACCACTTCCAGCTTTTTCTCAGTGGTTTATGAGAGATAAGAGTTTCATGAACTTTTCTGCCCAGGCTGGCATCGAACCATGATTCTCAGATCTCAGCGTCCTGAGTAGCTAGGATTATAGGTGTGAGCCACTAGCACGAGGCCTGAGAGATTTTTTTTTTTTAATCTCCAATGAACTAACAAAACCTGGATGTGGAGACATAGCTCAAGTGGTAGAGTCTCAGCTATGAGCAAATAAGCCAAGCAAGAGCTTGAGGCCCTGAGTTCAAGCTACAGTACTGGCACAAGAACAAATGAACAAAGGAAGGATGGAAGGGAGGAAGAGAGGAAAGGAAAGAAGAAGGGAGAGAGGGAGGGAGGGAGAAAGAAGGAAAGAAACAGAAAGAGAGAGAAAGAAAGAAAGAAAGAAAGAAAGAAAGAAAGAAAGAAAGAAAGAAAGAAAGAAAGAAAGGAAGGAAGGAAGGAAGGAAGGAAGGAAGGAAGGAAGGAAGGAAGGAAGGAAGGAAGGAAGGAAGGAAGGAAGGAAGGAAAGAAAGGAAGGAAGAAAGAGAGAGAGAGGGAAGGAGGGAGGGAGGGAGGGAGGAAGGAAGGAAGGAAGGAAGGAAGGAAGGAAGGAAGGAAGGAAGAAGGAAAGAGAAAAAAATTAAAACTATTAAGGACTGTTAACTGAGAATTTTATATCATACCAAAATATCTTTCAAAAATAAGGACAAAACAAAGATATTTTCCAATACACCATACCAAAGAGCTTGTCTCTTGTAGGAGCTACTAAAGAAAGTCAAAAAGGCAAAGAAGCATAGGTCCCATGGTTTCCCTTATTTGCAATATCTAGTATAGGTATGAGTCAAGCGGAAAAGGTCAGATAATGTGATGTTAGGAAAATGAACCCTTAAATATGTATTTTAATGTTTTCGTTTCTTTCATGCATGTGTTTCTAACACATTTATAAGATTATTTCTTTGTTGCTTTGTATGTCCCTCCCCCACAGTGTAACCCCCGCTTTCACTATATTTGATGTCAGTATAACATGTGGAGGAGATGGGGACAAACAAGTTGTTTAAGGATTCAGGTGGACCTGTTGTAACAATGAGAAGTACAAAATGTCATGTCAAAACCAACTTTACAATGTCGGTGTGGGGGGGGGGAGGGGGGTATAATTGGGTGGGGGGAGGGGGGAGGCTGGGAAGGGAGGTGAAGGGTAAACAAAGGAGGAGGCTGCAATGCTTGGTAAGAAATGTATGCATTATCCTGCCCATGTAATTGTAGCCCCTCTGTACAGTATGTTCTCAAATAAAATTAAATTAAATTTAAAAAAAAGGAAGTCAAAAAGGGTTTGATTTAGTAAGGAAAAAAAAGAGGTAATCCTAGGTAGAAAGCCTAAATGTCAAGAGAATAACATGAAGTAGGAAATCAAAATTAAAACTGCATCAAATGATTATGATGTCCTGAGACAATGTCCATCTATGAAATAACCAAGAGACAGCAAACTTCTCCGCAGGATCAGGTAGTAAAAATGGAAGACAATCAGCCCACAAGTTCTCTGAAGTAACTACTAATGCCAAAGACACTCTTACCAGTGAATGAGCTGTGTCCCAATAAAATGGTATTTATGGATATGGGAATTTGAGTTACATAAGATTTTTTTGTTACTTTTCAGTCACAGATCATACAAAAGCAGGTGGCGAGAGGGATTTACCCAAAAGCTTGAGTAGGGTGAGCACCCTATTATGTGAGCTTTTTAAATTGTTTTTTTTTGGGGGGGGGTCTGGTCATGGGGCCTGAACTCTGGGCCTGGGCGCTGTCCCTCAGCTCTTCAGCTCAAGACTAGCGCTCTACCACTTGAGCCACAGCGCCACTTCCAGCTTTTTTCTTTTTGCTTATGTGGTGCTGAGGAATCGAACCCAGGGTCTCAGGCATGCAAGGCAAGCGCTCTACCACTGAGCCACCTTCCCAGCCCCTTAAATTGTTTTTTTATATCAAAGTAGGGTTGCTCTCGGCCAGTGATTCCATCATTGAATAAGCTAGAGTATGTGTTCTTCTCTCATTTTTTCATTCACTCACCCTTGACAATTCTAACCCTTTTAGATACTTGAACGAGAAATATAAATGTCGAGAGACAGTACAGAGTCAGGACATAGGACAAAGGCTGGATTTGAATCCCAGATCTACCTCTAATAGACTTTGAAATAAGGCATGATAACCCCCCTGCAGCTTTCATTTCTTCATCTCTAAAGATGGAAATAACACAGATCCACTTATCCTTTGCAGCCATGGTTTCTTTTATCCATGGCCATCTCATCTTACATAAACCCTTCCTTCCCTTCTCTGTGCCCAGTCTGTTTCTCCCATGTTCCATCCACTTACTCTTCCATGCAAAAACTTTAGTATTCATAGAGGTATCAGTTCTCACACGCATTTTTGTGTGTATGCTGATACTGGGGCTTAGCCTCAGCACCTGAGCTCTGTCTTTTATTACTTTTGCTCAAGGCTGGCACTCTACCAGTTGAGCTATATCTTCATTGTCAGCTTCTTGGAGATAAGAGTCTCAGATTTTCCTGACAAGGCTGATTTTGAAAGTGATCCTCAGATCTCAGCCTCTTTAATAGCTAGAATTTCAGGCCACCAGAGCTCTAGCAATTCTCATATTCTTCATGTCCTTGTCATTGGTTATGGGACTTGATGGATTATTTGGACTTAGGGAAAGTATAGCTCAACTGTACCCCATCAGTTCCTTGTTCCCCATCATCAAGACCAGAACCAATGAATATTACAAACACAATTTAGCCATGTGTCCCCTGTGCTTTCAAATGTTCTCAAAGCTGGGTATGGGAAGCATACTTGTAATCCCAGCCTCGGAGGCTGAGGTAGGAGAATTGCTTTGAGTTGGTATCCAGTTTGAGCTACATAGTGAGTTCCAGATCAGTCCAGGCTTCATAGCAAGATTCGGTCTCAAAATGAGTAAACAAACACAGGCAAATAAATAAATATTTTTATGCTCTTATATGTTTTGACTCTGTATTTTCTCTTCCAGAAACCTTTCCTAAAGTGCTAACTTGAAATACAAACTGAGTCTGAGGTACAAAGATACCCATTCAAGCCCAAGTCATAATAATAACAACAGAATAAAAACATCTGGAGAAGTTTGCTTTTCTTTTGGAGGGACAATATATAGTTCTCTTCAGGTACTTCCAGTGGAGTTACATATACCATCTCATGACCTGCCCAGTGCTTCAGTCCTATCTGACTGGCCATGTTGAAGGTGTCTAAACCTCCAGTATTACAGGAGCCCAGGAAAGGTAGAACTCTACCTCATTTTAGGTATCAAAGAAGCAGACCTCATTTATGATGAAACTGAATCTGTGATGCCAGTATGCGGTTCATACCCAGAGTGTTCTGTCATCAATGATACTTCTTCCCAAAAAAACCCCAAACAAACCTTTTTAACCTCATCTACAAGAAGTATGGGCTCCGATTTAGCTCACTGCCTATACAACTCTAGGACACGGTGCCAGGCCCAATGTTGGCCTTCTATGAGAAGCTCTCCGTCTCCCATATTATGCCTTGGGAAGTGGGAAATTAGGTTCAATCTAATTGAACAACTTCAAACCCAGTGCTAAAAATTCAAAAACAGCCTTTCTATATACTCTCTGCCACTTTGATTTTTACTAGTCAAAAGCATTGATTGTATGCTATGGCTATTAAAGACTCAAGGCTGAACAATGACAACAAGGGGAGGTAGGCTCAGTCCGCTTCCCCTGTAGTGTGTCTCCACTTCAATCCAGAAAGCTCTGCAAAGAGGGAAAACTGGAGGAGTTGCTCGGAATGAAAATGCGTTGATATGAATAGTTGAAATGTCCTATGCATAACCATAGGGAAATCTATCTTCATACAGTCGTTACTGTCAGAACTGTACACAAGGTGTGATATTACCAGGACAAGGCCAGCATCACAGATCGCATTCGGTAACCGTTAGTGAGGAAGTATAGTGGGGAAAGGAACTGACCACTGAGGAGTCAGAGCTGAGCACAGAACACCTGTGTGAGAGTTCCAAAGCAGCAGTGTATGGCCTTAGGCTTATGCTAGTTGAGGAATGGTAAAGGGACTATAGTGGGCAGAGGGTGAGCTTAAACCCCACAGTGTGGTAAAGGACCTTTGGGGCTAATGTAAGGATTCTGGTAGGAAGCCATTAGATGAAATTCAAGTTCTAAACGGATCACTTTTGCCACACTATTGAGAATAAAATATAGGGAATCAAGGGACCCATTTGGAGGCTCTTGGCAATCATCTAAGTGAGAAGCGATGGCTGAGAGAGGCCAGGAGGAGGAGGGAAAAGTGATGTAATTGTAGAGACATCCTGAAGGTGGAGGGACCAGGCTTTGCTGACAGATTGGAATGGGAATGAGAGCAAGAGACAGGTGACGATAACTCCATATTTGCCCTAAACAACGAAAAGGTAGAATTCGTTTCAGCCCGGATACGAAAGACTGCATGTTTGTAGGACTATGACTTGGATATGAGTTTATGATGTCTATCAGCTACTAGGGTGGAGATGTCAAGCTGGTGACAGAATTTGAGGCTGGAGTGCATGAGATCTGTTCTGGAGTGGGCATGGTTTGAAACCTAAGAAACAAAAAAAAAAAAAACCAGTACTAACAATAATAATGATAGAGTTGGCATGAACTGAAGTGGAGAAAGCTGTGGGGAGAGGAGGTTTGGAGAGGTGATCGCTTGGAGTTCAGCCGTAAGGCATGTCAAATTCGAGAAACCCAGTGGAAAATCTTGCATGGGCAAGCAGAAAGAGGAGGTTGGATTTCAAGAGAGAGGTTGCAGCTGGAGTTGTAAATTTGGGCGCCATCCGTGCAGAGGTGATGGTTACATCCAGGAGACAAGATGACCATCGCTAAAGGCACAAACCCAGATAGGAGCAAAGAAAGAGCCTCAGGAGGCAGCATCGGGAACAAGCCAGGGAGAGGGGAAAGGAGCAGTCAGGGAGACTGAGGTAGGGTTGGAATGGGTATGCGAGGGCATACCAAGCGAAGGTGTGGGCACAGGCAAGAAAAACAGCACTCCAAGGAGAGAGTTTTGTCAAAAAGCTGTTGACAGTTTAACAGTGTTGAAAATATCTCTGTAACAGTTGCAGAAGAGCTGGGACCCGTGTCTAAAGCTAATCATCAAGTACAAAATCCTACACTGTTCTGTTTTTGGTTTTTTTTTTTTTTTACCTTGAACGCTTCCTTCTCTTCCTTTCATTTTTTCTTTTTTATTTCTTTTCCTTTTTTCCATATATTTTTTATTGTAAAAAGTACTGTACAGAGGGGTTACAGTTATATGTGTAGGGTAATGAGTACATTTGAAGTCTGGGCCTGGTGCTGTCCCTGAGCTCTTCAGCTCAAGGCTAGTGCTCTACTATGTGAGCCACAGCTCCACCTCTGGCTTTTTCTGCTTATGTGGTACTGAGAAATCGAACCCAGGGCCTCATGCATGCAAGGCAAGACCTCTACCCCTGAGCCACCTTCCCAGCCTTCTCCTCCTTTCTTGATCATTTATTGGAGTCTGCTGCTCTATGGAGGTTTGGTTCACTATGTAAATGTATTCAGTAACCACCTTGATACCTAGATCAACAAAAAGATTTCTAAGCACCAAAGATGTCTAGATATGGAGAAGACAGAAAAGAAAGAGAATTCCAAAGTACGTGTTTGGTAGCCAGGTGATGCTGACATACTCTCCTTAAGGAAGATCTTAGCTCTGCATTTCAGCAGGATTATTCTTCACAGTGGCATTAATATCAATAATTGAGGAAGACTTTTTGTTTTTTTTTTCTTTTAGAAATGCCCAGGGCATTGAACCAGCTCCTTTCTTTCTGCTCTAGGAGTTTTTCCCCTCCTCCTGTGTCTTCTGTCCCAGCAAGTATTTTCCCAAGCCAGCTTAAGGAACAAGACTACCTTGATAAAAAAAAAAATATTCCATTACCTTTAGGTGACCTTTCTCTGAGACTTGGAAATGGAGTATTTCAACCGTAGGTCAGGCACACGATGACTTCACTAGGGCTCTCTGAAAGACAGGGCTGATGGATGGCATTTGAACCCTGCTTCCCTAATCCTGTAGGCAGAATGTGAGGCTCTCTGCAGGGTAATCCTGAGTGATTCATGGCGGCCGCTGTAGCACGCTCTCACATCATACAAATACAAATTGACAGTTTGCACACATTGGCCTCGGGATGGTATTTACTCAAAATCCTCACGAGCACACTCCCAATGGCTGCCTTGAGGACAGTTCCCTATTAAAGGCAAGCAAACAAAGTCACATCAACCTCTCATACCTACCCATCAGATTTACAGGGACACAAGTGTCTTTGGAATATTCAGTTCTCTTTAGGGGCCACTTGGAACTTGTTTCCCATTGGGTCAGGCAATTGGTTTATTGTTGGTCTTCAAGGATGACCCTTTGACAACAACAACAAATAAATAAATAAAACAGGCAACCAAAAAGGAATACATAGGCTTTGAGACAACTTCTTTTGCTTGTAAAGACTGCCCTGAAGTTTAGAAGGTAGGAAGAAAAAACTAACTCAAGACGATGAAATACAGAGAGAGAGAGAGAGATGAATTATTCATAACATGATAAACCATTGAAGAAGCTCCAGATTCATACTAAACGTATGCTGGCGAATCTGTAAAGAAGAAAACTCATATGGAGATGCTCAATAAAACATTTTGTATTTTACCAAAAAGACTAAAGTAGACAATATTGCAAAACCAATAGGCGAAGGTCAACTGTTTTCGATCTCTGGATTTCCATCATTGGCAACCCTGCTGCTTCAAAGAAAATGTCAAAAATAGAAAATACTTTCCAGTTACAAAACTATGAAGGTCACCCTCTCAGTGACCTTCTGGCAACTAAGCTGATACTCAGGAGCTGAAAGAATGAAGCGGGCTTTAGAAATTAATGTAAATAAAAGCAGAACCAACTCAGAACTGCATGGACACCATTTTATTTATTTATCTATCTATTTATTGCATAAGCTCTCCTGATAGCTAAATATGGAGCCAAATAATGTAGGGGACTTGGGGGGAGGGGTTGTTGGTTTTTTTTTAGTTCAGTTTTGTTTTGTTTGGGGTCAGCCATGGGCCTGGGTGCTGTCCCTCAGCTCTTTAGTTCAAGGAGAGCACTCTACCATTTCAGCCTTAGTACCACTTCCAGTTTTCTGGTGATTAATTGGAGTTAAGAGTCTCATAGACCTTCCTGCCCTAGCTGGCTTTGAACCATGATCCTCAGATCTCAACCTCCTGAGTAGCTAGGATTACAGTTGTGAGCCACCAACGCCCAGCTGTCAAATAATGTGTTTAATAACATGGAGAGCCATCCTTCTACCAAGTGTTGACTTGAAAGATGTTCCCTACTCCGTGGCTGTCTGTGACCTTGATGCTGGCCTCTATTATCCAAAACATGAAGCAGCCTCCTTTGGAGACCAGGGAAAAAAAGAAAATACACATAAGTAGACCAAGAGCTAGCAAAGCTCCAGAAAAAAAGCCAACAGAATAGAAATCAGTCTTCACGTTACCAGTACCTTTTTGTTCATGATATAATTAGTTTTCTGCCCTTTTCAAATTCTAACATATACATTTAAATACAGTGGGTACTATGTTATTTATTGATTTACTTATTTAGTACTGGGAATAAGGCCCAGGGCCTTGTACATGTCCATTATGCCCTGTAAAACTAAGATATATCCTTATTACAATTATCAATCAATTCACTTTACCATATGGATGACCTCTCTGGCTAGCCTTAAGTTTGAAAGGTAGAACAAGAAATTAAGTCTATGGAAATTAACAGATGGTAAAGAGATGGGCTGTTAATATTATGGTAAGAGGATGCTGGAGATGCTCTGGAGGACTGATGGCACTGGGCTGTGTGGTTGGCAACCTTGGCACATCAATGCTCCATGGTTTGTTTGTTGTGCTCTATGTGTCACATAGGTAATCTTCTGAGCAACCTGGTGATCATCAGATCTGTCCTGCATCCTGACTGGTCTGATTTGATTTGATTATGGTTTATGGTTTATGGTTTGATTAGTCTGAAAGGGCCAATGTCCAGATGTCAGAGAATAGATTAGAGAAACTATTAATTATACACCTAAGAGAGGTTACCAAAGGTTTTTTTATATATATCAAACCATCATTTCTCCTCTATAAAGCCATATAAAGTGAGAATTTTCAAAGTAACCTCAGAAAACCTGAAAGCGCCAGACATGGGAGAACCAACTATAGGATGTGGAATTAAAACTCAAAGGAAAATGAAGTACAAAGGTTTAATTGTCCTTGAGAGAGACCAGAGAGTGGAAGAGGTAAGTCAAGCAGCTTCCTGTCCTTTCATGCACCATTAGTGAGGTAATTAACAAGAGAACACATGACATCGGCGGGAGTTTAAGCTTCCCTGTGCTATCTCCTGACTTTATTCTAATTTCATGTATATTTTCTCCCCCCTCCATTTCTGAAATGGAAAGTAACAGGAGAATTGAGTTAGACAGGCCACTTGTTTGCTTAGAAAGTTCTAGAAAGAAAGAAGAATCTGAACAAGAATCTTTTCAACACTGAAAATAGAACCAGCAAAAGACAGAAGTCAATGTTTTTCTGACTATGATCCAGAAAATCATGATTTTATTAGATGGTCTTGTGGTACAGGAGACAATATGTCAACCTCATACTATTCAACAGTTTGAACCTTTGAGTTTGTTTTGGAAACGTATCAAATCTTGTCCTTCTCCAAATATCCATGACAAAGTTCCATCATTTCATTATCATTCTCTACTCCTAGTCATTGGCGGTATTTACTTTTCAACCAGTTATAGCATGGAAAGACCACGAATTTTGTAGTTAACTAGAACTCATATAATGATAAAGTACAAATAATTAAAAGATATGTTAAAACACGGGAGAAAATGCCACAATGTCATCTCAAATAGTGCTTTGCTTTCCTATGTATCTTGAAACATGAGCCAACCCAGCCTACAAGTTAACCTGAATTCTGGCAGAATTGCACAGAAAAAGAAAAAAAATTTTTTTTGGATCTCAGCCTGAAGTCAATTTATACATCACCCTCTTGACTGCAGCTGCTGCCCTTCGGGGCTAGGAGATGCTAATTCCCACCAGAGAGACAGTCCTGGCAGGATCCAGGTAGTTGAGGTCATCTCTGTAGGTCATGCCTCACTAAATGCAACAGAAAGGGGGAAGGATTAACTGTCAGGACCCAGGAGGGGAGGTCTGCATCTGCCAGGGTTCATGGTTGCACACATTCTAACTGGCCTCAGAAATTTTATTAAAGGCTATATTATTAAAGCTCATAGAAGCTTCTAGAAGCCTAAGAAATCAAACTTGAAACCCATTTCATCAAGGACATTCCCCTAAGTGCACCTTATAAATGGTTTGTGGACAAAGATCCAGGCCCAGTGCCTCCTCCATCCTCTGTCACTGTGGATTCTAGGATTCTGGGACCCATCTCCAGCCTCCAAGGCACTGGTCAATCCATGTCTTCTGCGTATGGTTGCAGAAATCTCACCAGAAAAGGCTACTGAGAGGGCATCTTCTGATTTCTACCTTAGGGAGACAAAGCTAATGGAGTGAGAAATCACAAAATAATTTTAATTTGTGTGTGTGTGTGTGTGTGTTTAAACAAGCTGTTGAGCCACAAAAAAGGGGATTAGGGTATATTTTCCTTCTTGTTAACCTCGTTCCATGTAGCTAGCAGTGCCCTGATGCCAAACCCTAATAAAGGCACAACAAAAAGGGGGAACTATAAGCCAATATTCCTGATGAACATAGATGCAAAAGGTCTCAATAAGATGTTAACACACTGAATTCAACGACACATACAAAAGCTCATTGTCCATGATCAAGTTGTTTTCCTTCCAGGGAAGAAAGGATAGTTCAATACATATAAAGTGAGAAACACCATATAGTCTATAAATAGAACCACAAATAAAAATCACATGGTTATCACAATAGATGCAGAAGAATCATTTGATAAAATTCAGCATAACTTCAAAACAACACTAAATAAATCAGAGACATAAGAATCATACTTGAAAATAATAAAGACTACATATGACAAATCCATAACCACCATTACACTAGAGGGAAAACTGAAAACATTTCCTCTAAGATCAGGAAGAAGACAAGGATATAAATTCTCAGTTCCCTTGTTCAATATGGTACTAGAAATAGTAGCCCAAGAAATTAGGTAAGAAAAAGAAATGAAAGGGGTACTATTTGAGTAGAGGAAGAAAACCAGTAGAGGGGGAGGAACAGAAGGAGAGGGAACAAGAAAAAGTGATAAGGAGTAAATATGATCAAAGTATATTTATATACATGCATGAATAGTTTACATTGAAACCCTTTATTTTTGGGGTGAGTGGGTGTTTTGTTGTAGAAAAAGAGAGAGGCAAGGGAAGGGAAGGGAGGGGAGGGAAGGAGATGGAAGGGGAGGGGAGGACAAATATATGAAAAGGGCTGAACATTTTAACCATTAAGGAAATGACAATCAGAACTGAGATTCCATCTCACCCTAGTCAGTTGGGCTGGCTTCAAAGAGAACAAAAATAACAAATGCTGGAGGATGCAGGGAGGAAATAAACCCTTATACTCTGTTAGTAGTTTAATGCAGTGTTGGTAGATTAATGCTGTAAATTTGGAAATCAGTACAGAGGTTTTTCAAAACTTTAAAATAAAACTACCATGAGATCCTGCTCTACCTCTCATGCCCAAATGAGCTGTACAATAGACAAATGTGTGTCACATTTATTTCAGCACTATTCATAACAGCCAAGTCAACAGATGAATGAAGAAAATAGGAGAGCTATGACTCTAAAGAAGAATGAAATCTTGCCACCTAAACAATAATGAACAGAATTGGAGAACATCATGCTAAGCAAAATAACGTCGGCACAGAAAGACAAGTATCACAACTTTCCTCTCATAGGCAGAAAATGGGAAGAAGAAAAAAGAAGTGACCTTAAACTAGAAATGATAAACTAGGAGACTGAGAAGGGAGGACAGTAATGAAAGGGAAGTAGAAGAGAAGGTAAAGTGAAAATTTGAATGTGATTGATGCATTAGATATGCCTATGCAGAAATGTCGTGGTGAAAACCATTAATTTGTACAATTAGTGGCTTTTGGATTTAAAAGGTCATTTTTCAATAGGAAAGCAAAAAATATTAGTTCAAAAGTGGGCAAAGTATTATAAACACACCTCACCAAAAAGACACACCCATGGCAAATCAAACCATAAAAAGATACTCCAAATCAAATTCCATCATGGACATGCAAATTAAAATAACAGGATAACATTACACACTTCCTAGAAAAAAAATGAAATCCAAAAGGCATACACCACCACCTGCTATATGCTAGAGGCTGTGGACTGACAGTGTCACTTAGATGCAAAATAGACACACACTTTGGAAGATAGTTTGATGGCTTCTTTTTTTTAATATGTATTTTTTATTGTAAAGATGTTGTACCGAGGGGTTACAGTTACATGAGTAAGGCAATGAGTACCTTTCCTATCGAGCATTGTTACCCCCTCCTTTGTTTTTCCCTTACCATCCCTTCCCTCCCCACCTCCCCAACTCCTCTCCACCCCACCCCTGTCCCCCTCCCCCTGCCCAAAGATGTAAAGTTTGTTTTCAACATAGTGTCTTGTACATCTCATTGTTACAATGGGTCAACCTGTATCCTTATTTAAGAATTTTGTTTTTTCCCTTCTCCTCCCCAAAAGAAAAATGTATATACAAGATGCAGGGAACCAACATCAAATACAGTGAAAACAGGGGTTATACCATGGGGGAGGAACATGCCAAAGAAACAAAAAAACCACATAGTACATTATAAGCACATTAAAAACAATAGCAAGAAAGAAAAAAACACTTGTATCCCTATCTTGAGGTTCATTCCGCTTATTTCATCTTATATGGTCATCTGTACTTAGCTTTTGACCTTTTCTGCTTGTCCTAAGCATATACTAGTTATTGCAAATAAGGGAAAACATGGGACCTGTTTCTTTGGGCCTGGCTTACTTCACTTAATATAATAATTTTTCCAAGTCTTTCCATTTCCTAACAAATGAGGTGATATCATTGTTTCTGGTAGAGGCATAGAATTCCATATATATATATATATATATATATATATATATATATATATATATATATATATATATATATATATGCCACATTTTCCTGATCCATTCATAGTTTGATGGCTTCTCACAATCTGGATGAACTGTATTCCTAGTTATTATTCAAACAGAAGGATGAAAACATGTCTAGCCAATAACCTGCACGTGAATGTTTACAGCAGCTTTATTCATGGTCATCACAAACTAAAACAACCAAGATATTCTTCAGGAAGTGAGTGGCTGAGCTATAATGCATTCGACAGTGAAATATTACTAAGCATTAAAAATAAATGAGCTATCAAGCCACAGAAGGCATGGAGGGAACTTACACACATATTACTTATGCAGTCAGTCAGGAAAAAGGCTACATAATCTATTTTCCTAAATATCAGGCATTCTGGAAAAGGCAACATCATAGAGAGAGTGAAAAGATCACTGGTTTTTGAGAACTGGTGTGAAAAAGCAGAGCACAGGGATTTGGAGCAATACAAGCATTGTGCACACTACTGTGATGGAGGCTGCATGCCATTATACATTTGTCAAAGCCCAGGGAACGTATGCCATCAAGAGCAGGCCCTAGTGTAAACTGTGGGGAAAGGGGAGTTTGCATTCATTCTTTCATATTCATTCAATTGCTATTTTAAAAAATGTATACAATTTCACAAAGCAAGGTAGCTTGCTATTTTTAATTCATGCCCTTCAGATGCTGTTATGTGCAAAGTCCAGTATTTCCTATTAAGCAAATAAGGAGGAAGGGAGGAAGGGAGGGAGGGAGAGAGATAGGGAGAGAGATAGGGAGGGAGGAAGGAAGGAAGGAAGGAAGGAAGGAAGGAAGGAAGGAAGGAAGGAAGGAAGGAAGGAAGGAAGGAAGGAAGGAGAGAACAAGGGAGGGAAGATGGGGAAAGAAAGAAAGAAAGAAAGAAAGAAAGAAAGAAAGAAAGAAAGAAAGAAAGAAAGAAAGAAAGAAAGAAAGAAAGAAAGAAAGAAAGAAAGAAAGAGAGGAAGAAAGAGAGGAAGAAGAGAGAGAAGAAAAACTGAAGCTATTAGTTGTCTTCAGGATGCTACTATTAAACCAGCAATACTGCTACTATTACCATCAGTAATTCTTATCTACTCCCCCTTCTAGAGATCTTCTTCCACCTCTTCCTCACCATGTCATCAGCCCCAAACCTACTCCAACACAATTAGAGTAACTTCAGTACAGGAAATCTCTGTCATAGTAAAAGCAGTGTTTGATAAGAACTGTCAACAATGTACAAATACTGAATTATTCAGAACCACAAAAACCCTCCATCAACTGGAACTAGCAGGTACCAACCACCTCGGCTGGAATTGAAAGGTAGGTAGGAATTGAAGAGTGGAAGCAGAGGCCATGAGTTTGATGAAGTGAAACCATAGAGATGAAAAACTGCAACCGGCACTAAGAAAGCTGAATTATCTAGTTGGGACCAGAACAAAGTATGTATGTCATACTTCTTTTTAAGAAATACAATGTTCCACCTTCTTTATTCATAGTTCAAATAATAGCCAGGGCATGCTAGATTTTATCTGGCATGCTATGGGCGCCCTTTCCCCTCCAGGAAGTCTACCTAAGCTGGGACCAGAGTTACTATCTGCCCCCTCCCAGAGAGATGTTCACTGAAGACCAATAGCAAGAACAAAAGAAATAAAAACAAGTGAACTGAAGGCCAGTCCAACACAGAAAGAATGTTAACAGCACATTTGCTGACAGAGACCAAGGGAGATTTCCAACAAAAACAAGGAAATTTAATCTCTCATTTGCAAAAGCTTCCCTTGTGCTAATTTGTTAAAACAGCTCGTGTAGAGACACAGAGCCCAGTGCTATTTATTGAGCTTCTTTTTTTCTTATATGATACAAATCAAAGCCTTCCCTCCTGAAAAGTGCAGGGGAGATACCAGAAATAGTGAAGCTGGGCTGTGTCCCACAGGTTCCAACGAGTTTCATGACTTGCCCCGGTCAATCAAGCTTAGCTTCCTTTTCCCAACCACAGATTCGTTGGTCAACCAACGAATGCATGAGACACTGCAGTCAGAAGTTGGGAGTTGCATTGTGTGAGGCTGAAGCTCACAGCTCACATGACACCTGCTTCCATGAGGCTCCTCTTAGTTCTTCAACATGCCTGCTGGCTCTGGGCAGGAAAGTTGGAAAATAAAGAGGGAGGGAGGGAGAAAGGCAAGAAGGGAGGGATGGAGGGCTGGATGGAACAAGGGAAGGAAGGAAGGAAGGAAGGAAGGAAGGAAGGAAGGAAGGAAGGAAGGAAGGAAGGAAGGTAGGAAGGAAGGAAGGAAGGAAGGGGCAATCAGGGAAAACAAAGGAAAGACACATGTACTTAGGAACACAAATTGATCTGCAATTAAGAGATTGTCAGTTATACCAATCATGATATTCTTGCTCATACATTACAATCCAAAGGTAAGTCTCCTGCAGAATGGAAGAGGAAACATAATGAAAGCAGTCATGGTATTCAGTATACTCTAGATGGATAATGACCTATGTAACTTGTGGGGAGGAGGGGGAAACTGGGAGAAAGAGAAGGAACCAAGAACATACTCATTACCTGACTTTTGAAATGGTTACCCTTCTGTACAACATCTTAATAATAACAATGAAACTATATCAAAAAAAATAACAAGTCTCATGACATTGAAGAATGTCTTTCCCGCTCTACACGACTTTCAAAAATCAGTGTCTGACTTAATCCTGAGTCTCACAGAATAAGCAAGTAAGATATTTTATAACTAAAAATAAAAAGAGGCAACTATTAACTCTGAGAAAATGAAAATGTTTTGTAAGAAAATAAATGCCTAGGTGCTCACCCCTGAAATCTTAGCTATGCAGGAGGCTGAGCTCTGAGGATCACAGTTCAAAGCCAGCCTGAGCAGGAAAGAACATGAGATTCTTATCTCCAAGTAAGCACCAGAAAACCAAAAGTACAGCCGTGGCTCAAAGTGGTAGAGCACTAGTCTTGAGTGAAAGAGCTCAAGGATGGCACCCAGGCCCTGAGTTCAAGCTCCATGACTGTCCCCCCCACACACACACACATACACATACACAAAAAGAAAAACAAACAAAAAATAGAAACTACAGTACAACAGAGGTCTTGTTTGTGATTAATATTTATATAGTCAAAATAATGTTTAATAACTAAACATAAAAGTAGAAGAGGCATGAGTAAGGGGAAGAAGAGATATAAAAGCAGGGGATGGGCAAATGAATATGACAGAAGTTTATAGCATACAAGAATAAAAATAGCATGCTGAGAGCCACTAATCCGCACAATTAATTTAAAAAACAAATAGCATCACTACCTAGTTATAGTGTCAGAATGTGGACAAGAATACATGTTGGAAGGTTTCATCAAAGGTAGATGAAAACAAAAGGTTTCCTTTCTGAGAATAGAAAGAAAACAGAAAACACTTAATAGTGAAAGTAAAGAAATAGTACTAAAATATGTTAGTTAGAGATAATAGAGGTGGATACCAAAAGAACCCAATAACACAATTACAAGTGATTCCCCTAGGGATAAGAAAAGTTTAGGAGAGAGAACCATTTTTCATAACAAGCTTCGTCTTCTGGCTCTTTAAATCACAGACACCTTCGATGAAAATACAATCTAAGATATTAAAACTCAGATGTTATTTTATAATCTACATCACTCAGAGATCCAGGACAGGATCTCTAGGGTGGGGAGAGAGTATAAGAAACATCGGTGGTCACAGGGAAAATACCACCAAATACTGGGTGGCAGTTCTTGGGAACATTGGCTGGAATTCTTTGAATCCGCAATTGGATGAAAGCGAGTTTTAGATCATCTGTCTTTAAAGTCAATATGGCCTCTTTCCAAACATGTTGGACTGCCCATGTGCAGTGCATTAAGAACAATAATAAAGCTAATCAACGGGCCCGCCCACAAAATATTTTTGCTACACAGACCAGACCACAACATTTTTCCTGCACCTCCTAAAGTCAGCAGCGATGCTTCAGGCACAGGAAGCTGTGACAATAGGAAGAGGTCAAGCATAAGGGTGGGGGCAGGGTGAATTCTTATTAAAGTGGTAATATCGAAGAGCCACAGGCCGAAGAGAGACTGCCGGCCTTGGGAACTCAGACCGTATTTCCGCTCGAATCTGGTAAGAAGGTTTAACATTTTGAAATAGCTCCCATTTATTGAGTGATGACTACGTGCTGTCAGCCGGTGATTGCTTTGCGTGTATCAAGTCATCCCTTCCTTCCACTGCACCCTCAAGGAGTAGGTACAGTGTTTCTCCTCATGTTGGAGTCGGAAAGCAGCCCCATTAGATAGCCCAACTCAAAGGTGATAGAGCCAGGAGAGGGCACAGATGGCTCTATCACCTACACACTTACCCATTCACTGACATCTTCAATGGCAAGACTTTACAGGGACTTACAACTCCCAAGGGAGTCGGATGGGATGAGACTGAGGCACCATTGCCTGACTCCGGGAGCAATTAGCTATCATTGAGTTTTGCTGAGCCTGGGTTTGGCTGTCTCCCGTTTGCAGTCAGACCATGTCCCCCGGTAGAGGAGATAAACCAAGCCTCCACAGCCAGCATGACATCAGAGCATGACCAACACCCAACAACAAATGAGGAGGCGATCTGATGCTCCGCAGGCCCCCACTCAAGGCCATTCCTACCCCAGCACTGCAGAGACAAGGGGGAGAAGTTCCTGCTTTTCTTCATGAAGCACACCGCCCCTGTGAACCCCTCCTAGCAGGTCGTAACCAAGGGCCAGTTCTTCAGCCAAAATCAGAAATGCCATCTACCGAGTGCCTGAGACATCCAACAACTCAGGGAAGCATTTCTCAAGTGTTCATGTCGTGAAATCTTCCAGCAAGCCTAAGACGTAGGCATATTTACTGCCATGGCCAGATGAAGACACTGAGGTCCCAGCAACTAGTGAGTCAACCATGCCCGAGTGCTGACTACGTGGCAGAGCCAGAGCACAAGCCCTGGGCAGTCTCACCCCAAATTCTCTGACTGTTACATGCAAAAGGTCACCAAAAATCTAATGGCAATTATTAATGGCACAAATGTAATGGTCATACACACACACACACACACACACACACACACATACACACACACACACACACACACACACACACACACACACACACACATACAAATGATGGCTCTAAGTTGAAAACTAATGAAAAAGAAAAAGAGAGAGAGTGAAAGGGGGAGGGGAGTGGGAGGGAAGGAATGAAGAAAGTTAAAAAGGAAAGGAGGAAAAAAGAAGGAAAGAATGAAGGAAGGAAGGAAGGGAGGGAGGAATGGAGGAAGGAAGGAAGGGTGGAACGGAGGGATGAATTTCTTCTTAGGGCATCTCATAGGAAAAAAACTGACTAATCTTGTATTTGAGAATCAAATGTTACAGAAATTTTAATTTCAGTCAACAAACAAAAAAAAATCCACTTCTGATATTTCCTCAGTTCTCAGGCCCCCCCAAAGTACTGTGGGACTCTGTCACACCCCAACTGTCACTGTGGAATTTTATTAAGAAACTACACAATGTTTCATGAGTAGAACAAATCCTAGTAAAGACTAGTGATGCTGAGCATATTAGAGCACAACTAAAATCCCAGCTACTTAGGAGAAAGAGACAAGAGAATCATGAGTTCCAGGCAAAATTAGGTTTGAGATCTCTTTGGGAAGCTCTGTGGGAGCTGTAATCTGTCACCATCTCTCCAGAATTAGAGAGAGAGAGAGAGAGAGAGAGAGAGACTGAGGGAGTAGCTCGAATTGTAGAGTATTCAAGCCTGGCTCCAATAGTTGAAATACACACAACAACAACAACAACCAACAGATTATTGTTTTGTTGTAGAAACAAGTGGCTGGCTTTGTTTCTCTGGGGCTTCATGGAGTAGAACTATTGGAGCAGCTGCCAATGAAGGAAGAAGGACTTTTAAAACCACAGAGCCGGGAACTCAGACAGGCAACTCCTGCAACCAAAGCTTACAGAGAGTGACTTGCTGTGGTGGGAATTTCTGTGCCACCTCCAGTGATTTCCAAATGTTTCTCCTCCTGGGAACAGCCATAAATGAGCTGTTCTCCATTATCTCTTTCTCTGGAGCAGATCAAAGGTCAATGTAATGACAGTTCCATCATCCCTATTGCTTTAAGAGTATTTGGTAGTGGCCCACCACCATTCAGTTCCAATTATTTCATGAGGAATTGAAAGGGAATTGTCTTCTTGCTGTGAATGTCTCCCACATGACTCTCCTGGCCAAACTTCCTCTACCAAAGAAAGCAATCAAATAGATGCACGGTTGGAACCCGTGGCACTGAAGGGATGGTGATGGGCTCCGTTGGGCCAGATGTGGCCGCTGAGCCACCAGCTCGCACTCCTACAGCTGGAGGTAGCTGGTCTTGGAGGCCAGTCTGAATATTTTGTCTGAGTACAGTACATGTTCATCTGAGAGCTGTTTGTTGGGGTGTTGACTTCCTAACGCAAGGCTCTTGAGCTGATGGACATCATGGTAAGAAGACACACAGGGATGCCCCCCTCCCTTCTTGCTTATCTAAAAATGTGTGGACCTAACCTGGCATCCGTAACTCAGGCCTTTAATTCTAGCTACTGAGGAGGCTGAGATCTGAGGATCTTGGTTCAAAGCCAGCCTGACTGGAAGCCTGCATGGTTTCCAATCAGAGCCCAAATGAACAGGGATAGGAAGGAGATGGTGACAGATTACAGCTCCCACAGAGCTCCCCAAAGAGATCTCAAACCTAAAAATTGGCCAAGTCTCTGAATCCAGCTCTGAAAGAAACCAGATCAATGAGTTCATGGGAACTAAGGTGTAATACCATACGCCAAGAAAACCTTGATACAAGTTCATGACAGCCTTTCTCGGCCTGGCTGAGCCAGTGCCCACAAGTCAGTGCTTATGTCTGCTAAGATTCGATGCTAAGGCTCTCCTCAACAAGTGCCCCTCCCCCCACCAAAAAAAAATCTCAAGAGAAAACGTGATCAATCATTTTTATTTTGTTCAGGTTACATTTTCTATGCAAAGAGACAGGAAAGAAGCTGGGTCACAACAATAGGAAATCCCCACCTCCAAAATGAAGCCCATCCATCACTGGCCGATGCCAGGTGAGTTGTAAGCAGGCACAGAAGCATGGTCAGGAAAGATGGCCTCCAACCTCGCCATTATGAGGAGCTTCGTTAACCCAATGTTCTGATGACCCACCTACTCAGTTCAAACCTCCAGAGAACCAATCCTGCAAGGACCACGGGAGAGATACTGAAAGGATCCTTAAGGACCCTTCCAATGGACCAGGTCTTTGGGTCCTGAAAATCTTCTTCTGAAAGGAGCTCAGGTCTGGGTGGAGCTGAGAACCAAAGGTGGGGATAATACTAACAGATATGGATAAAATGTCCATATATACAGACAACGAAGAGACAATACGTTGCCTGATGCGCTGTTACACGCTTAAAAGCTGTTCGTTATAAAGCTTGTTTGTTTATGATCAGCTCTGAGGCTCCCCAAACACAAAGCCAAAGGGATCAAGAAGGTTCAAGAAGGTTCAAAGGTTCAAGAAGGTTCAGAAAAGGATCAAGAATGCCTTTCTCAGGCCTCACTTCAAGTTGGGAGTGATGGCACATGTCTATAACACAAGCCCTCAGAAAGTTGAGGCAGGAAGGTTGAAAGTTCAAGACCAGCCCAGGCTATGTGGCAAGAAATAATCTTTAAAAAAAAATGCCACAGCAGGTCTCACCTCCTCAGCTGAAAAGATGGTAATATCAAATCTCCCTAAAATCATATTGAAACAGCAAACCCCTACTGCCTGCAGAAATAAATAAAAATGGGGCTGAGAAAAGAACACTTCTCAAGCTTCAGACATGGTGATTGTGAACATGTTGTCCCAGACAGCAAAGGAATCGACTTCTCTGGTGGCTTCTCAGAGGTATCTAATAACCGTCAGAATACTCTCACACAGATAGCTCATTTGCAGGCTACTGGCAAAGTTCACTCCCAGCTCCGCCTCCAGCAAGGGCTGATCTCAGAGCTCACTCTCAGCATGGATAGCAAATGTTTCCTTTATTCTGAGAATCACTGTGCACAGCACCCCACAGGCATCGTAGTCCATAGAGCTTCGAGGTCCTGGGTTCTGAGCTCCCAAAAAACGGAGAAGCAAATAAAAAGCCCTACAGGAGGAAGAAGAAATCTCACTTGTTAAAAAAGAAAAACAGAACTAAAACAAATAAAAGAAGTTGAGGCCTATCATTTACTTCTGGGAAAAAAACAGGAGAAAATGCCAAACAGTGGGGAGGGACCCTTGGGGGGGGGGAGGGAGACATTTTTTTTTAGAACCCATTTGCCCATCCCTGGAGGCCACACCCACTTCTCAGGCATCACTGCAACATTCCAGCCCTGAAACTGACCTAGTTTGTGCCTGTTTCTTTAAGAAAGAGCCTCTTGCCTGTAGTGGTGGCCTTCACCTTGCCCAGGTACCATGAGAGGGGGGCTATCTGCCTAGAAATCTGGTAGAGGTCTTCCTCTTCCTCCAGTGGCAGCTCTGGGTAGGAAGGAGAAAATGTCCAAGTCTGTTCTACAAAGAGGCCAAGGGACCCCCAAGGAGAGGCTGGGCACCTGCCAGCCACCACCGTTGGTCCAGGATTCTCAGGAGTCATCTGTATTCCCTTCACTAGCCACCTGGTCTCAGTTGCCCCAGAAATAGCTCCCAACCCTGCCCAGCCAGCACGTCAGCATGAAATGAGACTCCACCATGAGTAGAAATACAGCTTGGGAATGAGACTCCACCATGGGTAGAAATGTGGCTTGTTTGGAAGTCTCTAGCATTTGCACACTCAGCCTCCTCCTCTCCCACAGCCCTCACCCCCACTCCACTCCCTAGGAAGTCATCTGAAGCCCAACAGGTTGGCTCCTGCCAATCTATCTGCCCTTAGCCTTGGCTCTCCTCCACCATTGGCTACTCTCTACCCTAGAGCCCAGCAATAGCCCCACCCCTCTGCCTATGTGCTCTCCCAGCCTCCCAAGACCCACCCAGGCCTCCCACACCTCCAGGCCAAGCAGTAACCTGCTTCCCACCATCCCTGACTCCAAAGGGAAACCTGGGCCTTGATTGGTCTCCAGGAGCCGGACTTCTCCCACCCACTGAGAGCCTCCTCCTCCACACATGCCTCCTCTCTCTTCCATCTACCTGGGAGGCTGATCCACCAGCCTTTGCCTAGGATGCAGGGTCACTTAGGAGCAAATGGGTGAAGGTCCAGATCACAGCATTTCCCACCTCTGCCTTCACCACACACACACACACACACACACACACACACACACACGCATGCACGCACGCACGTGAATGGCAAAGGAAATGGACCCATGCCATTTCCTTAGGGGTGTCTTGAGGAGAGAAAAGCACCAGTTCCCCAAATCCTCTGTTCTTCAAAGCCTATCTCACACCAGTATTTTCTCCTCAAGCTTTGATAAGACGCAAGACAGCAAATGAGTCACCGAATAATTATTTCCCTATTTCACCATGTGAATAGTCAGACTTTAGTCAGCTGTGCTGTCAACTCCAGGCCTCAGTGGGTTGGATCAATGTGGCACCCTCATCTCCTTCCATTTCCTAGCCTGACTCAGGGGCTTCTTGTGCCCACCCTTGTCCTCCTCCTTCACCCCTGGTAACTTCACAGACTCTCCATCGGACCCAGCTCCTTGAAAGTTGAGACAAGTCCATATTACTTGGCCACTCTTAGCCGCTCTCTCTAGCAGGCCTCGGGTGGGACTCATTTGAAAACAACGGGCTTTGAGTTCAAATCCCCTTTCCTGTGTTTCCGAAAATGGAGTCTCCTGCCCACATCAGGACCTCCTGACATCCCTAGCCAGCTTTCCAGGGGAGACTGCCATGCGTGGAATTGTTGAGCTATATATCCAACTCCATTTGAACTTCCCCAAGTTTCTTTGGAGGGGGAGGGTGGGCGGGAGCTAGGAAGTAAGTGACTTGGCTGAAGGAGAAATAGAATGGGGGTGGTTGTTAAGTCCCTGAGCAATTATCTACATTTGGCCTTTGGTACCCGTGGAGGAAAGATTCCTGCAAATACTGCAACCTGCAAACTGAGGCGGTCCCTCTCCTCAGATAAGACGGGCATGGTATTTGCATATCCCTTAAAGACATCTTCCGGTGTGCTTGATATCATCCTGAAGGTACTTACATTGCAGAGACAAGGTAAGTGCTATCCGTACCGTTTTTTATACTAGATTGTCTAGGGAATAATGATAGGAAAGTCCACACATGGTCAGTTCAGATGCAAACTGTTGTTTTGCCCAAATCTCTTCAATTCACAATTTGGTTGAACTCACAGCTGCAGAGCCCATGAGAAGCAACTGTGTGTCCTCCTGTCCATTAATATTCTCCTGATCGTAACATGCGATAACCCTGCCTCAGCACACAATTTCTGGTGTCCATGAATAAGGTAAGGAACTCCTATTCTACCCACCTCTTGGGGTTCTTTTTCTTTTTTCTTTTATTTTTTTGTTGTTGTTTTGTTTTGTTTTTGTTTGGGGGGTATTTTATTTTTGTTGATGCATGTTTGTTTGTTTTTTGGTTTGGCCTGTTTTTGTTTTTATTTGTTCTTTAGACAGAGTAGACAAGTTCTCACTATCTAACCCAGCCTGTCCTGTCCTGGAACTCTTAATCCTCCTGTGTCAGCCTCCCAAGGGCTGGGATTAGAGGTATGTGTCACCATGTTCAGTTTCCCTCTTGTCTCACCTGACATCTAATCAAAAGCAGAGACTAGAGGACACATCTGAGTACATTGAATGTAGTAGTCTGTTTGATGGTGCGATGGTGCATTTTAAGTGAACCAAAATGGCAGAGCAACCAGTCAAATCAGACTGGCAACCCACACAGGCCCATCCTAGGAAGCATTGGTCCTGATGAGCCATCAGAATATGGAGATGGAATCCAGGCCATTACTGGTCTCTGCTACTTCAAAATGAAGCAAGTCTGTATTTTCACTCTGGACAATGAGTCAAAGACACAAAACTGTATGAAAAGAGATGGATACCGGGCCCTGAGGACTCACGCCTGTAATCCTACTCGAGGCTGAGATCTGAGGACCATGGTTCAAAGCCAGCTGGGCAGGAAAGTCCATGAGACGCTGACCTTCAATGAACCACCAGAAAACCAGAGGTGGTACTTGGCTCAAGTGGTAGAGGGCTTGCCTTGAGCTGAAGAACTGAGGGACAGCACTCAGGCCCAGAGTTCAAGTCTCACGACTGACAAAAAAAAACAAAGGAAAGAAAGAAAGAAAGAAAAAGAGAGAGAAAGAAAGAGAGAGAGCAAGAGAGAGAGAAAGAGAGAGTAAGCAGAAGAAGAGAAATCAAGTGTTTTATGGAAGGCATGCTTGAGCAGTGAGCACACAGACCTGTGTGTGTGTGTGTGTGTGTGTGTGTGTGTGTGTGTGTCCATGTGTTTGCTTGAAAGGTAGGTGCTATTTTGGGCCTTCTCACATACAAATATAACAAAAGAGTCCACAGCTCAGAGTCACAGCACGCCCATCTGTCTACAAGCTATTCAATTAACTTATTGTTACCAGTGAAACAGCCGCTCGCGCGTTTGGGAAAGAGAAAGTCCCAGGTGCTGGAGTGACAGTCATTCAAAGGCTGGCACCGTCCAAGCAGGCCACTCGTGCCATAGGAGGCCCGCTGACGCCCTTTTGCCCCTCTGACTCTTGTCCTTCCTTCTCTCTCTTTCTTCTCCTTCTCCTCCTCCTTCTTCTTCTCCTCCACCTCCTCCTCCTCCTAATTCAAGTTTCTTTCCCTTTCTTCTCTTTCCACTCCTTTCCCACATCCGAGGGTAGCTATTGGAAAATAGAAGATGTTCAATTCTGCATTCTCTTGAACCATTTGGCACAGATAACATAGAAAGGGGCCCAATTCTGAGAATTTGCTAGAGCTTCTGCTTCTTTGAATGCAGCCAAGGAAGGGGAAAGAGAAAGATGATTGGTCGCCACCTCCAGTGAACTCCAAACTATCCCCCACTCTTCCCTTCCATGAGTGAGATTTTATGTTCCACGGTCCGCACTCTGGCTGCTTACCTTCCCACCATCCCATAGGTTGTCTCTTGCTTTTGCTCTCCAGGGGCAATCCTTTGCCTTCATCCATCTCATTTTCTGGGGACTCCTCTGGGAACCAGTAGCTGGCCCTGGAGGCAAGGGAGGGGGATTTCACACATTCACATGGAACCCACTGAGTTCTCGAGTCATGCACCATGACAATTGAGGTTTCAAAGTCACACTGAGATCCTTCTGTCTTTATCATCATATTTGCATGAATTGCACCCACTGGCAAGAGCTCAGAAGGAAAAAAATAATAGCAATAGACAAGTATATTGTAAGCATCATGTGCAATTATAAAAAATGAATCACAAATGGAAGCATCTTAAATACAGACATAAAAAGAAATAATTAAGGCTCAAACAGGAAGCTGTCATGCTATCAGATTGCATCGTTTAGAGCCACGACCGGCATGTCAGCGTGCTGTGAGCACAAGAAGAGCAGAGGATTCTCTGCTGCTCGAATCTGTAGATGTGTTGGGGAAAAGGTCCACATGTAAGAAGTTTCTATATGATGGGTGTGAATTTTTCATAGTGGAAATGCCCTATCTTCTCTGTGTGTGTGTGTGTGTGAGAGAGAGAGAGAGAGAGAGAGAGAGAGAGAGAGAGAGAGAGAGAGAGAGAGAGAGAGAGAGAGAGAGAGAGAGAGAGAGTATATCCTGGGTATCCTGGGGCTTGAACTCAGGGCCAAGGCGCTGTCCCAGAGCTCTTCTGCTCAAGATTAGTGCTCTACCACTTTGAGCCACAACTCCACTTCCAGTTTTCTGGTGGTTAATTGGAGATTAAGAGTCTCGTGGACTTTCCTGCCCAGGCTGGCTTCAAACTATGATCCTCAGATCATACTCAGCCTCCTGAGTAGCTAGGATTATAGGCATGAGCCTTCCATGCTGAGCTCCCTATCTTCTTTAGAAACTGGTGGTCTTTAAACTTGCACCTTTCTTTCTAGGGTTCTAAGTTATTCAGAAGACAATGATTGAAAAACAAAATTAAGGGGCTGGGAAGGTGGCTCAGTGGTAGAGCACTTGCCTTGCATGCATGAGGCCCTGGGTTTGATTCCCCAGCACCACGTAAGCAAAAAGAAAAAAGCCAGAAGTGGCGCTGTGGTTCAAGTGGTAGAACGCTAGCCTTGAGCTGAAGAGCTGAGGGACAGCGCCCAAGCCCAGAGTTCAGGCCCCACAACCAGACCCCCCCAAAAAAAAAAAAAAGAAAGAAAGAAAGAAAGAAAGAAAGAAAAACAAAATCAAAAAACTTTAACCCAATGATAGACAAGCACCATGGTTTATTAAAGAACTGTCACTTATGTTTTATTTGCTCTCAGTTCAGTTTCCAAAGCTGTCTAAGATATTTTTACTGGTCCTTTTCTACAAAATCACACTTTTTCTTATTGTCAGCGTGAAAGCTGTAGAGCAAGACTGTGGCCTTGTATAAGTAACGTAGTCACACTGTTGCCCTACACAAGTCACTATGGCTCAGTTCAAACTCACACACAGCACTCATGGATCATGGTGACAATGGGTTGAGTAAGTTTTGCCTAATGAAGAAAACCCTACCACAAACTAGAAGCCACGGGTTCTAGATGCAATTGCCTTATCTTATGCTTGTGATCATGAGAGGATGATACTTTGCATCCATTTCTTGCTGTAAAACAGTGATGAGAATGTCTACTATTCCATGTGTAGAGTTAACATAAAGTCCAAATAAGATCATGCTTTGAAAATCTGTAAATACCTGTGGAACACATGACAAAGTGCCTACGCAAGTTCTCAGATAAATAAATAAAACTACTGGTACTTTTCACCCCATTTGAAGTAGATCGTTTGGGTCCATCTTCTTTATATTCAGCTTGCCTGATGCTAAATGCCTAAAGCACTTCGTGGCTTTTATGAGTCCTTCTCCACAGAGAGGCTCTTGGATTTTCATTTTGCCAATCTGCTAGGAACACCACGTTGCAGCTATTTTCCTTTCTGCAGTCCATCTTGCCATTTTCCATCCACAAATATCAAGTGTTCCACATAAGCTGGAAATATGGATGGCTACCTTTTTTTTCATTTGTCCACTTGCCAATGTTTCACTTTTAAAAAAGTGTTTACATTCAATGCAATTCTGCCTGCTGAATGGCATTTTAGATATATATATAGATAGATAGATAGATATCTATATATATATAATGAATCTACTTATAAGACATAGTTATTTGAAAGGAATAGTTTACAAAATGATACGTAGAATAATTGCATTTAACACACGGACACTCCTACGGCTCAACAATGAAAGGAGCCATATCAAAATATTGCAGAGTTATCTCTACACAGTGAGAACAGATTTTCATTTATTTTTCTTTGTGTTTATCTATATTTTCTCTGGTTTCTAAAGTAAGCATGTACTTCCTTTGGAAAAGAAATTTGTTTTTAAGTGTTGTGTTTAAGCGTTGTTTCTCTGCTGTAGACAGGAAAGTCAAAGAGGCTCTGTCATGGGGGAGGGGGCCCACAGAGGGAGGAGGGCAAAGGAAGAGTGTGAATGAGGATAAATATGTCCCGTGTCATTCATTGGCATGTATGAAAATAGAACAATGAACTGTTGAACTTGTTTTTAAAAGGAGGAGTCCAATTTTTTAAAAATAAGTTAAATTTTAAAAGGGAAAAAGGGATTGGAGGTATGACTTAACTGGTAGAGCACCAGCCAATGAGTGAAAGTGTCAGGTATGGAGATTGAGTTTTAAGAGAAAAAAGGAAGGAAAAAAGAAAGAGGAGTCAGATAAGGAAGAATGACAGAGGGGTTGAGGCTGATCATGATACACTGTATAATAAATGTGTGGAAATGTCACAATTCCATACCCAAGCCAGCCAATAATAAAAGGAATTTTCCAATCACTGAGCCTCTCTGAGACCTAGTAATAAAAAAAAACAGCAACAACAACAAAAGATAGTAACATTACAAGTAGTTCTGCCTTTGGTGAATGAGTTCAAACATCCATAAGCTTAGAGACTAGTGTATATTTCCATGTAATAAAAATGGTGAAAATAAACCTCAGTCTCAATTATGACCTAGTATATTAAACAAGCATATCCCTAGCCATGCATAGTAGTGGACACCTGAAATTCCAGCACTCTAGAAGCAGAGTCAAAGGATCCTGACTTCTCCTAGGTAGCCTGATCTACATATTGAGACTGTCCCAAAGAGACAAATCAAACAAACTGAAAAAGAAAAGAGGCACTTCTTATGGCCTTCTATCCTTATTTTCTTTTTGTCTTTTGATTAATAAGAAAACTGAGTCTGTACAGTATGTTCACAAAAAATTAAAATTAAAATTAAAAATTAAAAAAAGAAAACTAAGTATAGTAATCATCATCATCATCTCAAACTTGTGATTCTAAATAGTGTTCAGATTATAGGAAGAGAGGCAATAACTGGTCTCATTATTACTGAGACCAGTCCATTTGCCTGCAGTGAGACTGGGCTTAGAATGACACCTGACAAGCCAGGTGTCAGAGCTCACATCTGTAACCCCAGCTACTCAGGAGACTGAGATATGAGGATTATGGTTTGAAGCCAGCCCAAACAGTCCATGGGACTTTTATCTTCAATTAAGCATCAAAGCCAGAAGTGGTGCTGTGGTTCAAGTGATAGTAATGCTAGCCTTGAGTAAAAAAAAAAATAAAAAATAAAATTTTTTTAAATAAAATCTCCATACATTCAACTAGAACAGCATAAGTGACCACAAACAGCAGTCTAAGATTCTCCATCAAATCCAAATGGCTCATTTACAAATGGATGCCATCACCCAACACTAGCAGATTCTTGTGGCATCTTCACCACCACAGTATAGATGAATCTCTTAGCCAGTGTGACTGACATTCATGGTGGGGACACTTTCTAGAATGGTTCTGCCACTGAGAGTGTGGTTGTGGCCATAATGTCCCTAGTCTGAGGTTTCTGGAGTTTCCACTCGTGGTCTGGGCAAAGATGATTTGATTAAGCCCCACATCTGCTAAGCGTTTGAGGTGGAGGAAAAAAAGGGAACTGGAATACATCTCACCTCATCCATTCTGACCACATCCTCCCTCTCCAATTACCCCAAGGGATGAGAAAGGGAAAGCAGAATTGTAGAATAAAAGCAAGGAAGAAATAGAAGAGAAGAAAATAGTAAGATATGGGAGGGGCCTAGCACCAGTACCTCACACCTGTAATATCTTAGCTACTCAGGAGGTTGAAAGTTGAAGCTTTCCCTTCAAAACCAGCTCAGTCAGGAAAGCTCATGAAACTCTTATCTCCAATTAACCAGCAAAAAAACCAGAAATGGAACTGTGGCTTAAGTGGTAGAACACCAGCCTTGAAAGAAAATAGCTATAGGACAGTGCCCAAAGGGGGAGGGGATGGGAAAAGGGAGGGAGGGAGGGAGAGAGAGAGGAGGGGGGAAGAGAGTGGGGGAGAGAGGTGGGAAAGGCAAGAAAAGGCCAAGGCTAGAGGAAAGTCTCTTGGGAGAGATTTGTTCTCAAAAACAAACACAATGTAAATCCCATAGAATCACACACAGCATCTTCCTTCTTCTCATCTTCAGGCTGTCTGCTAAGGATAAAAATTTAATGATACTCATCTGTGAATATTAATTCATTAAATAGTTGATCATTCAAAGTCCAGTCTCTCTCCATCAGCCATAACAAGATATGTAGCTACTTTTCTTGCTTGCTTGCTTTTTTTCTTTCCTTCTTTCTTTCTTTTTTTCTTTTCTTTTCTTCCTTTTTTTTCTTTTCTTTTTTTTTTTTTTTGATGCTGGTCCTGGGGCTTGAATTCAGGGCCAGGGTGCTGTCCCTGGGCTTCTTTAGTTCAAGTCTACCACTTAAGCCACAGCACCACTTACACATTTACACCACTTACCACTTACACCACTTATACACTTCTGAGTAGTTTATTGGAGATAAAAGTTTCATGGACTTTCCTGCCTGGGCTGGCTTCAAACCGTGGTCCTCGGATCTCAGCCTCCTGAGTAGCTAGGATTACAGGCATGAGCCACCAGCATCCAGCTGTACCCATTTTTCTTAGCATCACAATCTAGCATCTTGTCATCATAGTAGCATATTAGAAAATAAAAGCTTTCAGATACTCACTTTTCTTTAGCTTTCTAAGGGCCTAATTGCACTCTCTTGCATACATTTTTCTCTCCAAAATTAAAAAAAAAGTTTATTTTCAAATCTTCTACTTATCCAATGATCTTAGAGGAAAAAAAAAAGTCCGAGGCATCATCAGCGTATCAGCATGGCTCATGCTTGTGCTCTAACTACTCAAGAGGCTGAGATCTGAGAATCATGGCTCCAAGTCAGCCCAGGCAGGAAAAGCCTCTGAGACTCTTATCTCCAGTGAACCAGCAAGAGCTGAAAGTGAAGCTTTGGCTCAAGTGGTTGGACACCAGATGGAGGAGGAAAAACAAAAAACAAACTGCTGGGCACCAGTGGCTCACACCTATAATCCTAGCTACTCAGGAGGCTGAGATGTGAGGATTGTGGTTAAAAGCCAGCCCAGGCAGGAAAGACCATGAGACTCTTATCTCCAATAAACCACTAGAAAACTGGAAGTGGCGCTGTGGCTCAAGTGGTAGAGCACTCTCCTTGAGCTGAAGAGCTGAGGGACAGTGCTCAGGCCCAGAGTTCAAGCCCCACGACCAACCAAAAACAAAAACAAAAAACTAAGGGATAATACCCAGGCCCAAGTCCCTGCACTGGCACCAAAAACCAATCAATCAATCAATCAATCAATCAAATAAAAACTTTGAAAAAGAAAAAGAAGAGTAAAGAAGCAGTAGGGATAAAGACAGAAGCAAGTCAAAGAAAAATACCATAGTGAACAAAACACTAGTCACTCCCTCCCATAATGCCTCATCGGTTGCGGAGTATTTTTACCCCATCTCTGGGCAACAGGTACACCCTATACCACAGTGGGACCCAGTTTCTCAGAATTATTTCTATTATCCCATCCACTACTTCCCTGATTCAGGAAGCACCTGACAGGGAAATTTACATGACTTGCCTGAGGCTGCACTGGGGCTAGTTGGGTCTATAACTCAAACTTCCAGCTGCTTCTCTCTGCCGCGTCCTCTCATCACCAGCAGCAAAGCCACCTGCCCATGCCTCAGAAAGCAACCAGCTCGAAACAACAATCCCACCAACCAGTTCATGTTACTGTCTACCACTAAGCAGCTAGTGTGACCCGCCCCAGTCACCACGTTCTCGCTTTGTTTATTCCAACTAGTGAAATTAATCCGTGTAGAGACAAAGTCACAGTGAATGGCTGGAAATTATAGGGCAGTAGCAAGTGATCAGAACGTTATTGATCTGAACACGAATGTTCCTGTCGCCCTTAGCACTGAACCCTCACTTAGCCACCAATGGATTACATGACTGAAAAATATAAAGAGAACCAATGCCTGGTTCTGGAAGACTCTCTGGAAAGTGTATCCATCACCAGGGAGGCAATTGATACTCATTTATCCATTTCCTCATCTACTATGTACCAGAAACTAAGCGAAGAACAAATAAACAGGATCCTGCCATTGTGGATTTTACCATGTGAAGTGAGAGTCAGAGACATGTTAACATGTGGACTGAATGCTGAAAATGTCTGCATGCATTTGGGGGCTTCAGAAAGAGTGATTGACAGACAGCTGTGAATGGTGGTGAGACAGCAAGAGGAACTGACAGCATCTGATTAGGAAACTCGGGGAGAGGCAAAGGCAAGATCATGGCGTTGACCATGGCACTTGAAGACCTGTGCAAGAGAACCAAGGCCTAATCCAATATGGGCCACCCCAAGGAAATGAACTCACATAAGAAGGCCACAGCAAAGGGGCCTAACTATATGTTCTAGCTTCTCCCGCAGAGCAGAGCAGGGAGGAAATGGAGAAGGAGGTGCAAGGAATGAACATGACATTTTTGTGTAGGAAAACCAGAGGGGAGAGACTTCATTTACTCTAGTACCATGGGTAATGTGGCAAGAAATCTTGTGTGAGTGATCTCATGCAGTCTTTGCGACAATGCTATGGATTGGCACCTTTAGTTCAATTGTACAGCTATCTCAGCTTGCCATAAAGCTTTCCTGTTCACGATCAGCCTTTATATGTCCCGAATCATTTAATCCTTCGAATTCCTGCTCGATACATAAGATAGGAATCTCCACTCTGTGTGTGTGTGTGTGTGTGTGTGTATGCGTGTGTGTGTGTGTGTGTGTGTGTGTGTGTGTGTGTGTTTGTGTGTGTGTTTTGGAACTGGGACTTGAACTCCGGGATTAGGTAGAGTCTCTTAGCTTGTCAAAGCTGGGACTTTCGCACTTAAGCTACAGCTACATTTCTGGCCTTTTGGTAGTTAACTGGAGATAAGAATCTTAGGATTTTTCCCTGTCTGAATTAGCTTTGAACCACGATCCTCAGATCTCAACCTCCTGAGGAGCTAGAATTACAGGCATGGGCCACTAGCATCTGGCTAGGAATCTCCATTTCATAAGAGAAGAAATTGAGGTTGTGGCACAAAAGCAGCTTCCCCAGGACAATGACAGGGCCACAAGGACACTGCCGTTGTTTCCGTTCAGCCTGGCACAGACAGCTAGCTGACAACCACCCTGACACATCTGCTCTCTCCCTCTATCTCAAGTTCAGTTTTTATCTGTTACTAGATGACCAATCTGAAACTTATCTGAAATCCAGATGCCATCATCCCAAATTGGGAACTAATTTGTTGGCTCATGCAAATGTTGAAAAGCTCATTTTGCCCACTCTAGCAACAACTAACCTTTAAGTTAGCATTACCATAGCTGCTAACTTGGAGAGAGAGAAAAAAAAAGAAACTCAGTCACCATCTCCCATCTTCAAAGCTCAAGCGAAGCGACACAGCCCAAAGAGCTACAAAGTTATTTAGGAAGCACATTGCAAATCACTCTGGGGAAAAAAAAACCCAAATCATGATTGCCCAAGTCTCAACAAACAAACAAACAAAAAAGCAAGTCTCACTTGGCAAATCTGTGAGGACCACACCTTACCCATCACATACTTGAGCTTTCCTGCTTCTTGCATAAGGGAGTTTCAGAAGGGCCAATAAAACATTTTTTTAAGATAAATCTCCCTAGACATTGATGAACTCTGTTTTAAAAGTCCCCAGGCAGAGCAAGCCCTGAATTCCACAACAAACAGAATTTAGCAGTTACAACAAACAAACTAGTAAGTTGATAAGCTCTAGCCCCAAAGTCAAAGGAATCTCAGGAGCAGATTTCCCAGCAAATCATCTCAATGACAATTTCTTTTCTTCTTGTTCTTTTTTTTTTTTTTTTTGCCAGTCCTGGGGCCTGAACTCAGGGCCTGGCACTGTCGATTAAGCTTTTTTGCTCAAGGCTAGCTCTCCACTGCTTTAACCTCAGCACCACTTCCAGCTTTTCCTGAGTGGTTTCTTAGGCTGGCTTCGAATTGACAGTCTCAGATCTCAGCCTCCTGAGTAGCTAGGATTACAGGTATGAGCCACCAACACTGAGCTCTCGGTGACAATTTCAATAGGTATTCATTCACCTGTTGAAATTCCCCCAGAGCATGACAACTGAACACCCCTCCAACCCACCTCTGCCTTCCTATGGAATCACATCCTCCTGAAAGTTCGTTCTTTATTCTGAGATTACCGCCCCCCCCCCAATCTCAAAAAAGAAGCCTTTGCTAGTGTGTTCCATTCTGACAAGTCAGAGCCCATTCTATAAACACTCTACTGGAAATAAATACCACCTAAGGCAATAGGCCAAAGACCACACACACACACACACACACAATGAGTATAAATCTATAGGGAAAGGAAAAGGAAAACAAGCTCTAAAGTTTGTATCTCTCTAGTTAGACTACCTAGGAAGTCACAAGAGCCCAACCATTTGAACTACGCATGCCCATTCACTCCTAGCAGGCTGCCTTGCTCTTAAACATGAAACTGATCATTTATCTGCTGAGCTCCATGTCCTCAGGTGAAAAATACGATCGTATTAGCTGTTTTCTATTTACTCTACTACAGAGTATGACAGATCAGCAAGATACGGTCTGTAAAAGTGCTTTGATCTCCTTGGCAATAGGGTGCTATGTAAATTTCAACTGGTGTTATTATCATATTTTTGTACACATGAAACACAAACACTAGTGTAGAACTGGTCATCATAAGGTTAAAAATAAAATAAAATATTTTTTTTTTAAATTAAGAAGTCTGTGGTTGGGAAGGTGGCTCAGTGGTAGAGTGCTTGCCTTGCATGCATGAGGCCCTGGGTTCGATTCCTCAGCATCATCTAAGCAGAAAAAGCCAGAAGTGGTGCTGTGGCTTACATGATAGAGTGCTAGCCTTGAGCTGAAGAGCTGAGGGACAGTTCAGGTGCCACGACCAACAAAAAATAAAATAAATTTAAAAAATTAAAAAGTCAGGATACAGCAGGAGAAGAACAGAAACTCAGGATACATGATTGAGATGCAGAAAGTGCACCTGCATCTGTCCAGTCCCACAATGTATGTGTTCAAGGGGAAGAGTGGGGGACAGGACTGTGAGACCCCATTCTTGGAAATCAATCACCAGATCAGAAATCAAAACAAGGGGAACTAGATGCTCATTCAAGGAGCTCCTAACATGTGAACATGGCAAAGCAGGGTCCCTGCCTTATTGGAAAATATCTAACAAGTCGTCCCCCCCTCCCCTTACCCCTCCCCCAGTTTCTGCTCTCTGTGTTCTTCTGGAGACTGTTCTGGAATTTGCCATGATATCATTCGCAATTTCCCTGAACTGGAACTTAATGTGAATATTGTTTTTCCTAAAACCCCAAGTGTATTGAACATATTGTATACATCCATCTGTGAGACTCTCTGCTTTCTTATTGTTCCATTCCACCATTGTGTTTTCTGATGACTTTAGGCAAAGATGAACACAATTATTTTTACCAACATAGTAGATTTACTCAGCTCTAGCTAATGGATTTATTCAAATTTAGATATCTAAAGATACCTAAAACAGAATTAAGTTTGATGAACCAGTAAGTACTTACGAATTCCAGTGATTTTTATAGGTCTATATTCCTTGTAAATGACGAAAATCATACCTATATACATCAGTATGATTGCATCATCACTATCAACTCACTGTGAGTTGAGGTCTCTTCTGTTGCACTGGAGTTTTGCTTACTAGGAAAGCATTCTACCACTGGAGCCAAGCCCCTTCTCCAGCCCTCATTATTTGTTTGTTTTTCTTGCTTAGTAGCCCAGACTGGCCTTGAAGTCCTGATCCTTCGGCCTTATCCTCTAGAGAGCTGTGATTACAGGCAGACACCACCACACCCACCTTCACATGACAATTCCTTGGATTTTTTCTTTCCTCGGCTGTCTTACCTAAATCACCATCTCATTCAGTGAAACTATTGTCATCTACCCATTTGCATGAGGCAAAAAAAAACCCATATGTTGGATACCATTTGAAATATCAAAATATTTAGAAAATGGAGTCTGAAAGGTAGAATATAGTTCTTTAATTCCCTGCATCGTTCCTTTCATTTTAGACGTATAGCATCCATTCTGTGTTAATAAATAGAAAGCATAGGGAGAATATTAGACCAAATTCCCAAGTTAAATAGAATAAATTCCAATACAGTAATATCGAGGTAAAATTCAAAGGTGTGACTTCTTGAATTCCTAAAAACAAAAACAAAAAACCTCATTGTCTATCTCCTCCTCCTCCTCCTCCTTCTTCTTCTTCTTCTCTTCAGTCAGTTATGGAGTTTGAACTCGGGCCCTGGGCACTGTCCCTGAGCTTTTGCCATTCAAGGCTAGCACTCTAACACTTTGAGCCACAGCACCACTTCTGGTTTCCTGGTGGTTAACTGGAGTTAAGAGTCTGAAGGGCTTTCCTGGGGGAGCTGACTTCTAACTGTGATCATCAGATCTCAGCCTCCTCAGTAGCTAGGATTACAGGTGTGAACCTCCTATCTCTTCTTTAAGAGGGAAGAAAGCTTGTATTTTAATAAATATTTTTATCTGGTTTGTGTCTGCATTCATTTGTTTGCTTGTTTATTGGTTTTTGTTTTTTAAGACAGTGTCTTACTCCATAGCCATGCCTTGAATTCAGTCCTTTGCCACTGCCTTTCAAGTACTGGGGAATTACAGGCAGGTACCACCATACCTGGCCTTGTGTCTACTTTAAAGCAGTATTTTTCACTCCAGTATAACATTGTTTGATCTTGTTAAATAAAGTTGCAATACCAAACTCCTTAGCCTATCACCACAGTTCCTGTGGTGTCCCTTAATGTCCCTGCATGTCCCTTAAATGTCCAGCAAAATGGACAATTTTCAACAGAGCAGCAGTCAAACAATCTTAGCACATGATTTTTTTTTGCTCACAGCACTCTACCACTTGAGCCATCCCTCCAATCTGGCATTGTGCTGTTTAATTAGACAAATAATCTCAAGGACTTTTCTATTCAGGGTAGCTTCAAACCACAATCTTCAAATCTCAGCCTCCTGAGTAGCTAATATTACACTGACATCCAGCTAGGCATCTTTTGATTTAACCACTAAAAACAACTGGAATAACTCAAAGAGCTGACCAAAACACAACAGAACCACTTCTCATAACCAATCTGAATCAGCCCCACTGTCTTCAGTGGAGTTGAGGACAGATAGAGTCTGGTGGCTCCAGATGCTAAGATTAACCTTAGAGTCCAACTTGCATTTGTCTGTTTACACACATGTTGGGCTATACCTCCCAATATAATAAAGAGGTTCTACTTCTGTCTTTATGTCTTGTGCTCTAATGCTGTTTTAAGTGTCTGGATTTCACAGTAGGAAAGTACAGAGCATCAACGGAGATTCCCGAAGCATTTCATTTCAAATCACAGCTCTACCATCATGCCAGGATTTGCCCACTGGCAAGAATTTGAACCAGAGAGAGAGATACAGACAGACAGAGAGACAGAGACAGAAAAAAGAAGGAAGAAAGGAAGGAAGGAATAAAGAAAGAAAAGAAGGAAGAAAAGAAAAAGAAGAGCTATCAGCTGCCTCACAGATCAGTTTCAAAGACTTAGGCTGATGGTATGCACAGAAAATTCATATTTTCTGTACATTGGACCTAACTGGTCTCATACCTTTAGAAACGTGAACAAGTGTACCTGAATGCCCTCCTCATTAAATGACATTAATTTTTAAAAAGCATTATAGAGAATACTAATTGTGGTCTTTCAAGAACAGTGAAACCAGACACAAAACCAAGGCAGGGTAAAAGATGGGGTACAAGGATCTACCTGAAATGGGAAGCCATTTACTATACCCTGTAGCAAACCCAGATAGCATGTAAAGAGCATCAAAACACACTGATTCCATTAACAAGTCCCGTCTCCATGAACACATCGAATAACTTTTCCTAGCTCCCTAATAAAACTTGTCCCTTGATTTCACCCTTTAGGAATTTCAGTCAATGACCACAAAAATATTACAAAGAGTGTGGACCAGTCACGAGGCATGAGTAAAAGAAAGCCTTGAAGGCCTTTTCAACCATGGTCTAGTCCCCATGGAAGGAAAGAAACTCCACATTTCTGTTTATTAACCAGAGCAGGGAAAGGGAAGAGCAGGAATGGATTGGAAAGAACTCTTTCTCAGATGTTCTATACATAACTGGGTTGAGATGGGAAAGACCATCTCAACCAAAATAGAGGAGGAACCATTTCAAATAACACTGTTCTTCTCCAGACCTGCAATCCCAGCTTCTCAGATAAGGTGGGAGGATTGCAAGTTTGAGACCAGCCTGAGCAATGTAGCAAGAACTTGCCTCAAAAAATAAATCTTAAAAGGTCAGGAGACATGGCTTAGGGGTAGAATGCTTGCTCAGCATTTTTAATGCCCTGGGTTGAGTCCCAAAAATAAGAAATAAAAGTGAATACTGATCCTAAATACATAAAGATTTTTCTCCTTGGGGGAATTGCCAAAGAAAGTCTAAGGAAATCATTTAAATTCACTTTGCTACAATGTCTGTGGATATTGACTCCAGGTAAATGCATTCTAGAAGTCCTACAACCATAAATTCAACAACCAACAGAACAACTTCTAGATAAGGATTTGGGAATCTAAACTGTCCAAAACTATTTGCACTAATATATTACACAAATATGACACTAGAACAATTTCAAACTTGGGTTTTCTGGTGGTTAATTGGGGATAAGAGTCTCTTGGATGGGGCTGGGAAGGTGGCTCAGTGGTAGAGTACTTGCCTTGCATGCATGAGGCCCTGGGTTCAATTCCTCAGCACCACATAAGCAAAAAGAAAAAAGCTGGAAGTGGCGCTATGGCTCAAGTGGTAGAGCGCTAGCCTTGAGCTGAAGAGCTGAGGTACAGTGCCCAGGCCCAGAGTTCAGGCCCCATGACCAGACCCAAAAAAAAAAAAAAAAAAAAAAGAGTCTCTTGGACTTTCCTTCCCCCAGCTGGCTTTGAACCATGAACCTCAGATCTCAGCCTCCTGAGCAGCTAGGATTACAGGCGTGAGCCACTAGTGCCTGGCTCAATTTTGAATTCTTAGCTCACTAGTTTTGCAAACTTTTATTCCACATTGTTATGTATTTTTGCTTCAGCACCATTATATGTTTTATTTTATATATCTATTTTATTTATTTTATTCAGCACCTTTATATATTTTGTGAGAGTTCAGGGATGGAAAGACATTCTTTTCCCTCAAAGAGCTCACAATCTAATAGGGAAGGTAAAAAAAAAAAAAAAGCAGATGTGATCAATGACTGGTGTATGCTTTCATGCAGACAAACACGGGGTATTTCTGGAAGCAGTGTTCATTTCAGATCTGGAGTAAGAGTCTTCTAGTTCGAGCTAGGTACTAGTGGCTCATACTTATAATCCTAGCTATAGAGGAGGCTGAGATATAAGGATAGAGGTTAAAAGCCAGCCCAGGCAGAAAAGATGTTAAAATTCTTAATTAACCAGCTAAAAGCCAGAAGTGGAGTTGTAACTCAAGTGGCTAGCCTTGAGCAAAAAAGTCACAAGAGATCGCAAGACCCTGAGTTCAAGCCTGGTACTGGCACCACAGAGACAGACAGACAGAAAGTCTTCAGGAAGAGGTGATGCCAAAAACACCATGAGAATCTGGCTGAGGGCCAGGCAGTGGTGGCTCATGCCTGTAATCCTAGCTATTCAGGAGGCTGAGACCTGAGGATCACAGTTCAAAGACAGCCTGGGCAAGCAAGCCTGGGACACTCTTATCTCCAATTAACCACCAGAAAAGCTATAAATGGAGCTATGGTTCCAGTGAAAAGGCTCAGAGACAGTGTCCAATCCCTAAATTGAAACCCCAGGACTGGTACAAAAGAAAAGGAAAAAAAAAGGAGAAAAGTGGGGGGAGAGAGAGATAATCAGATGTAAGGGTGTATACCACAGTGAGTGACAGCTTGAAGGACTGAAATGTGGACCCCCCAGCTGAGACATGGGGGTGAAGATGTTGGCAGGTACCAATGCTTAGCCTTTGTGTGGGTGTCTGTAGTGTTCTGAGACAGTGAGAGTTCCTAAACAGGGCAGAGACATCCGGTCTGCATGGTAGAAAGCTCACTTGGCAGCCATTTGGAGATCATAAAAATATACCAGGATGAGAGAGAGACTTGTTAGGGCATTGTTGTGAACAACCCAACTTTAAAAAAAAAATGAAGAAGGCTTTCCTGCTATAAGGCTAGTTCTCTAGGTAATATCAACATGAGTTTATGACCAATTAGAGATGAATAAGAAGGACGATGGACAACTGCCAACTTCCGAGATTGGGAAGGAGGGTGGATCCAGGGCTACTCACCAAAGCAAGGAACTATGGCTCCTTCATTCTGCCTGTGGCAGTGGCTGACCTGCACACGATCCTTGCTTCTTAGTATCAGCAAGCCAAGGGGAAATTCTGTCTCAGCTCATCCAGGCCCTCTCCTGTGGGGCTATGTGGAACTTTGCCTTCTTTTTCCCAAAGGTGAGAATCAGGAAGAACTTTTAACTGAGTAAAAGGCATAACCATCCCACCCACCCAACTGCATTCGAGGAGCCTGTACATTACCAAAGCGAAGCAATGGGAAACACTTGGATGGAAAAAAAAAAAATTTTAACTAGGGAGATGCTTGGCCTTCTCTCTGAGCATACAAATGTTTAGAGAGGTGAGATTCTAAATGTACTGATGTCTTTGAAGACGCAAAGCCAAATGTGTATCTAAATATAGCTTATTAAGGGGGGAAAAATCAGGCTATGGAATACTTGGATTCTGTCTAAAACTATACCTAGGTCAGTAAACATGGCATATCTCCTTGAGAGTGGCAGATACTATTTAAATTTGTTTTGACGATGGGGTGTTTGGCTATTTTTTTTAAAGAGAGTGTCTTACTATGTAGCTGGCCTTAAACTTTGATCCTTCTGTTCCAGCCTTCCAAGTATTGGAATTACAGGCATGCATCACCATGACCAAATCAACTTTTTTATTTCCTTCTTTCAATGCTTCTTTCCTTCTTTCCTTTCTTCCTTCTCTCTGTCTCTGCCTCTGTCTGTCTGTCTGTCTGTCTGTCTGTCTGCTTGTCTGCCTGTCTGCCCTTCTCTCTCTCTCTCTCTCTCTCTCTCTCTCTCTCTCTCTCTCTCTCTCTCTCTCTCTCTCTCTCTCTCTCTCTCAGAAATTTTCAAAGTTCCCATTCATGAGTTTTTCTTATGTTAAAGAATTCTTCTGGCTCAATGTGTACTCATTTTGATAAAATGTCAAAATCTGCCCCCATTTTCTGGTGTGGGAATTGTACATATGAAATGATGATGGAATCCCACACAAAGGTAAAAGGGAGGGGGATAAAAGGCTTGCTGTCCTCCCATTTTCCTCCCAGTGGGAAGGAAGATGCTCACACCTACCAGGGCAGGATTTGGAAGGGTTAATGAGTGTTTGCAAGCACTCTGAGGTCTGAAGATGAAAGGTGCGCTAGGAGTACACAATCTAATTGATGTTTGTTATTTTGAATGTTTCACTGAAGGACTTTTCGCTCCATAAATGAGCTCTCCTCCAGAAATGCAGAGAAGGACATCGCAATGAAGAGTCTCAAGTGTGGTCTTTTGCCCACATCATTTTTTTTCTTCCTTCAATAATTTCACAGGCACAGTGATTTTCCACTCAGCAGTGATTATTTCTGTTAGAATGTTGACTGCAGGTGGTGTGTCCCTCTGGCTGAATCTATTTACAACAAAAACAACCATTTAATTCCTATTTCTTTGGTACTAAATTAAATACATAGATAAATAAATAATAAATAAGTTTGAGCCTTTGATGGGCCAAATGATGTACTTTTCAATCTGTTTTTTTAAAAAGCAATATTGAAATAGCTTTATTTTTCTTGTGTGTTGGAAATTAATACGTGATCAAATATTTGCATGTTACACTGTATATTGATTGGGTGGAGGTTTGTGTTTCTAAGAAGTTACTTTCATAATCCAAAGGCTAAATAAGAATCTTGTGCATTCATTTATATTCTAAAATAGGGCCTATTTGCTCAAATACCTGTACATCTAAGTTTAGGAAGAGAACTCCAAATACAGGTAAACTCCAAGATAATGGATGTTGTGCAAATCTCAATGGAGAGAACTTAGTTCTTTGATGATTTGCCAAGCAACCTAACAACCTTCCCTTCCCATTCTTGTATGTGTTTCTCTTGACTCCTGTCATTAAGAACCAAAGATTACTAACTCAGCCCCAAGCATATCCTTAGCCAAGTCAGAGTGTAATTCCTAAATCAGTAGATAAAAATTAAAGGACATTACATCTTTCCATATTTCCTTTAAGGTGCAATAATTACAAAAGCAGAGATACTCTATAAAAAACAGAATTTCTAGGGGTGTTGCTTGGGTATAGGGTGCTTACCTAGCCAGCACAGGGCCCTGAATTCAATCCCCAGTACAAAGAAAGAAAGAGGAAGGGAGGAAGGAAGGGAGGGAGAGAGGAAGGGAAGAAGGAAGGGAGGGAGAGAGGAAGGGACGGAGGAAGGGAGGGAGGGAGGGAGGAAGGAAGGAAGGAAAGAAGGATGGAAGGAAGGAAGGAAGAAGGAAGGAAGGAGGAATTTGACTAGCATTTATGTAGATCTTTTCCATTCTAATTTCACCCTTCAAGCTTCCAGATGGCTGTTCTAGGGTGAACCATTTCTAATGATATTGTACTTAGAGAACTATCTATAGGAAACTTTGATCTTTACCCATCACTTCTCTATATGTCACAAAAGGAAACAGACGAGGTTTAGTTTGGGTTCTTGGTGAAACTCATCTCCAAGATAAGGCAAAGCCTTATCCTTTGGTCTCTAATTGGCCCCTCTACCACTGCGCTCCAATACTTTTGAGAACAGTCGACTCAAAGGAGTGCTGGCTTAAGGATTGTTTGGGGAAATTAAATTTGTAAGTGGTGGTCAAGTTCCACTCTTCATAGAGTGTTTCTGGTCTCCTGATCACTGGAACTTTCAAGGAAATCTAGAGAAGATCGACACCTAATGTGATTACACTCCTTCTAAAGGTGGCCCTGAATTTTGTGCTGGAATTCAGAGACCTTGCGCTCAGTGAAGGAATACCTTCGCCAGCACACAGCACTTGACCTGGCTCTCCGCAGAGGCCTGTGCACATGGCCCAGAGGAGAAAACAGGAGGCTATGTGGGGAATCCAAGCAACACACAGCGTCCTCCTGAAAGCAGATTTTTGTTTTTAATAAAATTAAGTGAATGACAGAGCAATGACCCTCTGTGATAAAGGAGGCCTGTGACAGTAAAAGCTTTATGATCAGACCAGTTGGAGGAGCTCCACTGGCCAGCTAAAACTTTTGACTAGCTAAAGCTTAAATCGCACGGCCCTAGGAGCTTTACCGCTTATTTTCTGTAATGGTCTCCTTTACACATGCAAGAAAGTGCATCTGGTTTGTGTGCAAGTCACCATTTAAACTCTGCAAGCAGAAGGAACAGTGGATGGATTTCCTATACCCACCTTCCTTAACCCCCTGCTGTAACTTGTCCTCCTCTTCCTCTTCTTCCTTCTTCTTCCAATTCCACCTTCTTCTCCTCCTCTTCCTCTTCCTCCTTTCTTTCTTCCAATTCCACTTTCTCTTCTCTCCCTCCTCCTCTTCCTCCTCTTGCTCTTCCTTTTCCTCTTCCTTCTCCTATACCTCATCCTAATCTTCTTGTTCTTCCTTCTCCTCCTCTTCATCATCACCATTTTCAGCTTTAGCCACTAATGAGCGTCACATTTTTGTATAGGATCATTTCTAGAAAGCTAGTTTCTAAACTGAACTTTTTTTGGGGGGGGGGCGGTCATGGGGCATGAACTCTGGGCCTGGGCGCTGTCCCTCAGCTCTTCAGTTCAAGGCTAGTGCTCTACCACCTGTACCACAGCGCCACTTCTGGCTTTTTCTGCTTATGTGGTGTTGAGGAATCGAACCCAGGGCCTAAAGCATGCAAGGCAATCGCTCTACCACTAAGCCACCTTCCCAGCCCTTGAACTTTTTTTTAAACTACATCTAATACTTCAGGGTTGACTTTACCACCAGAAGCAGGGTTCCCTTTTTATTAAGCCATTTTCAAGTTGTACATTATCAAAGTAACAAAACATAACCTCCGGAAAGATGGACAAACAGCACAGTTCCCTGACTGTCCTCAGACTCCCCGACCTTTGCCAAATGTCATCTTTGTATAGGACTTGATCAAGATGTTTCGTTTCCTTGTTTCTGTGTTTTCTCATATGTAAAATGAGTCTATCAGATGAGAAGACCTGCAAAGTCTCATCTAATCCAAAAAGCTCAAGATATCTTCAAGAACTCATTCTTGCTCACTCTTTGCCCTCCAATAGCCTCCCAATGAATATTTATACCAATCCAGACAGCCTGAACACTTTGAGATAAGGTTTAACACTGCTAAATCCTTTGGAGAAGCAATCTGGATTTAGATCAATCTAGAACAAATTCTTTGAAGCCTTCCTCACATGGAAAATGATCATCCAAGTTCCAGAATGAATTACCTCTCTCCTTCCTGAAAGTAGAGTGACACCCTTGTCAAAACTTGGCTTCTGTCTTTTTGTTTGAGACCAAAACATTGTCTCCTAGCCCCAGAACAAACGCAGCCCAGCCAGTGTTCTCATCCACTCCAAGGGGATCCAGATGGGAAGCCACTCCTCCCCCCAAAACAAGGGCCTTCGCTCATATTGGGGGCAGGATAGAGACCAGCGGAGTCAACCACACAGTCTTACAGCAGCATGACCCCATGGGAAATTTTCCCCAGATCTTCAGGAACTGAGTCTCAGTGGACCACTTATTGTGTAACTTTGGCAAATCATTTAATCTCTCCAAGCCTGAGCTTCCTTTTGTAGTTAATGGCAACTATCTTTCTGAGTTACCGTGTGGACTAAAGGATCTCTATCTAGTGTACCATGCACAGACCTACTGAATATTCCACACGTTTATACTGCTAGTGTTCCAGTGAGTGGCTTGAAAGTAGTCTAAGCAAATCCTTAGAAAATATTGCCAGAAAACTATATTGCATTGGCCAAAGGCAAAAAGACCCAAATTACTTCTACAACCTTCCACTTTATGAGTCTAGAAAGGAATTACTGCTCCTCAGGGTAGCATTGAAGAAGGAAGAGAAGGGGGAAGGTTCTAGCCTTTGGTGGCCTGGACTGACTCATTCCTCTGGCCAGAGGGAAGGGAAGGACTGAGAAGAACTTTAGGAATGAAGGGAATTAACCCATGAAGTGACTCCGCAGTTACCGATGTACTGATAAAACAACCAGGAGATGGAGAGAAACATGTGCCTTATAAAGTTTAAAAAAAAAAAAAAAAGAAAGAAAGAAAGAAAGAACCCAAAGAGTACTTGTTGTCCTAGATAAAGCAAACCAGCTCCCATCCTCCCTCCAAAGCTATTTATTTGTCTTGCTGGTATGGAAGGAGTGAGAATGTTAATTGTTCCTACGTATAAGGAAGTAGAAGAAATATCAAACTGGAGACTACCCCATGACTCTCAGGATTCTGCCAGCCAATGCTTAACCTGCCTCCCATCAACTTCTAAGGTGATGTTTGAAATGGTCGGTTCATCATTTCCCATCCAATGTAGAAAATGCCACTTTCCCTCCCAAGCCACACAGTACCCAAAAGAGAAGAGGAGGCAGAGGCCAGGAAGGAAGCTACAGCCACCAGCCTCCCTGGGAGGCCCAGGACTTAGAGTCAAAAGGCCCTCCTGGGGAGCTTTATCCCTGAGCTTTCAGGGACTTTAGGTTTTGGGGATCCCCAAAGAAAGAAAAGTTAGAAGAGCAAGTGTTCCCTATGCTTGGGTGATGTTTGTGTCTGTATGACTATTATTAGAGATAAAGGATCAAAGGGGGAAATCGTATCATTAAGTAGAAAAGAGGTCATTATTTGTTACACCATCTCACTTTAAAGGGACTACTTGGAACAAAGAGCAGTAACTAAAAGTAATTAGGATGGAGACTCAACTGTCCCAGACGTATGATTGCTGACCCTACGCCATCTGGTAGATGTCAGAGAAGACCTAGGGCCAGTTCCCAGCACAGGGCAGAACATGTGGGTGGTTCTATCATCAAGGGCCCCAAGTCCTAGAACTCCAGTCCTAGCTATGTTGTGCAGTGAAACTCAAAAGCACTCATTTCACTGGGTGCCGGTGTCTCACAACTGTCATCCTAGCTACTCAGGAGGCTGAGATCTGAGGACCACATTTCAATGCCAGTGTGGACAGGAAAGTCCTTGAGACTCTAATCTCCAATTAACCACCAAAAATGACCAAAGTGGAGCTGTGGTTCCGTGGTAGAGTGCTAACCTTCAGCAAAAATGAAATATATAAATAAATAGAAAATAAAAAGCCCAGGCCCTGAGTTCAAACTCCAGCACCAGCACCAAAAACAAAAGCAAGCAAAGTCACTCATTCCTCCAGGCTCTTCCTCCTGTGAACAGTCAGGAGGCCCAACCAAGATTCCTTAAATTCCTGAGTTACTTACTGGGGCCCAGGAGCCGGGGACTGTGCTGTGCTCAAGTTGAGTACTGGCTGTGTCCTCTAAAGGCTGTGTAATGTTGGCCATCTTCTACACCGTGTAATGGCCCTGCTGGCATTGCAGGTCAGCGGTAGAGCAGTGGCCTTGCATGTGTCAGACCACGGGTTCCACCCTCAAGGGGAGGAAGAAGCATCTTCCTGGGAAGACTTGGGAGCAATGCAATATGATGCACTGGGGTGTTGGGTGTGAGCCACAAGATGAAAACAGAGAAGGGTCCCTGGCTTCACTGGGAAGCCAGGGGAACTGGAGCAAAAACATTTAGTAGAAATAAATATCAAATAAAACACTAAAATGGTAATCTTAGCTACTTAGGAGGCTGAGATATGAGGATCGTTGTTGGAAGCCAGCCAGGGATGCAAGTCTGTGAGACTTTTAATGACGATCAATCACACACACACATACACACACTCACACACACACATACACACACACACACACACACACACACACACAAAGCCAGGTGCCAGTGGCTTACTCTTGTAATCCTACCTTCTCAAAAGGCTGAGATCTGAGGATGGTGGCTCAAAGCCAGTCTGAGCAAAAAAAAAAAAAAAAAAAAAAGACTTCAATTTATCTCCAATTAACTACCAAAATCCTGGAAGCAGAAGTGTGGCTCAAGTGGTAGAGCACTAGCCTTCAGGGGAAAAAAAAAGCTCAGGGACAGTGCCAGGCTCTGAGTACAGACCCTAGGACCCACATCAAAAGAAAAAAGAAAATAATAACAGCAGCAACAACAACAAAACCAGAAAAGGAGCTGTGCTGTGGTTGAAGTGGTAGAGTGCCAGTCTTGAGCAAATAAAAGGTAAAGGACAGCGACCTGGCCCTTTGCTTAAGGCCCAGGACCAGCACACACACACACCCATCCCCTCCCCCCCACACACACACACACACAGATGAAGGACTGGAACTAGAGGTCAGTGGTAAAGTGCATGTTTAGCGTATGCATAGCCCTGGGTTTCCAAGTACCACAAAGAAAGATGGAGGGAGGGAGGGTGGGAGGGAAGGAAGGAAGGAAGGAAGGAAGGAAGGAAGGAAGGAAGGAAGGAAGGAAGGAAGGAAAGAAGGAAGGAAGGAAGGAAGGAAGGAAAGAAGGAAGGAAGGAAGGAAGGAAGGACAGAGGTGAGGGAATAAGATAAGTTTGTGCATTTATGCTGCTTGTGCCAATACATTTCTTTATAAGACCTCAGTCTTACAAGTGAGATGCCCTAAAATTTATCCCTAATCGTTACCTAGAAGTAGCAGTTTCTCACACACTGTGACCCCTGGAAGAAGTGCACGCCAATTTCCATTTACGCATCAGAGCTAAGAACTGACGAAAGGTAGAGATGATGTGGACTGGGCTGATGGTTCCAGCTTGCAAAGACAGAAAGGAAGAGAAATGAAAGAGAACTGAAACAACATCTAAAGGAAATGAATGGAGTTTGGGGGAAGAAAATGGCAAGGGGAGGGAAGTGAATGGGAGCCCATCAGCCTGGCTGGTAGGAAGGAGAAGATGAGTGTGCTCCAGACTGTTCTAGAAGGTGAGCTATGGAACCCTCTGAGCTATCTCCAGTTCACAGACAAGGGGACCCAACCACGTTGGCCAAGAGCTGAGAGCAGAGCTGAAGAGGATAGTCTCTTGGTCAATAAGGAGGGGAGAGACTCAGCAACCTCAGGGCTGGAGAGAACAGTTCTACCTACAGGACAGACAAAGCCTCCTGAGGCCTATTTCTCCCCAACTTCCCCCTGGGGCCAGAAGCCATGTGCTTTTCCTGCTGCAAAGCATTTCCTAAAGCAAATGAGATTGGGACAGAGGCCACCATGGCTGTTGAAAGAAAAAGAAATCTGTTTCTGTTCAAAATGATCTAATAGAGAAAGAAGAAACGGAAAGACCATGTAGCAGTCACATGGTGGCTGGCTTCCATCTCCTGGGACCCGGCCATTCTTCTGCCTCGGCCACCCAAGTCGCTGGGATTACAGATATATGCTACCACACTTTGCCCTTGTACTTTTTTGGTTTTGTTTTATTGTTTCATTTTTGTGCTGGTTTGGGGGTTTGACCTCAGGGCCTGGGCACTGTCCCTAAGCTTTTTTGCTCAAGGCTAACTTGCTACCATTTGAACCACCCCTCCACTTCCGCTTTTGGTGGCTAATTAGAGATAAGTCTCACAGACCTTCCTGCCTAGGCTGGCTTTGAACTGCAATCCTCAGATCTTGCCACCTAAGTTGCTAGAATTTCAGGCATGAACCACCAGTACCAGATAACATACTTTTTTAAAAAAAAAATTATTACTAAAATAAAACTATATTGCTCTTGGAATAGGAAACAAAATTATTTTCTAAACATTTTTTAAAAGCACCTTTTTTTTCCCCTAGTACTGGAAATTGAGCATAAGGCCTCGCTAGACAAGCTAGACAAGCCCTTGACCCAGGACTGCTACTCATAGCCCTTTTGTTTGTATTTTGTTTTTGAGATAGAATTGTAGGGGATTTTTTTCCCCCAGGCTGGCTCAAACCTTGATCTTCCTACCTCTGCCTCTTGACTAGCTGAGATTACAGGCATGGACCTGTCCTTTAAATTTCATTATTCTCCAGATTCAAAGCCTTGGGCTAATATTCCATATCCATTGAGTATAACTGAAGAGGGAGAGATTCCATTACATATATCTTTATTAACCTCAGTGTGGGCCTAATTCTTTGTCTTCTCAGGAGCCCTCCAAAGCCTCCAAGCCTTTTGTAAAAATAATCCCAGGGGTTATTTTCATACTGGGAGCTCAGGAATTTCCTGCCTCTAGAACCTGACTCGTCTTGTCTGTGTGTGCATGTGTGCACGTAAGATGCAAACGCAAGTGTGCGCATGAGTGGTTATGTGTGTGCATGCGTGCTTGTGTGCATGCCTGTGACATCAAGCTGGGCTTGAAAATCCTCGAGGACAGAAACTGGGTCTTCTTCTTCTTCTTAGGACACAATATTTCATAAGCATCTGTTGGATGGTGCTGTAGATCATGAAAATCATCTTTCCTTATTTATCCCCCTCATCTGCCCGGCCCCAGATTTCTCTCTGAGTCTTCAGCACCTATCCTCATCACCATTTCTTGTTCTAGAAAAAGAAGGCACTGCATTCTGCTGATCTCTGAATAACCCAATACTATCATCTGTCACTCTTCCCCAAGGCCCTGGTGTTTTGAAGCACACACAGCTTTGTGGATTTGAGAGATGGCTCTAAACCCATGGTTAGTCTCCCCAGGGCTAGCTGCCTAATGGTGTGGTTCTTGCAATAACAATACTTACTCTTAAACTGCTGCTTCTATGAGCCTCTTCAAAGCCTTTTACAATCATTAGCTAATTAAGGCATAGCTCTGCCCTAGTGACTACAGTTATAACTCCCACTTGACAGATGGAGAAACAGAGGCAATGGTTAGTAAGCACAGCATTCCAGGGTCAACCTCTTAGCCAGAATTAAAAGTCACCCGTGTCTAATTCTGTGCTGAATCCATTGAACTGCATGTTGTTCTAACTCTCAAGAAATGGTTCTACATGAATGGTGACTTGGCTCCTCTTGTTCAATGCTATTGTAACTCTTTAGGCTGAAGCTGAGTTCACTTTCAAAGAGGACCAACACACAAAGAAATCAAAAGAACACGCCCCCCCCCAGTGCAAAAAAGTATTTTCTGTATGTTATTGTTTCCATAAGAACCCTTACCTTAGATAAATATTTTTTGAGCATATGTAAAATGCATATGGCATCTTAGACCTAATTACAGAATGTTACCCATTTCTAGCCCTTTCTGCCTGGCTTCTTTGATGAATAAGATTTAAGAAAGACAAAGAAAAAAAGAAAGAAGACATAAGGAAACTTGAATTGATGGGAATCCCCAATTAGGATCAAATAATAATAATAAATAATAATAATAACAGAGTAGACACTTTCCAGAGATATAACACAGCATGTAATTAGAAGGATTAGAGGAAGAGGTGTTAAGTAAGAAATCTTTGTGGGGTTTTTTTTTGTTTTTTTTTTTGGTTCCGTCATGGGGCTTGAACTCTGGGCTTGGGCACTGTCCCTGCGCTCTTCAGCTCAAGGCCAGCGCTCTGCCGCTTGAGCCACAGCACCACTTCTGGTTTTCTAGTGGTTTATTGGAGATAAGAGTCTCACAGACTTTCCTGCCTGGGCTGGCTTTGAACCGTGATCCTCAGATCTCAGCCTCCTGAGTAGCTAGGATTACAGGCATGAGCCACCGGCGCCCAGCTTCTTTCTTCTTCTTCTTCTTTCTTCTTCTTCTTCTTCTTCTTCTTTCTTCTTCTTCTTCTTCTTCTTCTTCTTCTTCTTCTTCTTCTTCTTCTTCTTCTTCTTCTTCTTCTTCTTCTTCTTCTTCTTCTTCTTCTTCTTCTTCTTCTTCTTCTTTTCTTCTTCTTCTTCTTCTTCTTCTTCTTTCTTTTGCCAGTCCTGGGGCTTGAACTTAGGACCTGGGCACTGTCCCTGAGCTTCTTTTGCTCAAGGCTAGCATTCTATCGCTTGAGCCACAGCACTACTTTTTGGCTTTTTCATGGTACTGAGGAATCGAACCTGTCCTGCATGCTAAGCAAGCTCTCTACCAATGAGTCATATTTCCAGCCCAGGAATCTTGATTGATTTGTTTGGCAGGAAACATATGATTCAAATGCTCTAAAAGAAAAGTTGAGGTTCTTAGCAGATGAATAAAACCAAATATCTAACCAACATGGTGTGTTTGAAATTTGGGGTTTTTTCTTTGGATTTTGCTTTTAATACTGGGACTGGAAACAAATAGTTGAGATTCTTATCAAGAAAGGTGGCCTATTTCTTGGCTCTCCAGTCTATGTCTAAAGGCCCTCAGAGCACAAAAAAACAAGATGGTGGAGGTTGGGTCCTGATGGACACCTTCTGGAGAGTTCCCACTGCTCCAGGTCTGCATGGGCAATGGAGTTTGGGGTTGCCGGGAAGGTGGGGTAAGAAAAATCCACATTCACATTTAACATGAATGAAGACACAGGGATAAGAAGGAAGAGAAAGTCAAGAAATTTGGGATGGGGGGGGAGAAAGAGGAGGAAGAAGAGAAAGAGGAAAAGGAGAAGGAGGAAAACAAGGAAGAGGGGGAGAGAGAAAAGGAGGAAGAGGAGGGAAGAGGAAGAGAGAAGGGAAAGGAAGAGGAACAAGGAGGAAGAGGGGGAAGAGGAAGAAAGAGAAGGAAGAAGGCCGGGCGCTGGTGGCTCACGCCTGTAATCCTAGCTACTCAGGAGGCTGAGATCTGAGGATCGCGGTTCAAAGCCAGCCCGGGCAGGAGAGACCGTGAGACTCCTATCTCCAATAAACCACCAGAAAACCGGAAGTGGCGCTGTAGCTCAAGTGGTAGAGCGCTCGCCTTGAGCTGAACAGCTGAGGGACAGCGCCCAGGCCCAGAGTTCAAGCCCCACGACCAACAAAAAAAAAAAAAAAAAAAAGAGAAGGAAGAAGAAGGAGGAAGAAGAGGAAGAGGGGAAGAGAAAAAGAAAGGATAACAGATTGGTTTTAAATTTGTTTTCTGACTTTTTTTTTTTTTTTGGTCAGTCATGAGGCTTAAACTCAGGACCTGAGCACAGGCCCTAAGCTGGTTTTTGCTCAAAGCTAGCATTCTACCACTTTAAGCCACTATTCCACCTCCATTTTTGGTGGTTAATTGGAGATAAAAATCTCACAGACTTTCCTGCCCATGCTGACTTTGAACTGAGATCCTCAGATTTCAGCCTCCTGAGTAGCAGGGATTAGAAGTGTGAGCCACCAGTCTCAGATATTTACTGATTTTTAAGTAAGGTCATTTTCTGTGCTTGTGAATCCAAGTAACATTCATTTAAGGTTTCCTGGAGACCGCAGCAGACAACCCCAGCGTAAGCCCATACAGCACATATTTCTTATGGAATCATAAATATTTAAGTTACTGTGTCCCTCCTTACAAACCCATGAGATGTATTAATACAGACTTAGGATTTGAATTTGGAAGGTTTTTTTTGCATGTGAATTACCTATCAGAATTAAAGTAATTACAAGCTACCACTTCACAGTTCTTGATTATTCTCATAGCCCTGGCTTGAATAAACCAGGTAGGTACAAGCCTGTATTTCAGATCCCAGACATCTTGGGGCCTTGAACAATGTGTCATTTCTTGCACAGGAGAAAAGGAGCTGGTAATAAATACCAGATGGCTTGTCCTAGCTGAAAGAGCTTAGACACAACTGTGAGCTTCTGCCCCTGTACTTGGCCTTCTTCGTTGCAAAACCCCTTATTAAAGACAAACATGAGAAGTGGTACTGTGGCTCAAAGTGGTAGAGTACTAGCCCAGAGTTCAAGGCCCAGGACTGGCCAAAACACACACACACACACACACACACAACACTGGCCAAAACACACACACACACACACACACACACACACACACACACACACACACACACCATGAGAATCTACAAGCTGTCACTCAAATGAAAAAACTTTGTCTCAGCTTTGACACCTTCCAAGCCACATCTGGACACACAATAAGAGGATGGTGTTATCTCCCCTATCCAGAGTTTTGGGAGACTATCAAGAGTTCTTCTTTCCTTCTTTTATGATGGTGCCGAGCCAAAGAGAAAGGATACTACCATGGGTTGGGGATGACAGTGACGGCCATTACTAATGGTGCTGATTATTATTTGCAGAAAGTCCAAGTGTACACTCATCACGGCGATAAGCTCTGGAGTAGCACAGAGAATGCCTCCTGGTGGTTCTCAGGGCAGTCATCTTGGGCTACCCCTTGCCAGTATCAGATAATTGCTAGATGCTAAGTTTCAGCTACCTGTGTGGAATCTTCTCCAGCATTTGATCCCAGCAAAGCATCAGATTCCCTCCTGATGTGAGTTCTCTTTGATGTCTGAGATCCTGACGAGGATAAGAAGGAGTCTTTGGAGGTGACTACCTGCTGCTGGCCAGCTTCATACCTTGCCTGGCTCCATGGAGCCTCTCTTGGAACCCTGGGGAGTCACCCCTCTCTTGGAGAATGGGGAACCCCACATCAAGCAGTTTCTTGCCCAGGATCTCCAAGGAAGTACCGTACACAACACTCACTTCTAAAACAAGCATCAAGATGAACATTTCTTCTTCTTCTTCCTTTTTTTTTTTTTTTTTTTTTTTTTTTGCCAGTCATAGGGCTTGAACTCAGGGTCTGGGTGCTGTCCCTGAGCTTAAACATTTCATTTGGTGGGTATGATGATGCATGCCTGTAATCCTTAACACTCAGGAGGCTGAGGTAGGAGGATCTCAAGTTTGAGTCAGCCTGAGCTACATAATGAAACCCTAAGAAGTTAATAAATTAAAATTTTAAATTAAAAAAAAAAAAGCCAGGTGCTGGTAGGTCACACACCTAGCTACTCAGGAGGCTGAGATTTGAGGATCAAAGTTTAAAACCAGGGCTGGGAAGGTGGCTCAGTGGTACAGTGCTTGCCTTGTATGCCTGAGGCCCTGAGTTCGATTCCTCAGCACCACATAAGCAAAAAGAAAAAAGCTGGAAGTGGCACTGTGGCTCAAGTGGTAGAGCTGAAGAGCTGAGGGACAGCGCCCAGGCCCAGAGTTCAGGCCCCACAACTGGACCCAAAAAAAAAAAAACTTTAAAACCAGCCAGAGCAGGAAATATCCGTGAGACTTTTATTTCCAATGAACCACTAAAAAGCTGGAAGTGAAACTGTGGATCACTGGCCTTGAGAAATAAAGCTCACAGCCAGTGCCCAGGCCCTGAGTTCAAGCTCAAGGACTGGCACACGCGTGCGTGCACGCACGCACGCACACACACACACACATTCTCTGTATATGCAAAGGCTGTGAGATTTTGGCCACCAAATATGAGTGGTTTGGTTTGGTTTGGTTTTTAAAGAAGCCAAGAGTGAAATGTTGTTGAGACATTTATAGAAGCTTCTGTGAGTTGTCCTTTCCTGAAACAGAATTTCTGTTTGATTTCGTGGCTCTCAACAACAGAGATATTGGTACTATGGGGCTAAGGGAATAAACTCAGGACTCTGTTTAATGTTATGTCACCAACATGCATGAACTGGCCATCTTTTCCATCCCTGGCAGGTGACTGGAAGTTGGCCTGGGCCCCTGAGAAGAGGACTGGGGGAGTAATGGCTGGTGGGACTGAGCCGGCTCAGGAACTAAAACCTGCCATTCTGCTTGTTGAGTCATTGACAATCCCCAACTTTCCAGCCTGAGTTGGGAAATATCTGAACAAAATAGACTTCAGATAGCTAACCTTTTCCCTCTCCTTTGACTGGTGTTCCAGAGAGCGGAGCCATCCAGTTGTAAGGCAAAAAGAGACTTATTCCAAGTTCTTAACCTCTAGACCAAACCAAAACATAAAAATCTTGCATGAGTTAAATTTATACATTACACACACACACACACACACACACACACACACACACACACACACACACCTGGAAGTACCATTAAAACCTTGCATTATGAAAACAAGATCAGATAACAGGGTCTGATAAGCCCAGGTAGGATGAATTGCATACATGGGGCATCAAATACCAGATGGAAGTCATTGGCTGCTTTGGGCAGTCCTATGTGAATTAGAAATGGAGGGCCCTCATCAAGCCAGGGAGCTAGGTTTTCCTAGGTAAGCAGGTGGCTGCATTGGGGGCCATGAGGAAGGTTAGACCAGGCAAGCTAGATGAACCTTCTCCTCTCTTTCTTCCCCTAAGAGCAAAGGTAAGATGGGAGGAGAGCCCATAGGCTAGACCTAATACCAGAAAGAATAGGATTTCTCTGACTCTAGTTCTTTCTGCTCAGTGACGTTATTCTTGAGTCTACATTCTCTAAATGAGGGGCAATGGCCCAGAAAATTCTGGACAGGGTTCCCCAGGGAAATAGCCACCACCCTGAGGCCTGCTCCCAGCTTCTTTAAACCTTGGCAAACATCTCCTTGTTCCCAGCTCCCCCTGGGGCGGGCATGCAGCAGCTCGAGATGGCAGCTCCCTCCCTCCCTCTTCCCCTTGGGAGGATGAGGCAGCCCCAGCAGGTGTCTCTGACTTTTCTCCTGAGGCAAGAAGCAGCTGCAGGTGCCTCTAGTCCCTCCCTCCCTTTTTCCTCCAAGAGGGAGTGGGTGGCTAGGGAGGTGCCCAGCCACTCCCTCCGGCCCCCCCAGGGCTGGTAGCTTAGGGAGGGCCCTCTGTTACCAACTCTGTCTCTCAGAACAGAAAGCTGGAGTCCCATAATCCAAACCCCGCCCTTCCTCTCGTTTTTCCCATCAGCCCACTCTGTTGAGGAGGTTCAACCTTACTGTCTAGTAGCTTTATGGTGTTCCCTAGGACATAGCTGTTCTCTGGAGCTGCGTGGACTCTTGGATTCTTCATGCGACCTTCCATCTGCCAGTTACCCAGCTGGCTATCAGGCAGCCCCACAATGCCCAGTGAGGCCTAGTACCCAATACTCAGCTTAGCACATGTAGGAGATAGCCCTCCGGTTTCCAGTGTTGGCAGCCCATACCAGGAAGACCTATATATTCTACTCTGGATATGATTGAACTCAAACCTTAGGCAGCCAGGCTGCCCTTGAACTAAAATTCCACTAGATCCCAGCTCCTTCCTGCTGGGAATCCAATCACTAGACTCTTAGGTCAATGGAGACCTCTTCCCAAAAGCAGATGATCCCATTTGATTTGAGGATCACTCCTGAAGATAATTATTCATTATAAAGCTATCCCCACTTCCCCTCCCCCCTTCTCTCACCCCTCTCTTCCTCCCCCATCTATATCCCATCTGTGGTAGGTGGGACCACTTTGTTATGAAAATCAAGTCTTCCTGGTCTTTCTTTTTATCTAATTTTATCTAATTTATTCCTGATCATCTTCTCTTTTGCTCTGAATAAAGTTGACAACTGGAAAAAATGCACCATTTTACAGACAGGGAAACTGTCTGTAAACTGACTAGAGAAGTGTTGTTTCTTGGGGATGATAGAGCCACAGTAAAGAAGACATCCTCATCTCCTGCAGCCCACACCTCCTTCGGTCTCCAGATTGTAATGTCTGGAGATGGTAACTTCCATTTTCTTCCAGCTCCTATAGGGAGAATGGGAATGTCTGTAATAGTCCACCCCCTCATCTTGGAACAATCCAGGCTGAATTTTGAATATACTTCTTGACAGGATGTTGCCATCAAACACCACTATCTTCTGCAAGTGTTGCTTCTTACCTGCACAATTTCCTGTGAAATCTTTTATCAATAATAGAAATACAACCAGATAAAACGCAATTCCAAAATCTCTTCCACACCTTCCAAGAGATGCTTGGCTTGTTACTTACATAGCTGCATAGGAGCAATGAACAAGTATGTTATAATCTGGAAGGACCCTCAGAAACTTCTCAGGCTACCCCATGGATTAGACCATTGAACAAAGGGTGTCCAGTGCTATATTAGGATCCCAAGAACATTCACTAGGAACTGATTAAGCCAGCCTTGAGTCCTAGACTCCCTGCTTCCAGTTCATCAGGCAAAGCCAGCACCACCATAACTAGGTAGCCTGCACTTGTTTATGCAGAATGAATATTGTAAATACAGTGTTTATTATACTCTCAACTGCATGCATAAAAAGACAGTGCTCTCAAAAATCTCAAAAGAAAACAAGACATTGAGGTCCATAATAATACAGACAAGCTGGGCATAGTGGCATGTGCCTGTAACTCCAGCTACATGGAGGTTGAGGAAGGAAAATCTCAAGTTCAATCCCAGCCTGGACAACATAACAAGGGCTTGTTGAAAGAAAGAAACAAAGAAGGATAGAAGGAAGGAAGGGAGGAAAGAAGAGAGAGAGGGAGGGAGGAAGGAGAAAGAAAGAAAGACTAGTGACACTGCTGAATTTAAATTGATTTGCCAGTCCTGGGGCTTGAACCTAGGGCTTGGGCACTATCCCTGAGCTTCTTTTGTTCAAGGTTGTCACTCTACCACTTGAGCCATCATACCACTTCTTGCCTTTTTTATTTATGTGGTACTGAGGAATAGAATCCAGGGCTTCCTGCATGTCAGGCAAGTATTCTACCATTAAGCCACATTCACAGCCCTTAAATTGAATTTTTATAATGATTGTATTTGAATGCACAGCAAAGCTAGATATATAGAGTAATCCTATAGTGAATCCTTTTTATTAGCAAACCACCTTTTTGTCAAAGTAAATAATTCCTTCTGATGTTCATAAATCAGTTTTACCTAAACTGAAGTGTGGTGTGTGTGTGTGTGTGTGTGTGTGTGTGTGTGTGTGTGTATCTTGAGAGCTAATCCTCATATTACTTTAACTAAACCTCAGAGTCCACAAAGGACATGATTTTGGAACCACTTGGGGAGAAAGCCTTTGAGCAGTAACAGATCTGGGAGATGAGTCAGATAGATACACTGCTTCTCTCATTTCTCCCATCTTCTAGGTACCTCTTCACCAGAGCAAAGCCTCAACCATAATGCCACAGCTGAATTTCATAGGAGAAAAACTATGACACGATAGACAAGAGAGCCTGGCTTATATGCAGAACAGCTGGTATTGGGGCTAGGGATGGAGCTCATTGGTAGAGCACCTGCCAACTATGTACAAGGCCCTGGTTTTGATGGACATGCATACACACACACACACACACACACACACACACACACACACACACAGCATGGCACAACCCAAAGATTGATATCAAAAGGCAAATCCATATTCACTATTTCTCACCAACATCATCCAAAGGGAGGATCCAAGAGAGATGCATGATATTGAATAAAAGAAGTTCTATGTGGATTAAGAAATTAAACCCGTTATAAGAATTGAATAAATATTTTTTAGATTGATAACCCCATTGGTTGGCTGGCTGGTTTGATTGCATGTTTGTTTGTTTGAAAGCTTTAAAGGACCAAGAATTACATCAATAATGAAGCCACATAGAACGTGTTTGTGACAAAGGGACAGCCAGTTTGTCATTCTCCAAGTAAACAGTGAGGAATCAGGTGAGCAGAGAGGAAGTCTAATATTATGCTAGAATTTTCCTCTGACCCATGATTATAGGACCCCCACACTCCCCCCACAAGTAGCACCATTAATGGAGAGGCATAGTTCCAGGGCTCTTCCAAGACAGAAAAGGGTCTTTGCTTGCTACATGACATAAAGGAGGGTCTCTGTAGGGACAGGGACGCCATGTTGCTCAGTTCTAGTTCCTGCCACTTCAGACATTGCATTCCACATACTAGGGCCCTGGAAAATAACAAGTCCACATTCCCAGGGCCCCTTCCCCCAGAGCAACCTGGCCTAACCCTAGGGAGCTATGGCCCGGCCCAGTCTCCACCTTGCCCTCCTGCAATGTGAGACACCCAGCCAGGTGAGGGTGGAGTACTCACAGAACTGACAAATGGGAAAGCATCACCCTGGGGCACTCAGCTCCTAAATTGAGTTCTTGGTTCAGGGAGAGAAAAAAAAAAAAAAAAACAAGAGAGGAATTTTCCACTGCCCCATTAATCATGAGAGCAGTAGGCTTGGAGCAGGAAACTCCAAGACAGGCACTCCAGGTCTCTCTGGACCCACCCAGCCCCACCATTCACTACCCTCTCCTTTGCAGAGCTACCACGCATTATGTAAACCCAACATGGATAATCCTTTGTAGGACTATATATCTTCCCACTATATAAGCTGGTGGCCATATCTACCCACACAGGAAAAACAACTGGAAGCAAATTAGAGGGGAATCTACTGATCAAGCCTGCTTCCCATCTTGGGTTTTCAGAAACTGATTTAAAGCATATCCCTCCTGGGCGCTGATGGTTCACACCTGTAATCCTAGCTACTCAGGAGGCTGAGATCTGAGGATTGAGGTTCCAAGCCAGCCCAGACAGGATCTCCAATGAACTACAAAGAGCAGGAAGTAGAGCTGTGGCTCAAGTGGTAGAGCATTAGCCTTGAGCAAAAGAAGCTCAGGGAGGGACAGCACTCAGGTGAGCCCCGGGACCAGCACCAAATAAAAAAATAAATGCACACATACCTAAATAGATAACTAATGAAATAGCATAGTTAGAAAAAATAAAGCATATCCCTTCTCCTGGTTTTCTCCCATGCAAAAAGTCCAGTGAGAGGTCACCCCACGACTTACCAACGAATTTACACAGGTACTTTAAGGTCCTTATGCCTCTGTACTCTTCTGAGTACAGAGTAACATTTCCCACCTACAGCAGTTATGAAGATTCCGTGAGATGACACTGGCACATAAGCAGAGTGGATGTTAGTTGGTCACGATCGTCAACTCGTTGGTTCTACAATTCTTGATGGCTCACCAGCATATCCATGAGGACTCAGCTTCTCCCTTGGAGGATGCTAGTTGAGTAGGGAGACAGATGGTGATGGAGTTCTTTCCTGGCTCTATGCATCTTCCCCATAACGCCACACAGTAAATACACGTGTGCTCAGTGCACAGCTGATGAGTCTGAGGTCTAGGGGTCATCTTGGAGACCTGAACCCCGGTCTTTTGAGCCCAGACACAGTACTATTGGTTTGTTTTTGTTAAGGCTTGGTTTGAGTTTTTGAGACAGTGTTTCATCCTATAGACCAGAAACTCACTATTTAGCTCAAGTCTTTTTTTTTTTTTGGGGGGGGGGTGTCCAGTCATGGGGACTGAACTCTGGGCCTGGGCGTTGTCCCTCAGCTCTTCAGCTCAAGGCTAGTGCTCTACCACTTGAGCCACAACACCACTTCTGGCTTTTTTCTTTTTGCTTATGTGGTGCTGAGGAATCGAACCCAGGGACTCATGCACACAAGGCAAGCGCTCTACCACTGAGCCACCTTCCCAGGCCCTAGCTCGAGTCTTTTTGTGTATATATGCTCCTACCAGGGCTTGAACTCAGGGCCTCAGACTCTCACTTAGCTTTCTCACCCCCAACCCCTCACATATGGAGCTTTACCACTTGAGTCACACCTCCCATCTGACTTCGTGCTGGTTAATTGGAGATGAAGTCTTCTTTCCTACTTCCTACAGGGTGCCAGTGGCTCAAGCCTGTAATCCTAGCTACTTAGGAGGTTGAAATCTGAGGATCGTGGTTCAAGGCCAGCCAGGGCAGGAAAGTCTATGAGATTCTTATTTTCCCATAACCACCAGGAAACCAGAAATGGTGCTGTGGCTCAAAGTGGTAAAGCACTAGCCTTGCAAGAAAAAGCTCAGGGACAGCACCCAAGCCCTAAGTTCAAGCCTCACAACCAACAAAACAGAAACAAAAAAAAAATGTCTCTTTCCTGACCAGATTGACTTTGAACCCTAACTCAGCCTTCTAGTTACAAACCACAGATGCCTAATCGGTCTCAACCTCTTAAGTGCTAGAATTATAGGCATGTGCTACCATGTTCACCTTATGTCTCATGTCTTAAAACCATATTCTCCAGTCTCCTCACCCAATCTTTTTCCTTTTTCTCTTTTACAGCATCCACAAAAGTTTCTAATGGCTTCCTGAAGGTAACTCAGATCACAAAGTACGTGACCTATTTTAGGACTGTGAGTAGTGGATGTAGAGTTACCTGTAAATTTTCATTACTCATGGTTCATGTGACCAGTGCTGATCATCTTCATGATATCATAGCAGCCCTGAATGTCAGCATGGGACAAATGGCCCCAGAACTATGAACTGCCATGAGGCTACCCCCTTACACCCAGACAGTAACAATTAAACATTGCCTATTAAAGGAGCCCTAAAGAAGCATGGATGAGTAGAATGAGGCACCATGGGCCAGATTTTCCTGCTTTTTCAGAGGAATTGCTCTCTCATCTTTCAGAAGGCGGTAGGGGCAGTTGGGGGGGGGGGGGAAGAGATCATGTAAATGAGAATCTAGCAGAATAAACTAAAAAGGATCCCAGGGCAAGCAAAAAATGGTCATGTTCCTACCTCAAGCTAAGAATTGCAATGCCATTTTATTCCTCCTGCGTTCTCATCTTGCAACTTTAGTTGATGAACTGCCCTCCAAGTGGGGAGTCCTTCAGTCCCCAGACAGCTGGATCATGCAAGATCAGTCTAGAATCTCTGCCTAATTTCTCCATACAGATCCCCATTCTTCTCAGCTGTATGGTAGAAAGTCCTTATTCACCCAGGCCCAACTTAACAACCTGATGTGCTTTCCCTGGGTCTCCCTGATGGCTTCATCACATTCCTTTCAGAATCCAGGAAGAATTCCCAAAGGCATTCCTGGAATCTCCAGTCTGCCTAAGTCCAGCTTCACAAAGGACAGCTTGACCTCTTACCTATGAACTTCCAGTTACCATTTCCCTCCACTTCCCAGCCACCCCCACCTTCCCCCATCCCTGCCCTGATACCCTCCTTTCCATGCCCTCTCTCAACTACTCATTCTCTTTTCTTGGGAGAAAGCTGGCTCAACCTGCTTTTCCCAGCCCTTTGTTCCTGAGCCCTCTTCCACATCTAACCTGTAGGGTTTCCCCCAAATCAGACCCAATTATACACCTTTGAATTTTGTCTTCTTGACATGATTTCTTCTCTCTACTTAGTAACCTGATTGAGCCCTAATACCTTGATTCTGGCCCTGTCCTCCAAAATCCCACAAATTCTTCCAAGTTATAGTAACTATTCCAAAGAGCTCTCTCTCTCTCTCTCTCTCTCTCTCTCTCTCTCTCTCTCTCTCTCTCTCTCTCTCTCTCTCTCTCTCTCTCTCTCTCTCTCTCTCTCTCTCTCTCTCTCTCTCTCTCTCTCCCCTACTCCCTCTCTCCTCAGCCTGCCAAGAGCTGAGATTACAGACACTACTGCCATAACTAGCTTGTCTGCCTCCTCTTAAATGGGGTGAATTTAACATTGTGTCTCCATTCATGAATCCCTATTCTCTACCCTCATTGTCTGTTTTCATGACCTCCAAATCCTTACAATGATTGCCAGGGAAATTCTGAAGTCTGTACCATGCCTTTATCCAATCCTGATTCTAATCTTTGCCTATTGAACAACTGGATGATATGCCCCAATCATAACTCAAGGTGTACGAAGCTAGGTTTGTCACCGCTTCTTGAATCACAGCCATCTCCAGACTGTCAGTGTCCTTCTAAGAATACTCCAGGGGTGTTGGGGAAAGCAGAATAAAAAAGAAGGGTCGAATTGCCTTCACTACCACCCAACAGTCTTGCTCGTCCTCAGACAGCTTCGTTGGTCCAAGTTTCTACTGATTTTTCTTTCCTTCAGAAAAATTCCATCCATGCATTTATCCAGGCACCTCTGCACCTCGCCCCTTCAGCTCAGCTTCCTGATTAGATGTCATTGATTACCTCCTGCCTGGGCTTCTGCCCTGGTCTCCTGACTAGCTTCTCTTCTTCTGTCTTTCTGTCCCTCACCATACTTCCTACATTCACCGCCACATGTATGGCAGTCCTGTCTGCCAAAACGCATGGAATGCCCTCATAGTGAGTGCCAAAGGATGGTCTAACTTGACCTGTCCCTAATTATCTGGCCCCAACTTCTTTCCAGCGTGTGTGTGTGTGTGTGTGTGTGTGTGTGTGTGTGTGTACTAGGGTTTGAATTGACAGTTTTGTGTCCTCTCCCCACCCCCCACCCCGTGGCTCTCTTTCCAGTTTTTCCATGTAAGTCTATGCTTGCTGTATGTAGCCATATGCTTGCATGACTCCAGACATGAGGGTTTCCTTCCATCCTGCTTCTGTGATGTTTTTTTACCCTGTATTCAAAGCCTTTTTTTCCCCCATGGTCCCACCCTTGATCACCTGCTCTTCCCTGGGACCTCCCTGATCACATGTGCTAAAATACGTTTTTTTGGTTTTGTTTTACGTGATCCACTTCCCCTCAGCGAGTCAAAGCTGCTCCAGGGTTAGAGTAAAGCCTCTTCTCCTGCCATCTTGCTGGAAGCTTGGCCTTGTCTTCCACAATGCTGACTATCCATGGACAGTAGACAACGCGGATTCCACAGCTGGGAACCGTCTCCTCATTCACAGTCTCTGCAGAGTCCTTGACCAGGCCAGGGAGCAGATAGATAGATTGACAGTTGCCTCTTTCAAATAATAACAGCTCCTGTCTGTTCAACATCTACTCTGTGCTATGCCTTTTACCATGCTGTCTCACTTGATCTTATAGGACCCTGCATTTGCCTGTGACAAAATATATTTCCTGTCATCTAAGATCATGTGACTCAGTGATTCTCTCCTCTAGTTCTACTCTTCAGAGCTCTTCCCTAAACTCAGGAAGCCCTGAAGGGTTTCATTAGCAATCTGCCTGGGGTGCCTGAGTTGATACAGCCCCTGATTCCAAAGAGCTACTGGTTTGGAATTTGCTACTGCTATTAATCAGCTCTAGCCAGAAGTCAATATGAATATCAGAGGCAAGAGAAGCCGTCAAACCTGTTTGTCTAAATGTTTCTGAATCACTGCTTTCTCAGTGTTGAAGTTTTATTCATCTTTCCTACCACTGGGTCACCAGTGGAGACATGGGCAAATGTCTGGGACACTGTCGACATTTTGTGCTTTTAACTTTTTGCCTCTTTTTTCCCTTGAAGATATAACTGAAATATTTTGCCTCTACAACAGTCATGCAGACATCACCATGCAAGTTTACCTCGCTTATGTGAAAACACATCTTCCAAAAGTGCAGAGAAAGTATTCACTTCCTCCTCCCATCTAGGAATCGAAGACTTCCAGAGATCTGCGATCTAACTGAAGTCTGACTTCAGCTCCTGCCTGCATGCTTCAGGAAACTGGCTGAGATAAGAGTTCAGGGGTCGACTGGCCTTTAAACAAAGTCCCAAGGGCTCTTTCCAGTCTGCCCAGTGCTCCATAAGAATCACAAGGCCAGCAAGGCCACGGGGCAGAAACCTATGTCCAGAGAGCACAGCATAGCTCCCTGCTGACCTCACCGGTGAGGAACAGAGCCCCAGGCCTGTCAGGACGGAGCCTCAAGGCCACATCAGAAAATCCCAGTCCTTCCCCCTGCCCTTTCCTTCCAGTGACTTCGGCCCTAAGTTAAAAAGAAGAAAACTTTTAAAAACTATTCTCTCCTCAGCACGTATTGAGCTTCTAAGGTCTGCTCACAAGGAAGACGGAGACCAAGCACAGCTATTTTAAGATAGTGAATAAACTAAGACGAATTTACATGTGGAAGTGTCGGGATGAAGGCACAAACGTGTAAACACGGGCACACTGGGACAGAGACATGACGACTGGAAACCAATATCATCAGAATGTTCAGCTTTATTCGCTTTTTCTTTTTGGGGGGAACACATAGAATTTCTGGCTTAGCTACTGTCCATACAGCCAATATTGTATTCCAGGCACCAAAAGAACACTTAAACATCAGGGTCAAATACATTGTATTAGAACATTTTTAAATACTGTCCAACTATTTGACCTCATCCTGGACTAGATGAATAACCCTGGTGGGGGGGGGGGGAAGGTGGGGGGGAACCTATAGAGGCCACAGTGGAGCTGACAACATTTTTCCACTGATAACACCCTTCCCCGAAGGACCCATAAACCATCAACTCCATGATATGCTACAGTACTGAAATGAGGGAAGCAGGGCAAGAGGGAAGTGAGCCCCTTGTTGGTATCAGGTAACAAGTGAAACTGGGCATAAAGACGAAATCATCTCTGAGGTTCTGCATATTTTTCATCACTTTCTTCATAAACCTGCTGATTCCAAGAGGAAGAAATGAGAAGTGAAAGGATCAACTCCAAGCCCTTGGCAGGTATCCACTTCTATTCATACCGATGCATTCCCTTGACTTCGTAGAGCACTGACAGAAAAAATACACATGAAAACCTGAATTGTACTGGCCACAGCTGTGTCGATCCTCAGCACTTTAGGGATGTAAAGAACAACAACAAATCTCAAATATCCGTCATGTTGACGTTGGACTTCATTGGGCACACTACTTGTTGCATAAGAGTCTCTATGGTGTTTTTTGTTTGTTTGTTTGTTTTTGTTTTATTTTTATTTTACCAGTCATGGAGTTTGATCTCTAGGCCTGGGCGCTGTCCCTGAGCTACTTTTTTGCTCAAGGCTGGCACTCTGCCACAGGAGCCACAGCACCATTTCCTGCTTTTTCAGTGATAAAGTGGAGATAAGAGTCTCACAGATTTTCCCATCCAGGCTGGCTTTGAACCATGATCCTCAGATCTCAGCCTCCTGAGTAGCTAGGATGACAGACGGGAGCCACCGGCATTCAGCTGTCTCTGTGTGTTTATCAATGGACTTTGTACAACTAACTCGTTCTTTGTCTGATAACTGCCTACATCTAGTCACCACCTCCCAGAAGGCAACTTGTTTAGGTTTTGGGGGTAGGTTGAGATTGCTAAGATGCCTTATTACAAATTACCTGGAATTCTTCTGCAAAATATCGGATCTGGTGCTGGCCAGCGTCTCTCCCTCTCCATGCACAAGCTCAGCGACTAAATTTCAAATGGCAGAGCAAGAACAAAGTAAACGCATCTGTGAAAACTTCCACTTACCATACCCAAGTGATCTTTGGCTGATGCCTATGCATCTCCTGTGGCTGCTGTCAATTCTTGCTAGGTAACGCCTTAGCCATTCAACACCGGAAAACCTGGACAGGCATTGATGGTATGAAGGGTAATAGTATTTCAATACTAGGTCAGGAGTATAACTCATAGGATGCCACTTGCCTGACAAGAAAAGACCCTAGGACCAGTTAAGGAATTTGCTATTCAGCAATGGAGGCAGAATTTACAGCCGGGCTACCTGGCTCCAGAAGACACCCTCTTTCTCGCTATGGTACAGGTAGAAAGGTGGCGTGACTGAACACTGTGGACTGACTCTCCTCTTGACAGCCCAGGAGGCAGATCAAAAAGGTCTGTGAGGGTCTTGTTAGCTTTCTTCCTTTCCTAGTCTTCTATTGGATGGGTGTGCCTTCAGAGTGGGTCCGCCTTCCACATCAACCCCAAAAAGATGAATAAAATGCAGCCTGGCATGCCATCTTTTGAGAACTAGCCCCCCATGCTGGGTTTTCCCTTCACTTTCCCCTTCCCTCCTGTGTCCAGTAGTTAAGTCCGTGGGAGCCCATGTCAGCCAACACTCCAAGCAGCCTTTTGGCTAAATCCAGCAAATTTGGGGTAGAAACCAAACACACGCAGCAGTGAAGTTCACAGCATCATAAGATGAAAACAAATAATCAAATCAAATCAAATTCTGTCCTCCTCTGAATGCTATACCCTCCCACCCCCCTACCCCCCCCCAAGGGGAAGGGAACTGTTTTAAATCCACCACCCCTCCATTCCCAGACAGAGAAAGAAGGACAGGGGTCCAAGCAAATAAACAAATGAACCCCCGCTTCATTTCCTAGGCCTATATACAGTTTCACAGAGCCAAATCATTTTAATTAACAGTAGCCAGTCTCTCTCAGATCTAAGGATGAAAGGCAAGAGGCCACAGAGCGTATACCCCTATTAATAATAATATTATTATTATAATTATATTTTATGGCAGGTTCTCTAACCTCTGCTGCTCAATCCTGGTTAATTTCTTTATTATAAAAAAGAAGGTTCTTTTATTGGACTGAGTGTTTGGTGATTAGTTTGGTTGAGTTTTACCAGCCTAGACATAATTAAAGCAGCAAGTCTCCGCACGGTGACTGAAACTCCGTTATCTACCAAAAAAGTGGGGGACAAACAAGATTAAAAAAAAATAACCACTTTTTGAAGATGATGAAATATCCTCATTTGGTCTCAGGAGGAGGTTTTGTTGGTTTGGTTTAGTTTTTGGTGTTTGAGTCCAGTTCTTGCCGTGTAACCCACACTGGTCTAGAACTCATGATCTACTCCGCCTTCTAATGGCTGGCATTAATATGTGTAAATACCCTGGGTACAATCCCTAGCACCATCTAAGAAAAAGAAAAACAAAACAGAGCTTTTACATAAGAGACCATACCAGGCTCTCCCAAATTACTGAAGACCACCAAGCAATCAAATATAAGCATAACCTGCTCCCTGCCAAGAACACTCTCTGAGGGACAGGCAACACTGAGAACTAAGACGGTGAGTTTTCACCCCAGTGTTGACCTTTGCCTGCTGCAAGATGTTGGGCAAGGGACTTAACCTTTTGGGAGGGAGGGGTTAAATGGTTAGTCTGCCTTACAAGGGGAAACTGCAAGAGAATCACTCAACAGGAAGAACCAATAGAAAAGGGCTCTAAGGAAAAGCAGCCAGAAGATGGAGGCACTCAGGATCTTTTCTCTTGCTCTCCATTTTTGATCAAGGAGAGCTAGTGTGTCTCAAAAGAGCGAATAAAAAAGGGAGCCATATAGGTCTAGAGACACACTATGAGTTAATTGATCAGTTTAGCTTTTCTAAGCTTTGTTGTCCTCATTTCTAAAGCAGATATAAAAATATGGACATGATAGGGTTGTTGGGAAAATTTGGTGGAAAGAGAGAGAGAGAGAGAGAAAGTACATGGTAGGTACTCCATATTCAATGTGACACAAAGGCTAGGAACAGGAAAGTACACAAATGGCTTACTGGTATTTCATTTCCTTATACAACAAAACAATTTCTGTGTCTCTAGACTTGGAAGCCACCCTGTACCTTCGCTGGTAATTATTATTCAACAAATTGTGATGTATTAGGTGTTCAGAGACCCTAAAGTTCTCTCTGTCTAAAAATATTCCATCTCCTCTGATACCTAGAACTCCTATGAAATTCACTTGCTTATTAATTCAGATTGCAAAGCACTGAAGGTGTCAGAGACAGTCAACACTCAACAATATTTGAGTTCTAAAGAGTACTTCAGCCCATTGACAGTGGCTCACTCCTGTAATCCTAGCTACTCAGGAGGTGGAAATAGAAGGATCTCCATTCAAAGCCAGCCCAGGCAGAAAGTCCCCATGAGACTCTTACCTCCAATAAACCACTCAAAAACCGGAAATGGTGCTGTAGCTCAATTGGTGAGTGCTAGCCTTGAGCACAGAGAGGCTGGGGGACAGTGCCCAGACCCTGAGTTCAGCCCCACAACCAACAACAACAACAAAAAAGAGTGCATCAGTAGAACTCTGAATATAGCTGAAGCTTGTTGTGACATCAGCCAAATGCAGGGCTCTAATGCTAAAAGAGGAAAAGTGGTCTGGAGGCATGGCTCAGTTGGTAGTGTACCACTCAAAGAGCAAAAGCATCGTATACTCAAGTTCGAGTCCTGGTCTTGGACCTAAAAAGAATAAATAAAAGAGGAAAAGTACCAACAGTTCAGTGTCACTGATTGGACAATACCGAAAAGGAACAGGTGAGGCCCCATAAAAAAGGTGAAGTGGATCCAGAAGAATATCACTGTTCTTGAGTTAGTCATCCATCTATAAGTCATTTCTTGGCAAAATTTATGTTCTGGTGGTCTCCATCCCATAGAGAAACACCTGCATCTCACCTTCTACATTTTATCTATGTCTTTACTTGTATCTTACTATCTACATCTTTTTTATTTTAAAAAAAAAAAAAAGCTTATAAAAAATGAACATTAGCCGGGTGCCAGTGGCTCACGCCTGTAATCCTAGCTACTCAGGAGGCTGAGATCTGAGGATCACGGTTCAAAGCCAGCCTGGGCAGGAAAGTCCATGAGACTCTTATCTCTAATAAGCCACTAGAAAACCGGAAGTGGCGCTGAGGCTCAAGGGGTAGAGCGCAGGGACAGCACCTAAGCCCAGAGTTCAAGCCCCACAACCAAAACAAAAAACAAAAAACAAAAAAAAGAACATTTGTTTAAATGATAATAGTCTGCACTCATCATGGCAGTCCATTTTGACAGTAGCATGAAAAACTGTGGTGGGATTCCCCCCACCCCCCATTCCCTCCCCTCCCCGTCAGTCATAGGGCTTGAAATTAAGGCCTAGGTGCTGACCCTGTGCTATTTTGCTCAAGTCTACCTAGTGCTCTACCACTTTGAGCTACAATTCCACTTCCAGTTTTCTGGTGGCTAATTGGAGATGAGAGTCTCATAGCCTTTCCTGACCAAGCCGGCTTCAAACTGTGATCCTCAAATCCCAGCCTCCTGAGCAGCTAGGATTACAGGTGTAACCCACCAGTGTCAGGAGCCCCAGTGGGATTTCTGCCTGGTGGCAGGTATGTTCCATGGTCTCTGATGGACATGGAGAAAGACAGGCCCCTACCCCTTCACACCACTTCAGATATACTGGGGCTGTGGTACATTCTATTTAGTTTGATTCTCCTAAGACTCCTCTAATATGCTCTCTAGAGGATGGCCAGCCCATAATCCGAGCAAGGAAGTGTGGGTGCGGTGGCTACAGGCAGGGGGAGGAGGGGGGAGGGGTGACATGAGCTCCTGTATTAGACCTTTCATATTTCATATGGACAGTTTGATCCCTTAAGCTCAACAAACACCCAGAGGGTAAACTGTCAGCACCCTGCACAAGAATTCTGCCCTGAACAAAATGACCTTTAAGTTCTTAACTAGTTTCATATTTTTTTCTTAGGTCTCTGCATACATATTTCTCTTTGGTCACTCCCTCACATCTTAAATGCATTTATTTGCTGGTAAGATTTGCCCTCTCTGGCCAAGAGTCACTGATTAACATCTAGTCTGCAAACCATGTAGAAATGTAATCCTTAACAAAATGGGGCCAGTCCTGAGCCAGCCAACACATTGTATTGATTTGCAAACTTCAGCCCCATGGTGATGAGCCTCTTTCTCGTGAAATTACAGCTGTCTGTCTTCCTCGAAAGTCTGTGTGCCCTGTTCAGGTTAAACTAAGAGTCTTTCTGGTCCCACCCTTGACAGACGGAGAATTACACAGCCTAGCTCAAAAGACACGTAACAAGACATCCTTTGACTTCTTTATTTTCTTAACGATGTGAAATCAAGATGACAACTTCCATTCGATATCCTTATCTAAATAAGAAACATCAATCTCCCCCTAAGAGTGATCCAAGCCACTGTTGCCTTCCATGTGGGACTTAACACTGTGGACTTTTCTTCGTTTGGTTGTTGTTTGAGTTTGTTCACACGGAGAGCAGATATATCAACACTCCCTCAATCTAGGACAGGCCCTTGGGGACAGGCCTTCTCTGTGGCCTTCAGTAACTCAGACACATCCCCAGAGCTTCAGTTTTCCAGGTCGAGACAGAGAGAAAACCCAGGTGAGCCGTTCTACCTTAGAGGACCGCACCCGATGGAAAAAGTGGATTGATACACGGCCCTGTCTCCCTCTTCTCTTTTCACCTTTGGCCAGCCAGCTGGCTGCGAGGGCGGGCATTCCGCCGGGGCTCTTGTATCTGGGGTAATGGAAAGCGGAGACACCTAATCCCCAAACTTCATCCTAGACACCGGCTGTAGTTTAAAACCTCCACCTTCATCAGAGCTGCTTGTGATTAGCAACGCTGGCCGGCCGGCAGGGGAGCTGCGCCCTCTCCTTCCTTCCCTTTGCTCGCCCTGCTGAGGAGCAGAGGAGAGGCTGGACTGGAGAAGGGAAAGCTTGCAGAAGAAAAGCATCCGTCCAAGCCACAAACTGGAACATGGGCCTTTGAAATGCAGGGCGTGGGGGGGGGCCCCCAAACTCCACCCCTTTGTGCCAGGCAATCACATGGAGAAGCCAAGAGGCAGCCCCAGGACCCCTGACCCAATTAGGGAGGCGCAGACCTTGTGTCTCCCCCATAAGCCTGTGATGGAAAGGCCAAACCTACTTGGTGAGCTCCCGTCTCCTTCACTGTTCCGTTGGTTCTGAGCCTCTTTTAGTTGCCCAGAGACATGGCAAACCTCTTCAAGGAAGGCTGACCCCAAACACGGTTGAGTTAGAGGCTCACTTGCTTGGTGTAGTTTTAGTAAGGGCAGAGAGAAGGCCTGACTTTGATCTAGATAGGTCTTACTACTCACTCACTCTGTTCTCTGAATCTGGATACAAATTCTTCCATCTGGGTGAAATTATGCATTACAAATGCCTTCAAAGTGCCCAGTGCCAGTGGCCACTAGCTACTCAGGAGGCTGAGATCTGAGGATCATGGTTCAAGGCCAGCCCAAGCAGGAAAGTCTGTGAGACTCTTACTTCCAATTTTAACCACTAAAAAAAAGCTCGAAGTAGTATTTGTGGCTCAAGTGGTGGAGTGCTAGCCTTGAGCAAAAGAGCTCAGGGACAGCACGTAGGCCCTGAGTTCAAGTTCTAGGACTGGCTCACACACACACACACACACACACACACACACACACACTCAACCCTTCCCATGCCCACACTGGGACCATCAAATTCATAAAGATATTCCAGGTAAACTGTTCAAAGTCTGACTATATGTGCTGCTAATTCAAACAACAATGAAAAAAAAAGCTTATTTCTAATGTTTCTTTAAAAAAAAAAAACAGTTTGGAGCTAGGCTGGGCATCTAACACAATGGTATAGCACGTGTCTCCCATGCACAAGGCCCTCTTGGGTTCCACTTCAACCCCATAAAAATTAGAAATAAATAATGTTTGGGGACTTCACCAATTTAATCAGTAAGTAGTGTCACCAGCTAGAATGAAAGCAAAACCTCCATTTTTCTGCAAGTGTCTTCTCTCCATGAGGCTTCTGGTTTCTTTGTAGGCTACCCAGCAATTCAGACCCTCTGCCCACTTCATTTCTGCAGTTGGGGGGGTCTCCTTGGGGCAAACTCACTAAGTTAGCATCCAGTTCTAGAAGCCATAAGCCTATGACCTGCACGCACTCTGAAGCTATTCAGAGTTGCTTTACTTAGAAACACAAACTATCCTGTGGGGTTTCTATACCTTTAGGGCTAGCTAGCACTGGGAGCAGGAAGGCCACCCCTCTCCCAGGGCAGTGAGCTGAGTTGCAAGCCTTTGCTCAGTTTGAGGTGGGGGTGGGGGGCCGAGGGGGGGGGAGTGAGCAAGCTCAATTTCCAAATCCCACTCCAAAGCCCAGCCTGCCAAACTGTGCACACAGACATGACAGGGGATTGCAAAAATGCACCCCAGACAATGTAGCTAATGTACCAGGATCCCCTGCGAAGGAGTCGGGAAGCCACCCAGGGTAGCAGGAGCTAATAGGAGCTTTAAAAAATATATATTTTTATTTATTTTTATGTTTTTGCACTGAGCGACTTCCTCTCTTCTTTGTCTTCGCCAAAGGGAAAACAGACAGAGAGAGAGAGAGAGAGAGAGGACAAGGAAAGAAAGAAAGAAAAAGATTAGATTCTGGCTATATCTGGAGAATAGCCTGTAAGCAATTCAGGCAGAATCTCTCTACACAATGGATGAGAGAACTGTGAGCCAGGCTGCCAAAGTCAGCAGGACAAGCAAGTCCTGTGTATTCAGCATGAGAGGGGTCTGGACACATTTCAGAAAGAGCAGAGAATCCGAAGACAGGAACACTGAAGCCTGCTGGGGTTGACAAGTATAAAATACAAGTTAATCTGTGATGCCCAACATGATACCAAGGACAGATGAGGGTAGAACTGTCCTTCCAGGCTCTTTAAATATCACTTGTTAGAATTCTAGCCTTTTCAGGTAAAAATGCTCTAAACTAAAATAAAATAACATTCAAGGGATCATGGTATGTTTTTCCCCCCTCTCAAATGGTTCTCAGAGAAAATCCCATCTGATTCAATAGAGCCCAGAACAATCGAACAAGTGCCTCAGATCATGTTATAATTAACGGGCAGCATCAGAGGAGAACCCCAAGTTTTTCCAGAGTCCTAGCACAGCTGTCAAAACTGTGACAATCATTTGTCGTTCACACATTCAAATGATCAATGATTTTCCTTTTCTTCTTTTAGTGCTTCAAACAACTGGCAGATTGTACATTATGATATCAGGCTGACATCGATGAGTTTCTCTGATTTTCCAGGTTTTCTCTTCCCTAGACTTTTCGCAAGAGGGTCCAGAATCCTCAAAGTCACATCTGAGGTCATGTCACAGCCAGCTTGATAGTATCAAGAAAAATGAAGCTGTCGTTCAAAAATCCATTTAAAGTGCAGGGGAAGGGGGTTGTTGGGTTGCTCAGTTGATTTAGAAAATGACTACGACTTTGGTTGTGTAAATAAAATGCTATGTCATCCTTCCCAGGTTTTCTCTAGGCCTTTGAATCTCCCCTTTGATTGGAAATTGCCAGAGGGGGGTCTGATGACTTTTGTCCCAAGAACACAAAATGACTTTAGGATATGGGATGGATTGGGGAGTGAAGGAGAAGGGGCAAGAATGGCACCAGATCTTGGAACTCTAGGTATGACAATGTCCCACTGCAAGAGAGCTCTCAGAAATAGGCCATGCCACCATATCTGAATTTGGAGAAGGGGTGTTTTTCACTAAATTTAGCAGCATGCAACATCTGGAAAGAATCTGCTCCTGTTTTACACCTCTTGTCTGGTGAAATACTGAAATGACAGCTCACAATGAGAAGGAAGCTTTAGTAATAATTGTTCAACCTTAGATAATAGACATTGAGTGCAGAAGGAAGACTGTGGGTATCCCCAGCTTGATCGTAACTTATCTGTGTGGGGACTAAGCCAGAGGCCCAGCCAGCCATACTTGATGTTATTTGATTTTTAAAGGAGAACAAGGTAAATGTCACAAAGTAGGAATGACATCATGAGAGTCTTGGTTTCTCTATTTCCTAATCTGTTTTTACACAGTATGTATATATATATATATATATATATTTTTTTTAACCAAGGTGTTTTTAACAAACCTCAACCTAGACACTCAATTTAGGCATTTGTTTAAAATATGAAAGAATTGTTCAAATCCAAAAGGTTTATTTCCTGAACTTCTACTGTGAGGCTTATATATAGCAAAAGCTGAAGGGTTTTTATTTTTCTGTTAGTCTTTCAAGTGTTTCAAAGAAAAAACTCAAAACACTACATATTTTTACCCCTCCACCGCCTCCCCCCACCAAAATAAAACCCTCTATGTATTTTTGCAAATATTCTTCTATGGATAAGTGGGTGTAACTCTTCCAAAAGTGAGACAAAAGCTTGGAAATTAATTGGGAGTATCATTTACTCAAGTGTATGGTAGATCTACAATTATGCCCTATTTTTCATGCACGGTGTACGTGTTGGTGTTAGAGGTTCCATTTAGGACCCTTGCTTAGCTTGTGCTCTAACCACTTGGGCTACACCGTCAGCCTTTTTTTGCTAATTGGAGATCAAAGTCTCTTGGATTTGTCAGCCTCCAGAGTAGCAAGCTTTATAAGTGTGAGTATGCTACTGGTACCTGGCTTTATTATTGGTGTTTATGTGGGGGTTCCTGTTTTTTTTGGGGGGGTTGGGGGAAAAAAAGACAGAACCACTGAAGACCTATAAATCTAACATTCCAAAGAAGGAACTGAATCATTGTTGGCATATAGACAATAGATAGATCATGTTAAAGCTTTGCATCATCTTCTAGAAACACCTGGGAAGGCTGAGTCAAGGTATAACACTGAAATGACATAGGCCTAAAAGAGCAGGGTGAAGTATGCCATTATAGCTACAATACCTAAAACAGAGATACAGACTTGGGGATTTCTCTCCGTGTTTCCCCCCCCCCAACCACCACCTCTTCCCACCACAAGAATGTCAAGAATTTGAGCTCCCCGTTCTTAAGGTGAAAGGGCATTAACTCAAATCTGCTCTTGAAGAAAAGAGGTGGCAAATCCTGAGACATGGAACATTACAATCAAATCTCCCAAGTTTCAGTTGGCAAAAATGGGTGATGCTCCCCCTCCAAGCTTCCAGAAGAATTGAAAGCATTGTCATCATCATGGGTCGATTAAATTAGGAGCCAGTGAGATCTCCATTGCAGCGCAGTAATTCTCTACTCCTTTATTTCAACATTCAGCTTTAGGTTTAAAATATTTGCTAAGAAAGCAGAGAGGCGATTAACAGAGGTTGGGTTTTTTTTTTTTCTTTTTTCTTTTTTCAAATGTGTGCCATAGTTACACATTCTATCAACAGAGTAAAAGGAAAACTATACAGCAGAAGTTACAAAATGGTTATTTCATGTTTCCGCAAACATTCCAATAAACTTTCACTGTGGTGTTATTCAACAGTAGAAGAGCAAAACAAGAAATGAATTTCAGGAGCAGTTCAGCTCATCTAATCTCCAAGAGGAATCCATCGGCTGTAGTTTTTTTGACCTGTGAATCTCAACCAGGAAAGATTCCCAGTTCCCCAAGGGAGAAGATTTGTCTGCTAGACATACATCCACAAGACCAGCAAGCAGAGAAACTACAGCTCCCGAGGGGTCCCAGGAAGTTCCTCCAGCCCCCGCCCGCCCCCATAAATTCCTGAGCTGCACAGAACTCCCCAAAATTCTCCCAGAATGGGATGGGTAGGCATAGTTTCCTAGTGAATAACTTAAAATGTGTCTGGTTTGGGGGTTTCAAATCAGCTAGATTCTATAAACCAGATTCTATGTAAAAAGAGTTCAGCCACCACTTCGATAGGATGTTATTTTGTTGTTTTAAAATAGTTTAACTTTATTGTTATTTTTTATATAATAATATTATTCCAACAGACTGTTTAAAGGCAATGATCACTAACACAGAACAGGACAGGGAGGCTAAAGCCAGGCGAGGCTGATCTCAGGACCATGGCCTGCAGGAGCCAGGGGTCCCTGACATGCACATAGGTAGCTCATTCATAAGCTGCAATAAGCTCATAGCTTAGGCTGCAGAGGTGAGGGTGGAGACAGATACTGCTATTCAATAAATATCATCCAAAAACAAAAAACAAAACGGGAAATAAACCCTCCAGAGCACAATCACCTTAGGTCAACTGAACATAAATCTAGTTTATTCAACTGAAAATTGAAAAAGAAAGGAAACATGAAAACCAAAAAAAAAAAAAAAAGCAGTTCTTAACACTAGCAGTAAATAAAATTTGTACAACAATTCAGTCTGTATAATATGATGAAATAAATCTACATCTCTTATTTTGGTGCTTTTTGAATTATACATACAAACAACAATTACAGGGACTTATTCACAAAGCATTAAGAGGCCTAGAAGTGACCCTCCAAACCCTCACTGGCAATTTGTGTGCCCAGAACTGAGATTTCCTTTGCCCAGGCCCCGTAGCTTTGAACAAATGATTTTGCCTACAACTTTTATCTTTTTTTTTCTTTTTTTTTCCTTTTTTTTTCTTTTTTCTTTTTTTTTTTTTTTTGTCCTTTTAATGCATCAAACAACTGGCAAGTTGTCCATTAGAATATCAGATCTAGTTTCTTCTGAATTTCCATACTTTATTTTCCCCCATCTTTCTTAAAACTCTTGGCATCCTTCATGCCTTTCTTACAGCTACCCAGGTGCAATAAAGTCTTCCTCAAATGTACAACAGTATTTCTTACAATATAAGTTATATGCAATGTTCAGCAAAATTTCTTCACAGCACTAGGGACCCTGTTAAATAGGGAATATGAGTCTGAATGGCTTATTCACAGATGGGGTCCAGATCCAGGGGTCAGAGCACAGACACCACCGTGAGCTCCTTTGCAAAAGAGACAAAATAGTCATTTTTGCTTTCTGCCTTCCCAAAACATATATCCATCGCGGTTTAGGCTTCATGATACTGCTCCTGCAAAAAAATGCAAGTAGAAGGGGTCGGAGGGACTCTTGCACGCGCTCAGAGACGGGTGGTCATAGAGCCGGGCTCTGCTCTAACCCATGGCGGTGACCATACTGGAAGGATGATGAGGTCCAAAGGAGAGGCCGGACGGTGGGTGCATGGGCGTGGGTGTGCTCAGCATGTGGCTGGAGTGGCTGAAAGGGGAGATGTGGCTGAGGGAAGACATATGTCTGGACAGGGCGGCGGGGTTGAAGGAGCTGCTCTTGGGGAAGTCCTCCAGCGTGTCATGCACCTTTTTGCACTTTTTGGATTTGCTAGACATTTTTCGGTTTCTGGTCTGGATGCCTTCCTTCTTCATAGTCAGGGGTCTGTTAATCTAAACAAAGATCAATTTTTGTTTTTTACTTTTTTTTTAACTGCCTTTGAAATGGCACAGGCATTTTAATACCACTGGCTGCCCACCCCACCCATTCCCAAGTCTGAGATCTCTTTCTGTTTCAGTCAGCCACCTTCCTTTCTTCCATCCTTCCCAGAGACCTGGGTACCTAAGTCTCATGGGAGGGAGGGGAGGGGGTGGAATTCTGTCAGTTACTTTGACAGACCAGAGACCAGAGGGGACACACTCCAAGCACAGCTTAGCCACTTGGTCAATATCAGCAACCATGGAAGCAAAAGTTTTCCCCTGAGCACGGTACACAGTCAGGGGCCCAAGGACAATGACTCAGTCTCCCTGACAATTAAAAGTACAGTCACCTGTTCTATTCCTTTAGAATTTTCTTGGAATGTTTCCTGAGAGTAAAAAGGGATTGAGTAACCTTCCAGAGGGAAATACCATTTTGTCTACTCATCTGACAAAAATCTATGCTAGGACTTCCAAGCACTGCCAAGCTAATCTGTTCTTCAGATTCTGAAGTCTCTCTGCCCTGGAAGAGGGGATTGTACCTCTTGCAGAGGGATTTTTGGTTACCCCTCTTTCTCCTGGGCCTTTCACAATTCAAGGTGTTATATATAAAGTCATCCCTCCAGGAATTTGTACCTTCTGGGGCCTATTTGAACACAACATGCTTTTTCCACAAAATAACAACAAGGGTTAGAATTTGCTAGTCCTCCCAAGTCTGGCTCTCCCCTTCTAACTAGACAAAGAAGCAAACACCAAACAGGAAGTACTGGGTCCAAAGCACTTTGTTAGGGTGAATGTGTCCTTACCCTAAAAACCGCCAACCTTCAGATTAAAGAGCTAGTGGTAAGATCCAACTTTAAAGATATATACTCTAGATAGCTTACTCTCCCTTGCTCACTGAGAAAACCTGGTTGGTCCTTTTTAAAACATGTGGGCTGAGGGACCCAGAGCCAAGGATGGCTACTTTACTCAAGCAAACAGAAGCTTCATCCTATACAGGGTCAGTCGAGTTATCCTCAACAACACACCTGCCACAAAAAGCCAATGGTAGATCTGGCCTTGTTACCAGAGAAATGTGACCCAGGGACTCCACGAGTGACTCTCCCAAGCCTGCTTCTTCCTGATTTCCTAAGAGGAAATGTTCTCTTCCCTCCACCCCTCCCAGGCTTCTCCTCCTTGGAGGAAGAGGTTCCTCTTGCCTCAGGATCCATCTGTCTGTCCCCTGAGCTACACAGTGACAGTTAAACAGAAGAGGAGCCCAATGGCCAAGAAGGACCACAATGCTGGGCACAGCAAACACACCGTTTCCCGGAACTAGGAGGCGTCAACTGAGAAAAGGACAGAGGCCCACACAGGAGCTGAGCCCTTCTTTCCCCCATTTATGCCAGGGAGGCAAGGTGAGTAGGAACAGAAGTGTCAAAGAAGGTCATTGCCAAAAGAAATGTCTCTCTGGGGTTTCCTCGAGTTATCATCAAGACAAAGAAGATGACAGAAATCTCCTCCCACATCAAATCTTTATGGAGATAATGTCTAGATAAGTCCCTAGGAGCTGATATCTAGAAGCTCACTGCCAGATATCAACATATAATATCTAGTTACAGAGAGGTGCTCAGGCCCAGATAACTAGTCCCAACACCACAGAGATATGCTGATACTAAGATAGGAAGTTATCTAAACTCCTAGATAAGAACCAGAGTAGAAGACCAAGAGCTGAACTGGAGGCCATGAAAATGGTAGTAGATTGCTATCGCCCATTGTTGAATACACATAAATAGCTTCCTTTGACAAATCCCAGCCATACTACAAGAGAGAAAGGGGGGGTGGGCACTTGTAGGTAAGGAAGTTCCTATTTATGGATCTATTTGTCTATCTCTCTTTCTACCCATGAAGGTAGACTTAATTAGAATTGAAGGCAGGTGCTAGTGGCTCAGACCTGTAATCCTAGCTATTCAAAGGGCTGAGATCATGGTTCAAAGCCAGACAGGGTAGGAAAGACTGAGACTCTTATCTTCAATTAACCACCAAAATGCCAAAAGTGGAGCTGTGGCTCAAATGGTAGAAGCACTAGCCTTGAGAAAAACAAAAAAAGAAAAAAGAAAGCTCAAGGACAGCACCTAGGCCTTGAGTTCAAGCCCCAGGACTGACACTAATAGTGATGATGATGATGATGACAATAATAATAATGAGTAGGGGAGCTGAGGATTTAGCTAACTAAATCTACTGACTCTTCTATATTATTCAACCTGGTTGCTTGCTTTTGGGGGAGACCATACTTCTTCAAGTAAAACTTAAAGAGCTTCCATTCTGTCTACATAATGGGACTATTTGAGACTCAAACACAACCAAGTAACAAGAATGTTCTTGGAAAGTCATAAATCACAAGTCAAAAAAATAACTTCAGAGCTAGATGCCAAGGGCTCACATCTTTAATTCTAGCTACTCAGGAGGCTGAGATCTGAGAATCTTGGTTTGATATCAGCCTGGCAGGAAAGTAAGATACTTATCTCTATCTAAGTTAACCACCAGAAAAGTTGGAAGTGGAGCTGTGGCTCAAGTAATAGAGCACTAGGCTTGAGCAAAAACATCCAGGACTGGCGCACACATGCGGGCACACACACACACACACACACACACACACACACACACACACACACATGCACACACACATGCACAAACACACAAACCTGTTCAAATCATGACCAGAGAGCTAATAAATACCAGTACCTCAAATCTCCCCAATTCCAATTATAAGCACAAGGCTTCCTCTATCTCCACAACAGTGAACAAGCAAACTTCTGAGTGAAACCAGATCTAACAGATCTGTCTACACAACTCACAGCCTTGGATCCAAGGGGAAAATATCAGAAGGGGCTGACAAAGGCTCCAGGGTGGTTATGGCAGGCCCTCAGACCACTGGGTCAAGACACGATGATATTCCCAGGGAGTTAACAAGGTCCCGGAGAATCTCAACACCTTTATTTCCACCAAAAATGAATACGAAGTAGGATGCTAGAAGGTTATCCTTAAAAAATTATCTATGACTCAAAAACTTGATTTAAGCAGCAAAGGAAGCTTCCTCCTCAATTCCCAGGCCTTCCTAGGTCAGGTAAATTCAATGCCAGATTTGCCCTGAGCAAAAATGTCTCCTTCTTCCTTGTACAGTTCCAGAGTTTGCCAAAGTCAAGTGACTTTAGGAGAACCAGAGAAAGTTGAAGAAGAGAGGAGAGGGAAGGGGAAAAGGAGGGAGGAAGAAGAGGGAAGGGAAGGGTAGAAAAGAGGGGAAGAGAAGAGAAGAAACTTGTTTTTCCCTTGAGAATTAATGTAAATTTTAGACTGCATCTGGGTTGTGGCCTATCAGACAAAATTAAGATGAAGATACAAATTGGGAGGAGGACCTGAAATTAAAAGTTTAGCAATGACAGCTTGACTTCTGTGGGCAGCAATTGTCTTCCTGCTAATCTAACATAGCATAGGAGAAAAAGCAAACAGCCTCTGTCCCTGGCATAATCACCAAGCTGGGTTGTGGTTCTCTGGTTCTCTGCACAGGAAAGTTGTCTAGGACAAAAAGACACCAGATGAAATCTCTCCGACATTTCATTTCGTCTTTGAAATCTAGGATCCATTTGAAATTTGCAGCACAGGTTTAGCCAAGATTTTTTTTTATCCCTCCAAAATAAAGCTGCTGATTTTTTTTTCCTCTTAAGAACTCAGGCTGCTTGCTAGTGCCTCAAATTTGTAATCCTAGCTACTCAGGAGGCTAAGATCTGAGGATCCCGGTTCAAAGCCATCCCAGGCAGGAAAAGTCCATGAGAATTTTTATCTCCAATTAACCACCAGAAAACTGGAAGTGGAGCTGTGGCTCAAAATGGTAGAGAGCTTAGCCTTGAGTGAAAAAAAAATAAAAGCTTAGGAGGAATAATGCTCAGACCCTGAGTTCAATCCCCATGACCAACAACAAGGACAAAAAAAACCCCAAAAAACCAGATAGATCCACAAAGCATTTATCTCAGCTTGCCTCCATGCAAAGTTGTGTCCAATACACACAATGTGGGTTGTCTCTCTTCCATCCGTAAATCCCTTCCAACCTTAGCAAGATTGCATAAGACAAAGCAGTTCTCTAAGCTAGGTCCTGCTAGTTGATCAGAGGCCTGTTACTTGGCCCCAAAAGAGGGTGAGCCTAACCTGACCCATTAGGGTGTCTGGACAGAGCAGCAGTGGTGCTAAGTCAAAAGCCTAGTCAGAAATGGAGCCTCGTACTGGCTGGCCCCAGGAACTTACATTGTGCAGCTTGTAGTAAAGCCCACAGGCATTGCAGACCGGGTCCCCGTTGGCATTCCTCCTCCAGAGGGTGGTGGTCGTGGTCTGGCAGTTGGCACACGAGGTCCCTGCTCTTCTAGCTGCCGACTGGTGGTAAGGAGAGAAAGGAGGGGGGACACCAAGAGAAATGTAAATGTGTTGTCAGAGCTGAGAAAAGGGCTTAAGGAGAAGGGGAAAGGAAAACAAAAGGCAGACACTATGACTGAAATCCCAACTAGCAAATGGCCCACACAGAAGTAATAATAAAAATTCTCCAATTTATGCCCGAGAAGAAAAACATTCCCAATTCCACAAGATGGCTGAAACAGGTGAGACTTAACCTGTTCCTGTCCAGTGCAGCAGTGAGATGGAGCAGAAGGCCCTGAAAACATTACTATGCCCTCTCTCCACCCCACCAAGTCCATCAGAGGACTCATCTTTGTGGGTAGCAATGTTGAATTAATGAGACCCATGTTGGAGTCAGGCTACCACTCACGTTGTTCAGCAGAGGTGCAATTCCCAAGAATACCAGTGTTCAAATAAAGTAGTAGTAACCATCAGGACACACTAAGCAAATGAAAAGCAAATCGACACCCAGAAAGCCTCTGGCAGAACACAAGTTGAGAAATGCTAGATTGTAGGAAAGACACAGAGGGGCCTTCGTTCTCTGAAAGGATGCCTGTGCGGGTGTGAGTACTCACTCACGGGTGCTACAATTTAGGAGCAGGGCAGCCCAAGTCCACAAAACCTGTCCAATATGCAGTCATCCTAAATTTATATAGACAGCTGGGCTGGCCTGGTACAACCAACTTCAGTTTCTCTAGGTGGCCATCATTGGATGAGACAAATTGAAAAGAACAAGTACTTGTGCTATTCAGCAGGAATCCTAGACACTTTCTCTCATGCTCTCTCTCTCTCTCTCCACACACACACACACACACACACACACACACACACACACACACACACACACACACACACACACACACACACACACACACACACACACACACACACACACACACACACCTTACTCTCATTTCATGTCACCTTTGTGAAGTTAGATATTTCCTATATGTTATTTTCCAAAGAGAGAAGTATCAAGGCAAATGTCAGCCAAAGCTTGCATTTAAATTCCTTGGCTATACCATTGCTTTTCTTTTCTTTCTCTCCCCTAATAGAGAGATATTTCTTTCACTATTTTGATGCGTTTAATTTAAACACTTATGAGATCACTACCTTCAATGTCCATTTGAAAAAAAAGTTCAAAATTGGTGAAAGAAAATGGAGTCACTTCTAACATGCTCCTCTCCTCCCCGTCATAAAAAGAGAACTTCAGCTGCAATATTCCTACTCTTCTTATGGAAGAAAATGGCAAGAAAAGGAGACAGAATTCAGTGCGTCTTTTATCTATGAACCTGAAGCTTCTAGCATGAAGGCTGAGGGTATAACTAAAATAGTAAAGTCCTTGCTTAGCATGCTCAAGGCCCTGGGTTCCATCTCCAATATTAAAGATGGAAAAAACAAAGAAAGAACAAAAATTCTGATAAGGTTTTAAGAACATGTGACATAAACTACAAGGTTCCTAGTGATCTTTTCCACCAATATTTCATTAATCACAGAGTTGAAACAAATACAGAAAATGGCTAGATTAAAAACAAAGAAAGAATATGGCAAGATATGGGAAAATCCAGAGTCAATTTTAAATTCACTAAATTGATTTCCTTCCTTTCAGAGTTGTAGTCATTCTACAGATGTGTTCTACGGGGTTAGAGATCTCTGATGTAAGTTGTTTATTTGTTTGTTTGTTGTGGTGCTTAAATGTTGGGCCTAGGCATTGTCCCTGAGCTCTTCAGCTCAAGGCTAGTGCTCACCACTTTGAGCCACAGCTCCATTACTCCATTCTGGTGGTTAATTGGAGATAAGAGTCTCATGCACTTTTCTGACTGGGCTGGCTTTGAACCACGATCCTCAGATCTCAGCCTCCTGAGGAGCTAGAATTACAGGCATGAGCCACTGGCACCCAACAAGTTTTTTCTTTTCTTTTCTTTTGTATTCAAATAAACAGGAAATTAAAAACATCTTAATGGACAAGGTCCTAATTTTTGCTATCCACTTAACTATATTTTATGTACTCTAAGGAGGAAAACATTACACAAAACCAGGGCATTAATAATTTTTGGACAACTGTGTTCTGTGTGATTATTATCATCTTCCTATGGTTATTTTTTCTTTGGGAGAAATATTCACATATACCACAGAGTAATATCTACTCAGATACCCAGGTTACCCACCCCATCATCTGTGAATGCATAATACAAACATAAAATGCCAACTACTGAAATTTAGCTCCAAACAACTTGATTCAGTATGTAATCCTTTGCAGTATATTGAAAAGTAACGTAAGAACACACATGCTGAGATGGACTCTTGTACTATTATATAGTCTCTAAGACTCAAAAGCCACACTGGAGGGTTTGCTAGCAGGAGCAGAGTATAAATAAAGCAGCTGTTCAGTCTTTTGCTAGTGGTGAAACACATGAAAATCCTAGCTATCTACAGATCTTGCCTCTAGTTTATCTCTTCTGTTTCCTGAATTCATTTATTCAGCATTCAATGCATGTGTATATCACAAAAAAAATCTAACCACATCATACCTATGATATATTCCAGTATATTTTCATTTGGGGAATTAGAAAGACAGCTGGAGTGAATAGACAGGAAATCGAGGGAAGAAGAAAATGCAAGGTCCTGAGTTTGAACCCCAATACCAAAATTAAAATAAATAAAGGAAGAAGAAAAACAAAAGGTGCTAGGTGTTTAAAAGTCAAGCACCTCTAATGAGGGGGAAGGGTAACAGCTCTATGTCTTCAGAATGTTTCTCTGTAGTATATGAACTTAATGGAACTAAAAATACCATATCACCCAGATGATTAAGACAAAATATAGCTTACATGGCTGCTACCAATGCACTCTAGAATTAAAAGCAATTATTACTCAGCCTTGTAAAGATTTCCTCTGAAAGCCAAGAGAGGACAAAATTATATAAAATGGAACTGAACCCTCCTCTGCTGACAGAAGAAAATGTCAAATAAACTCCCGACCATCCATCAACCCAGTCTCAAGACTTTTATACCTCCTTCTCCTTTATCTGCCTTTACCTTAAATATATATTATATATATATATATATATATATATGTGACAAAAATTAAAAACTATAGCTATATTGTGGTTTATTATAACAGGAAAGTTTGTGTTTAGTTTTCTTTTCTATCTTTTCTTTCTTTTTTTTTTTCAGAAGGCCAGGTTTTGGGTGATTCAGAACATTCTTTTGTGGTGCAATCACATTCATTCTGTGCTAACACCTCCAGCCATTTTTTCCCCCAACCATTTCTTGTTCTGATCCGTCCAAACATCTTGATGTTTAGGTTAGGGAGGCTACGTTGTTGTTTATGAGTTATCTCTAGTGCTCAGATATCCGGCAGCTCTTTCCTAGGAAGTTAGCCTTGCACAGGAGAGAAAGGAAAGAAAAAACAAAACCCAAACTGCATGAGTGAAGTAAGGGGGAGGCTGAGAAAGCTGGAAAAGAGAGCAGAGATCAGAAAGAATAAAGCCCAGAGATGCAAGGAGTGCCAAAAATTAAAGTCATGTGAGCATTTCCATCCCTAGAAAGTTTTTCCTTTTTCTACAGAGGGGGCAAAAGGTGTTAAATTGCCTTGGAGTCTGCTGGGTAAGGCGGATAATAATGCTTTAAAAGGAATACAAAGGTTGTTGGGGGATTTTTCCCTCCCATCTTAGAATCTGATGGATGCCAATTCATCCATTCATCTGCAAGGGGAATTCCCCTCCTCCCTTCTCCATTTGGTAACTTTCAACACCACATAAAGCATTTTGATCTCTTGACTGTGGTTAGTTGTCATCTACCAAGCCCACTTTTGTTTGTCTGTTACATATTCACTATGCAATCTGGCCTATGACTCCAAAGACAAGCCTTACAAACAAACCCGTCTGTTGGTTTTCCTTGTAAGTGCATGACAGTACCATATTTTGCCAAGTATTCCTAATGATTAAGCATTTCAAAGAAGAGAGAGAAGAGGGGAAGGAAGGAAGGAAGGAAGGAAGGAAGGAAGGAAGGAAGGAAGGAAGGAAGGAAGGAAGGAAGGAAGGAAGGAAGGAAGGAAGGAAGGGAAAACTACCACTCTTCAGATAGCAAGTTCAAACACAAAATAAGATCAAATGCTAGGTGTTATCATTCCAAAAAGCAAGACAGGAATCTCAAAACTTTTCCCGCAGGAATTACCTCTGTAGAGTCCTCCATTCCTAAAACCAAAAAGCAGGGGGCGGGGGGGGGGGGGGGAGTGCAATGGGCCCTGTGGTTACTGCTTCTAAAATCCACTTAATTGACCCCATCAATCTTAAAACAGCAGAAGAGATGCACTCACAGTCCTCAGTCTGCAGTTACTTTCTCAGAGCCGGCCTCCTCCTACTTCCAGAACATGTTCTGGATGGCTCCGGCTTCACACTCACTATCTGTTCTTTGATATAGTGACTTTGATATAGTAATAGTTATCTGTGTCCTCCTAAGTACAATTATTCTACTGGAAAATAGATTTTAGCTGTTGACTTTAAGAAGTCAGTGTCTTAAAATTGGTGAAATAAAAGGATGAAAGGGGAAAAGACAACAATAATAGTTTCCCTGTAATTTGAAATGAGGGCTGAAATGAAAAGGAAAGGAAAAGAGAGGAGAGGAAGGGAAGGGAGAGAAAACAAAAGGAGGAGGAGGAAGAGGAGGAGAAGAACTATCCTAAGCCAGTGGACATGGTTTTTGAACTGTCCTGCCAGTTTCCTGTTCAAAGCTACTTTCCTGGAGAGAGGACATGGGAGACACACGCGCGTGCACACGCACATGGGCACACGCGCGCACGCGCGCGCGCACACACACACACACACACACACACACACACACACACGGCTATGTGAGGTCAGTCCTTCAAGAACTTACCAGCCTTCGTTTAGGCTTGATTAGGGGCCGGTTCTGTCCATTCATTTTGTGGTAGAGCCCGCAGGCATTGCAAAGGTAGTGTCCAGTGCCGTCTCGCCGCCACAGTGGGGTGGACGTTGCCCCGCAGTTCACACACTCCCGGCCTTCTGGAAACAAGACCACAGATAGGTCACTAATGGAAGGAAGAAACTCAGGAAGGTGACTGACCATATGTGGAATTAGGAGGAAAAAGAAAAAAAAGAAAACTAATTTTTTTCTTTCCCCTTTTTGGGGCACATTTCTCTCTCTCTCACACACACACACACACACACACAACACATCCCCATGCCATTCTAAGTGACATTCTAAAGGTGCCCAGAATCATGACATAAGCATTTCAAAGACCTCATCTGCAGAAATGGGACATGAATACACCACCACCACAGAGCCTTCTTCTCAGCCCACTTGACTTGATGGGGGAGGATCAGACAGGGAATAAAAAAGAAAAAGGAAAAGAGCGATCTCAACTTAAAACAGTTCTGTAAGAAAAATTCTGAGCCCTGGACAGATGGTGACAAAGCAGAACATGTTTTTCATCTCCCTCAAGTGAAAAGAAAGAAAAACAAAGGTGACCTGTTATCATCACTGTGTCTGACTATAGAGATTGATTAAATAATGAAGAGCAGAATGGAGAAAAAGGAAAGATTATCAGTGGCTAGATAGATACACAGATAATAAATAGATGTACAGACTGATCAATTGACTGACTGATTTGAGTTGCTACAGCTTTAGATTTTACTTCCAAATGAAATTGTGAATGTCTCTGGTGCCAACATAACCGATTAAGACCCAGCAGGGTCTCTCTAGAAAATGCTAGAGCTTTCCAGTCACGGATAGAAGGGTTGAGGGTAAATGAAAGCCCTAGCTTGTCCAGCCTGAGGTTGCTAGAGGGAAAGACAGTGCCAAACTTCAGACAGGAATTCCAGAAGACAGGAAGAAGAGAGGTGGGCTAAAGGACAGGAAAGAAGGGATAGAATGAGAATGCGGAGTAGAAGCAAGTTAGCCAAAGATAGGGTGTAGATCAGTTCATTAGCCAAATCCTACCTGCAGTTTCTCTTTTGCTACACACACAAATAAATAGGCTGGGCTTTTCTTGTTGCATTCATTCTCAGAACTGGGACTGGAGATCACCCAGGACTTACTTCCCTGAAGTTTGTTGGGGAACACCTTTAAATTACCATTATGCACCCAGGTGAATTTGCTAAGTGATTTTTTAAAAAATGATTTCTATAAGAGGAAGAGGACGATACTTTTCAGAAGAATCTCCTCTACATTTTTGGCTGGGGGAGGGGCAAGGAGGACAAGGAATTCCCTAGAAGGAACTAGGACCCTAATTCCCTACACAAGAAAATAATACAACTCAGGTTCATCTCCTATGGAGGCAGGCCCAAGTATCAGGTGGGAGACAGGGAAGAAAAATGAGCCCTACAGATTGCTTTGCCTCCAGAGAGTAAATCAATTAACATCAGCCTAGCAGGAAGGCTGGAGTAGGGAGAGACACCCCAGAAGACCACAGGCACTTGGACTCCCCTAAAAGGGAAAAACAAGTCTGCCTTAGCAGCTCAGCCCTTTGGAAAGTCCCCGGATCAAAAATGAGGGAACTAGGGGCAGGCATAAACACCTGTGGCCTTGCTGCAGGAGAAGTTCTACAGGAAGGTTACAAACCTTGGCAGAAGAAGGGAGTGTAGGAGGCCAAGCTTAAAGGGCAGAGCACTTGCCTAACAAGTATGAGACCCTCGGTCAGACCTGTAGTCCCAAATAAAGCCAAGTCTGCCATCTTTTCCAGTAGTCTGTCATGGTGTATTTCTTGTTTGATTTAAATGTATGTGTATGTATATATATATATACACACACACACATACATATTCTACAGAGGAATATTTTTTTCACTATCTAAAAGCTCCTTAGCCTAGCGTCTACTCTTTCCTGTGTCCTAGATCTCTGGGACAGTATCTAAAAAGCTTGCATGTAGAGGCCAAAGGCACTTTCCTAGGCACTCAGCAGTATGTTTTCTAAAAAAGGCTTGTTTGTGCGCTAGCCAGGACCCTTTTGTTTGGGGTCAAAAGCCTGAGGGATGTGGCAGACTGAACATGGAGGAGGCGTGAAGGAAAGAGGAAAGGCATGAGTGGGCGAGAGGTGCAGCAGCTGCCTGAGCCAGGAGGTTGCAGGCCCAGGGTCCTGAGCAGAGTGGGGCCCAATGCCCCAGGTCTGGCCTGGCTAGGCCTGCCAGGGGCATCTCCTTATCCAGCTCAGATAGGAATCACCTACATCATCCCTTCCCTATAGGAGAGCCTACTACTGGCTCCATGCTTCCTCCACCCTCCACAGCAGCAAAATACCACAATGACCTGACCACCATGGTTCAGTACAGCGTGGATGGCTGCCCTGCTCCTAGGCACCCTGGCACGGAGCGGGAGGCTCTCCTAGGCTGACACCACCAGGCTGATTTCCTTTCCTTTTGTCAAGCAGGAGGGAGATGACAGCTTCCTTTTCAAAGCAACGGTTGCTCATTGGCAGGGGCTCTGCACACTAGAGCAATTTTCTGTCTTGATTCACTCGGCAAGTTTGCGATTGCCTTCTGTGGGCTTTTCTTTTCCTCTTGTCTAACTCTGCTTCTACTCTGTGACTTCAGCACACAGCCAATTTTCCTAATGGAGCCCCGACTCTTTCTTGCTTTCTGTCTTCCTCCCTTCTCACCCCCTGCCTGCCACCAGCCGCTCAGGCAGACACCCCTTTCTTAGGTGACAAGAACCACAGAGCTTGCAGGCCTCTTGACATTCAATAGCCATTCTCAAATAAATGCCTGTTGGGCTTTGGATAGAAACCTTGAAACTGGGTAGTGAAGGGGTAGAAAGAAGATTGGATTATTACTTTTTTTTCCCAGAGTATGGAGAGGAACATGCCCATAGAGGTCAGGAAAGCTGAGAAATGACCCTCTGAGAAAGAAAGCAAAAAGGTTTTATCTTTTATGTGTAAAGGTAGAGCCCAGCACAGAAAGCTTAGATGTAAAAAAAACAAACACAAAAAAAAGCAATAGGTGCTCTAACCACAGCTGCAACAGTTGTTCCAAAACTCAGAAACAACCCTGACAACTCTCTCTTCTCTGCCTCTCCTTCAGTAGCTGAGGAAGGAAGGAAGGAAGGAAGAAGGAAGGAAGGAAGGAAGGAAGAAGGAAGGAAGGAAGGAAGGAAGAAGGAAGGAAGGAAGGAAGGAAGGAAGGAAGGAAGGAAGGAAGGAAGGAAGGAAGGAAGAAGGAAGGAAGGAAGGACCCCTTCCACAAGAAAGAATTCTCATCAGTCCACCCTCTTCAGGCCAAGGGCTTCTGGAACCTTCCCCTCCTGGCTCTAAAAAGGCCCAGCTCCCTCCCTGGCCAGGTGTACTGCTCTTGGGTCTTGTGATCCTGAGAGAGGAATAAGGAGGAGGAAGTAGAAACCCAAATTTCAATGGCTTCCTCTCCCCTCCACCAAACAAACTACAACAGGCATACTGCTATTCCTAGCCTTGGTTTAGGGAAACTCCAGCTGTCTGGCCCTTTCCACTGAGTTCACTATCTTAAGGGGGGAAGGGGGGATAAGTGAGAGAAGGGGACAGACTAAAACCAGAGCCAGAAAGTGCACCATCGAAGGGACAGGCAGAAATGAGGGCAAAGAGACCAGAGTCCTTTGGAAAAGTCGCTCCGTTTCCGTCCCCACCCCTCTTACAACCACTAAACATACCTCAGAGACCACGATCACCCCTCAACCTCCTAGCCGTACCAGGAAAGAGAACTTGGTTTAAAAAAAAATCCATTGCAACCTCAAAACACCCAAGCTTGCTCGGTGATTTTAGCCCTCTGTTGTGTGGGTCAGAACCAACTGTATCCCCATTTCTCTCCATTCCTCCACCCCCAAAACCCATTCCCTGCCAAGGACCGCTCTGGTACTGCCTGCCTCTTCTCCTTCCTCTGTCTTTCTTTATTTGACTGCACCAGCTAGCCTACCTCCCTCTCTCTCCTGCCTACTTTCATGTACTGAACATGCAGGTCTGAGTTTTGCTGTCAGCCTAACCGCATCCGGACTCTATTAAAGTTCCTAGCTCAGGATAAACAATGCAACTGTCGCGTGCAGCAGTCTGAAAATAATTGGATTAGCTAAAACATATCAACTAAATAGAGACAGTCCTGCTCAGGCAGTCGGAGTAAATGTCACCCTGGAAGAAGAAAAAAAAAAAAAAAAAAAAAAAACCTGAAAACTGATCTTATGGTCACTGGGTTCCTAGACCCCTCCCTCTGAAGTTTACCAAACCAGAGCTTTGGAGACACCACAGTATCCAGACTCTTAAAAGACAAGTGATTTTCACCAATAGACTTTTTTTTAATGGAATGGGGGGGGGGTGCAGTTGGAGTGGCTCAGAAATGAACATCTGAAATGAACACACTTCTGGGGACAGAAAAATCTCCACAAAAATCCTATCTAAAATTGCAATTCAGTCTCATCTTTGGGAATCCCTGTCTTTCTTTGCTTCCATCAGAAACAGAGCTGATGACAGATCATCATCATCTTATTTTGAAAGCAAAAAAAAAAAAAGTTGTGTGTACATGATTGAGTGCAAGCAACTACACTAATAGGATCAATATCTGCAGCAGATTTCCAGACAGGGTTTGCTTTCTGTAAGTAGAGGAGGAAGCAGAAACGTGCACACACCTGAAGAATCTTTTGCTATCTCCACTGCTTCCCACCAGCAGAGGAATGGATGTGTCCTAAGGTAGCTTCCAGCCCAAGCTGGCACTGAGGGTTGTACAAATACAACTCTAGGTAAGAAACTGAACCGTCTGCATTTCATTCAAGTGTCCCCATCCTGAAGACACCTTCTGTTCCCACAAGTTGAGCTGAGTCGCTTTTCCTCCAAGCAGAGAATGTGAGCTGTTTTTGCTGCGTATCTGCCTACTTCTCCAACTCTCACACACACCTTTATTTCTATGTGTCTCTCAAAAGGACTATCCCCTGCTATTCACCCACTGTCCCTCTTTGAGCTGACCAGCAAGGAACAGCCAGACTGACAGAGGCCAAAGGGGTCACAGGAGGGACCCGTGTTTGTTTAGGTTTGAGGAGGTTTCGTTTTAGCTTTAAACACTCCAGATTTATTCCCAGGGCCTTCCATTTGGTCTTGGAAACTGAGTAAAGGTTACAGACAGAACCCACAAGTCCTGTGTATCAGGAGAAGGCATAACTTGGGGTTTGGTTTTCATTTTCCTTCCCCAGATCAATGGGGGACGCCCCCTCTCATCCCAACCTCTAGTTTCCAAGACAGGAAAGAAGTAGGGGAGATAGGAAGACACCCCAGATTTCTTTCCAAGCTAAAAGAACTGGAAGTAAGCAGATTGCCAAAGGGCTGGGCCAGCCCCAAACACACACACACACACACACACACACACACACACACACGCACACACCTCTTTGGTGGCCTCTTTTGCCCCATCCTGGATTTAGGAGGAAAAAGGTGGGGAGCAAGCGGAAAAAAAAGAATCTCAGGGAACAGCGGGCCCTACCTGTGCTGGATCGCGCCTTGGGCCTTGACTTGCACCCGAAGCCGGTGGGCGAGCCCCCCAGCAGGCTGCTGGGCGGGAAGAGTCCGGAGCCGTACTCGGGCACGTAGGGCGGGTAGGTGGTGATGGCGTGGTGGGCCGAGGACGACGCCCCTCCCAGGGTGGTCATGCTGCCGCGGGAGTGCGTGGCCTCCAGCTTCATGCTGTCGGGCAGCGGCACCTGGTACTTGAGGCACTCTTTCTCGTCCTGCCGGGCCGAGCCGGCGGAGCCTGGGGTGGACAGCGACGGGTCCGGGGAGACATCCTTCGGTGGGGTGGGCGGGAAGGTGAAGAGGTGCGGGCTGGAGTGGCCCGCCGCCAGCGAGGACGAGGAGGCCGGGGGGTAGACGGAGAGCGGCCCCGGGGAGCCGTGGTGGATGGACGTCTTGGAGAAGGGACTGAGGTTCCAGGGCGAGGCGGTGTGGTGGCTGCCCAGGGCTTTGCCGCCATCCAGCCAGGGCAGAGATCCGTGCAGCAGAGGGGGGCGGCACACCTGGCTCCCTGTGGTGCCACGGGGAGGGGAGGGGAGAAGAGGGGACCGGAGAGAGGGACACCTGTGAGCCACAGCGCACCTCCAATCTTCCCCCGGGTGGCCCCCCTCAGCCTCCCGACCCCAAATCCAGGCCTACTACTCCCCGATGTCTGGAGTCCCTGGCCGGCAGCACACACTGGGGGTAAGAGGCTGACTTGGCCCATCTGCCCATCCCCACACCCATGAGTGGCCCAATTCTGCACCACCAAAGGCCTGTACCAGGCAGGACAGAGGTGCTAGCTAGGAAGGGCTGGGGAAAAGTCCCTGGGCTTCTTTGGCCTCTCCCGGATACACGGTCTAAATCACGTTCCTTAGGGCCCTCTTCATAGAATCTGACTTGATTTATTGGACCAGAGGCGTCCTCCCCCCCCCCCAAACCCCTGCCCACCCCATCCCAGACTTAATCCCAGGCAGCCTGATAAGAGAGTCAGCTGTGAATGATGATGGTTGAAGTGCAGGCTGGCCCACACCAGAGCTGGACGGCAGAATTCCCTCCACCCTAAAGAGAGGCCCAGAGGCCCGGCTCCCAGCGCCCAGTGCAAGGCCCACACTTGGGGAAGAAGATTGGGCTCATTTTAGCTTAATTTCACCCTGAGATTTGGTACTTGCTCAAAATGGGTACGGCCACTTCGAAACGCCTAAAGTAAGATTTGCAAAGGTTAGTGCATTGCGCCCGAGCCTCCCAATGCTGAATTCTGGGGTGGTATTTTGTTGTTTTTTTTAAATTCTGTTCCTCACACTCCCCAATCTTGAAGGAGAAGAAAATTAAACACAATCCCCACGTAGCATCCAAAGCCACAGTACTATGAGGGCAATATGTGAATTTTCACCTGAGACACCAAATTCCAGTTCATGTGTCTATTTTCAACCACGGTGACTCAGACCCAAGTATGTTTAGCCTTGGTTTAAAAACACACAAGTTTTAAAGTAGCCATAACTTGCACAAGGCCACACTCAGAGGATAGATGTAAACTGCAAGTGAAAACCTCCACACTCTTATTGATCTACCTGCCTCACAATTTGACGTTCTTTCTAGTCAACCATCAAAAACAATACTGAAACTAAAAAAAAAATCTTAAGACAGAGCAGAGGAAGGGGAGGAGAGCGGAGGGGGATGGAGAGTTCTCTGAAGAGCAAGACTTAAGATTCATCTTAATGCAGGAAGTAGTAGAGTAAGTAATATTAAAGCTGCATTTACCGCATTTCCACTTAACTGCTAATCGGCAGAGCATGGGCAAAAAGGGCACCCGATCTGCACATAGTATTGTTTAAAGCAGGGCTGAGGAAGCCTGCTCCCAGCTCAGCAACTAGGCTACGCTCTGTGATCCTGGGCAAACCAAAGGCAACTCTTCAGTTAGGGGACCACAGCAGACCACCAGCTGGCTAGAGATAGAACACCTCCCTCTTCTCCCCCTGACATTTTGCAAGTATTTTTTTTCCTTTGAGAACAAACTTCCAGTTTTGCTCCCCTCCTCTTAAAAACCCACAACATTGGATTTTTCTTTTTTCTTTAACATTTCAGAACGCTTCTAAACTTCTCCAGGTGAGGAAAGAGATGGTAATTACTCCTACCTTTAAAAAAAAAAAAAAAAGCTGGTGCTTCTATCCTAAACCTTTAGAGGAGAGCCGGTGTAGGGGCCGGTGTAGGCCGGAGGTGAGAAAGCCAGGCAGGGCTGCAACTGCGGGCCTGAAAATTTCTGTGGAGCCGGGTATCAGGAATCCCAACATCTCTCCCAACTTAAAAGACAGTAAGTAGTCTCAACTCCTAGCCCCGATCAGTCCCCGAAATCCAGTCCTCCTCCCCCCCCAAGAGGAAGCGGAGATCAGCGTTAAGAACCCAAATGCACTGGGAGTTTGGGGAAAAGGTCAAAGACAGAAGTGAGAATAAATACATCTTTGGGGGGGGAGGTGGTCTTACAAGCAGGCGCAAACCATTTGAGGGGTGCTAGCCGCAACCACCCCTAGGACAACCCCAGGAGACACCGGGCTACCTGAAAGCCGTGTGGGAGAGCGGATTCTCCCGGCGGGCCTGGCCGGGAAGCCCGGGCCTCGCCCAGGCTGCCCAGGATAGAGAGAGGCCGGCCTCCCGCGGCGGGGACCTCCCGGGCCGCACTACCTGCGGGCGCACGCTGGCACCCGCCAGGTGAGCGCCGGGCCGCGGGGACCCCGGCCAGGAGAGACGCCGGCCCAGACTCTCTCTCTTTTTTAATCAGAACTCACTCAGAGCAACAACAGAGACGCCTTCGGCGCCCATTTCCGGGCTCCGATTGTTTTTTTTTTTTTTCTTTCAAATAAACCAGTAACAGCACTCAGGGGCTTTCGCTTGATCTCAGCCTCCCTGCCTCCTCCCCCGACCCCAGGGAAGCCGAGCCGGGCCGGGCCGGGCCGAGCGCAGCGGGCGCCAAGGAGCCGAGGCGTCCCCGGGCGACGGGGGGCGGACTCACCGTGGTGGGTCGGAGGGTATCTCTGCACCGTGGCCCTGACCGAGTTTCCGTAGTAGGACGGGACGTGGTTGCCTTGACCGTCGATGTTAAAAAGTACATCCACTTCTTCGGGCAGTGGGTACTGCGCCGGGTCCATGTAGGAGTGGCCGAGGCCGGGGTGGTGCGTGTCCGGGTGCTGCCCGTTGAGGACGGCGGGGTGGTGGTGGCTCACCCAGCGGGGCTGATCCGCCGTCACCTCCATGTCCTCGGCTGCGCTCGCGCCCTCTCGCCGGGGCCCGGAACCCGCGCGCGCGCGCGGAGGGAAGAAGCGAAGGGCGATCGGCCTGCGAGGCTGCGGCCGTCGGAGGCCCCCGAGGGCGCTGGAGAGCTGGCTGACGGGTGGATAGAACGCAAAGTCTGGGAAGGAAAGGTGGGCTAATGAAAGGATTGGGGGAGGGGGGAATCTTTCAATGATAGTTTGGAGAGAGAGCGAGAGCGAGCGAGAGAGAGAGAGAGAGAGAGAGAGAGAGAGAGAGAGAAGCAAGGAAGGAAAAAATTCACAAACTAGATCTAGCAGATTTAAAAGGAGGGGGGGATCCTAAAAGGGAGGCGAGGACGCTGGAATTCTGAAAATCAGGTTCTTCCGTCCACGGGGGCTCCTCGCCGGCGCTCAGAGGCTGACTTTCCTCGGATCACCTGCAAGGGAGAGAAGGGGAGATCTGCGTGAGCCGGCCAGGACTGGAAACACCTGAGTCTCTGGAGGAGGGCTACACCGCCCCCCTCCCCGAGTCGCGGCGCACCCCGGGACCAGCACCCCGCGCGCGGAGACCCAGAGCTGGAGAGGCAGACAGCCGGGCTCCGAAGGACACCCCGGGCCAAGCCGGGGAGGGGGGGAGAGGTCTCCGGAGGGAGCCCCGCGCTGGCTGAGAGGTTGCCTGCCCCTCGGACACGTCCCTCCCTTGGAGGAGGTGGGGGGGGGGACACTGGTCCCGGGACTCTTCCTTTCAAGCTCCTCAGAAAAGATCCCCTTCCCCCCCAAAGAAGAACTGCGTTTTAATTTTGTTAAGTTCCCTTCCCCAAATAAGATGGGAAGAAAAACAAACTTTAAAATACATATTTTTTAAAAAAAAGTCACAGTACCAACCTGGGTAGCGAGGAGCAGGGAAGAAGGAGGAGGAGGAGGAGGAGTGACCTGCTCGGTCAGATCGTGTAGCTCGCTCTGCCTCGCTCGCTCCGTCTCTCCCTCTTTTCGTCTCTCCCTCTCTCTCCCTCTCTCAGTATTTTTTTTTTACAGGGAATGCATTCTTTCTCAAAGTATCAAGACGGCGCCAGGCAGCTCAGTGTTCGCAGACAGCTGTGGCGCGACGCAACTTAAGGAGGTTCTAGTGTCATCCGCGCCGAGGGGGAGGAGCCAGGAGCAGGCCGGCAGGAGGGGACAGGATCCGCGGGCACAAGGAAACTGCAACCCAAACCCGCTCCAGGACTTCGCCTCCCCCTCCCCCCCTCCCCAACCCCGCACCCCGCCGCCCCTCCTCCCACCCCTCCACTGACCGGAAAGGGGCGCCGCGGAGGGCGGCCGCGGGCGGAGGGGCCGCGGGCAGGGTGGGCGAGGCCAGCTGGGGTTTGGGGTTGGAGGGGGGGGGGAGGAGAGGGGAAGGGGAGGGGAGGGGAAGGGGTGGCGGGCAGGAGGGGAATTGGCGCTCTGGCCCTTTAAATGTAGCCTTGGCCAAACCGATTCATTGGGGGGCTCTCGGTAAGAGTTTCCCGTCCCCCTGAAACCAGCCTGGCTCCATTCATAAAGTTAATTTCGACCCACGGGCTTTCCTCCTGCAGACTTTTACTTGTTTTAATTGGCAAACTTTTTTTCATATTAAATATTGTTGTGGTGGTTGTTGTTATTATTCCATCCAGGGTATTGGAGGTTTAGGGCTACGTGCACATAAAACCGATCGGAGGAGGGGGAAGGTTTCCCGGCCAGGTGTTTTCAGATGTTTTTCCCTCTTGGGCCAATTTCCTAAGAAGGTGAGGAATCGGGCCAAAGGGATCGGTGCCTGCGGACCCGAGCGTACGTGATCCATCGGATCCGCCCCCCCCCCCCCGGCCCCGGCCCCGGGCTTTCACCAGACCCGGGTGAAAACGCCTCAGCTGTTGCAGTTGTTCTTTCCAGACCTAATAATATTTGTAATCGATGTGTGTGCTTCAGACTCGAGCGATGATGAGAGTGATGGATGGCGGGAAAGAGCTGGGGGGGGGGGGGGGCGCTGGGACTCACAGGTCTCCCAAAGTAGAACTAACTAGGTCTGCACTCCGGTGGCAGAACTTTTTCCTCCGCCCTGCCCGCAGCCTCCTCCTGACTCGGGCTCCCGGCATTTCTCCCTCAGCTCTGGAACGCGACCCCTCCACCGATCTCTCCCTATCCCCCCCCAACCCCCACCCCACACACCCCTGCCTCCCGGAGACCTCCCGGGCTCAGCGGGACTCTGGACCACAGTCTGCCCCAGGCGCGGCTCTAGGCTAAAGGAGCGCGTCTCCCAGGCGCCTCGTGGAAAGGGGCGTGGTTTTGTGGGGCGTGGCTAGGTAATGGCCAATCAGCGGGCGAGACTGTGGCCGGGCCGCAATTGGCCCGCTGGCGGGCTCCAACCTCTGCGGCCCGGCTCGGTCCTTTGAGCCACTGCATCCCCTAGTGGCGCTCCGGCTTCTGCAGCCGCCCTGGGGGGGAAAAAAAAAAACAGGGCTGAGAACAGGGTCAGGGGAGAGAAAGAAGAGTCCCCAGGACCACGCCAGGGCGATGAGTGCGAGGATGATGCCCTGGAGTGGGCTGAGGGCCTGGTTTGGGTGGTTATCTGATTTAAATGTGCTATTCCTTTTTCCATTCCTCTACCCCCATAAAATTCCTCCTTTCAAAAATCCCATCTATGAGAAGGCCATGCCTCAGGTTTAGTCGAGAAGGGTTCCTTTTGGCTAGGCCTTGTGGGGAATGCCTTGTTTTTAAACACGGTTCTTAAAGAAAGATGAGTGACATTTTATTTGCAAGAATGGGTCCCTCCTAGTTTTGGATTTGTACCTTGAGTCCCCATCTTCCTAAAAACTGGTTTGTTTGAAATTGAGGTTGAATTTCTAGATACCAAACAGAAAGAAAACACCTAATTAAAAGGGGGAAAAAATCTCCTCCCGCGTGCCTCCTGTGCTTGGTCTTGGTCTTGGCCTAGGAAAAGCGCATCGATTTTCCTTCTATTCTCACCGCTCACCCCTCCTGGGCCAGTCCAGCTGCCCGCATCTCCAGCTCTCTGCGCTCTCAAAACCTTTTAATTATTTAGTTACTGCCGAACATCCGCCGGAAACCACTCCAGCAACCAGAAGAGACGACCATACGGACATTTTTGCCAAGAGGCCCAGGATTAAGATTAAAGATAGAAATTGAAAGAAAGAAGAAATAAAAAGTGCTGCTTCTCGAGTCCATCCCGGGGGGCCCGATACCAAGCCGCCCAATCCTAATTCACCTTCTCCAGGAGAGCCCCAAATGTGCCTCTTGGGTCCCCCACCTTTGACACCCAGACCTAGGGACACAATACAGACTAAAGCGAGGCAATCCTCTGCAGGGGGTTGGGGTGGAGAGGCGACGCCAGGACTTGAAGATGTTAACTTCTGAGGCTAAGAAAAGACAAAAAAGAAAACCTTTGGCAAAGGAGGCCTTCCAGTGTTGGGGCGCCTCGCTGATAACGAGGAAGGGGACAGGAGCATTCGTTTTAATTCAATCACTGCGTGCGGAGTCCGGCTGCACTGAGGGTACAGGAGGGCGACCCCCATCCTTGGAAAAATAAATGATCTAAAGGCCCCTGTGGGTCTGGGTGGTTTGAGGCTGGCAGAGAGGGGCTGGGGGGCCTGGGACTCGATGCCCGAGGTAATGGAACCAGCCTGCAGGGGGTATTTAACATGTAATTCCCAGCCGGTCCGCCCCTGTTCCCGGACTGACAGTGGGTAATTGGGTAAGAGGACGTTGCTCTTTTGATGGCCCGCGCCGGCCAGTCTCGCCGACGCCACACTGGGTTTGACGTCACGGGCCCAGCCCCAGAGTCAGAAGCACAGATGGGGGGGGGCAGGGAAAGGAGGGGAGGGGGCTGCCGAGGAGGGAAGGCTGAGGTCGGCTCCGGGACCCTCGGGGAAGGAAGGGGGGGAAGCTGGGAAGGGATCGAGGAGGGCGAAGCTGCGGCGCGTGGCCTGAGGCGGGGAGCCAGGCTGCGGGGGTCTGGGTCAGGCCAGGCGCCGGCCTGACCCGCCTAGCCGGCAAACGCAGGCCGAGCTGCCTGCACTCTGGGCGGGCAGGGGGGAGGGGAGAGGGCTCGAGGCTGGGACAGGGGAGGTGGAAGGAGAGAAAGGTGGCCCCGATTCTCAGTTGCCGGTGCCCACCAAGCTGCTCCGGGTCTCCAGTGGAGACCCAACAGCTCCCTCCTGCAGACCTGACGAGACCCCTCCCCAAGCACTCGGGTCGGGGCTTGGGTGTAGCGAGTTCCTCCTGCGGCCGACCTGACCTCTCGCGGAGGACGGAGGAGGGCCCACCAAGGATGCCACCAGCACCGATGCTTTGGGGGAGCGGGGTGAGGGGAGACCCAGGTCCTGTGAGGGCAAGAAACCTCCCTCGCCAGGGGAAGGGTCTAAGAGACGCCCTGGACACCTGGAGTCCAGCGCCCTAGCGCCGCGCGGATGAGGGCGCATCCACCGCCCTCCGAGAAGCGGGGATTCAGGAGCCAGGGCGCAGGGTGAGCCAACTTGGCCCACCGCAGGCCCGGGCCTCCAAGAGGCAGTTGCAGGCATCAAGTTAAGCGGGGTATGTGTGCCCTCTTGGGGAGAGGGTAAGAAACGGAGTCTCTTCTGGGTAGGGATAAACTGAGACACCCACGCCCCGCGCGCGCGCACACACACACACACACACACACACACACACACATGCCCCGTGTGCAGGTCCCTCCCACCCGCCCCTCCTGGGGCCCGGGGAGACCCCCCATCTCCACGGAAAGGGGGAACAGAAACTGGAGGCCTCCTGGGTTCCAGGAGGTGGAGCAGGTTCCGCAGCCTCAGCCCTGGGGCTCGGCGTGGGGGGGGGGCGACCCAGAAAGGCGGAAATCCACGCAGCCGGCGGCGGCGGCGTCACCCACCCGAGCCTGGCGCCTAGCGCATCCAGGCGAGCTCCGCGGGGCCGAGACGCGGGGAAGGCGTAGCCTCGGGGTGTGAGCGCTGCCCGCCCGGGGTAACCGGCACAGCGGAGCCCGGGGGTCGAAGTCCTAAAGTTACTAATCCAGCGCCGGGGTGGGGAGCGTGCCTCGGACCGCCCGGGGCGGTCATTTGAGCGTGTTTACTTAAGGACTTTGCAAGTCGAGCGCGCGCGAAATAGTCGGATTTCCAGCGAGGCAGCAAATATTTGCAAGCTGGAGAAAGAAGCGGAGCCGGGCCGCGCCGTCGCGTCCCTCCCCCCCGGAGCCGCGGCGCCGGCTGGGGCGGACCCGGACGCACGGTTAAGCACTGAAATGCAGCCCGGGGAACCTGCAGGGCTGGAGGCAGAGGGGGCGGGGGGGAAGATGGTGAAGGCGCGGTGCCGCACTGGAGGCCCGAAACCAGAGACCAACCCGGGGCTCCGGCGAGCCGGGGCTCGGGGAAGCGTCCTGGTACAGCTCGATCCATCTTCGATCGGTCAATAAAAACGGTGCGAAACGACCAGGGTCCTCTGAGCGTCTGGGGAGGAAGTGGAGGGCAAGAGGTGTCGAGGCCGGCGCCGCCGCCGCCGCCCCTTCAACCAAAACCGAGTTCTCTGCCAGGCGGTCTGCAAAAGTGATCGGTGGGGGCCCGGGCGCAAATCAATCGTGTGGGACTTGAGAACCAACAGTGTGCGGCTCGGCGGCGGGGCCTTTAACTTGGTGTCTCCATCTTTAACGGTGGCTATTGTTGGAGCAATTAGCCAGAGACAATAACCACCGAGAGGCTTTTAATTCGAGTCGTGCGCTGCCTGCAGCCCAGTCTCGTGCGCTCTCACCGAGTGGCCGGGGCTGCTGCTGCCCGCTTAGGGGAGGTCTAGTTGGGGCTGTGCTGGTTCTGTTGCTGGCCTGCTTTGTTTATGGAGCGGATGTGATCAGAGGGGAGACCTAGGCGAGAGCCACGTGAGACAGGCCCGGCAAGGAAACCCCGTCCTTGGCCTTCTCTAAATCCAGTTGTGCGCCTGGGGATCGCCGGTGCCTTTGGGCTGTGCGCGCCCGGGCTGCGGCCGCCGCGCGTGTCCCCGGTGCCTGGTGAATAAAAGCCCAGAACGCTGGAAATGGAAATCGGCCTTTCTTTCTTTGATTTCTGGGCCGTTTCCCCCCCCACACACCCCCGCCCCGACCTGGGCCACCTAGTCCGTTCTAGCTTCCCAAAGGGGGTAGGAGGAGCAAAGGAGAGACCCCTGCTTGTGTGGCGTAAACACCTCCCTCTGCTCCCGAGCCAGACTCTACCCCCTCCTCAGCCGCGGCCCACCGCGGATTAGGTTACCGTGGCCCGGCGAGGATTTTTACTGGATACGAGAATAGCACAGGTAAAGCTGTATAAACAGCTCGCCGGCTGCCCGGCCGAAGGTTACGCCGGGGACACGGCCCAAGGCGCCACCTCTGGGCCCTGGCTGCGCGGGTTGAAACCGCTGGAGACCCCCCGCTCCGGCGGGGCGCCCCCCCGGACAGCACAGGTTCAATTATATATCTCTATCTACATATATGTGTATATATATATTCTATATCGCCACCCCCTTTTCACGTTCCCGCGTGAGATGAAATGCCAGCGGGGGAGAAACATCAAACAATGTGATCTGTGGAGAGAGGAGGCAGTGAGCCATGTTGGCTGGAGATCTATCCAGATCTAAGAAAAGAAAGACGAAACACAAAAGCAGCGATCGGGGAAATTGGGGAAAGATGGAGGATGAGTTACCCCAAAACTCACTAGTCAGCGGAAGGTGGGTTGGAGGTGGGAAAGGCGTCTGCGGGCGCCCACTCGCCCTGGGGTCTGCCTTGGCTGGGAAATGAGCCATCGTTTTGGGGGTGATATGTGGTTTGATTTACTCTTTTTCTTTCTTTTATTGTTTTTATCTTTTTTTCTCTCCCCCCCCCTTTTTTGCTTATTCATCTATCAACGTTGAAACCTCGGAAGGAAACCCGCCCAGGCCAAGAGAAGCAGCAAACGACTCGGAGAGTCAAAGAGAGAAGAGATGCGCCCGAAGATTAACTCCTCGAACTCCGCCCCCCCCCATCCCCAGCCGGGGTTGGGGCCCTCAGCTTCGTGGGATGTTGGTCCTTCCCCCTGACACTACCATCTTCCCCCTCCCCCGGCTGAGAAAACCCCTTGATTGCTGAGAGATAAGATAAAATAGAGTAGGCAAGGGGGGGTAGTGAAGTGGGGGTTCGGACGGGGTGAAGACAAGACGGCGATTTCTGCTTTGGGGTGTGACCTTGCTCACGTAAGGGGGTGTACCCCGGAGAAGCCAGGAGTTGGAGTGGGGAGGGGAAGAACTCCTACCCCCCACCCCAGAAGGCAAAGGAAGGCGTTTCAACGGAGGAAAGGTTCGGCTCCCATTTCTTGCTCCCTCCTTGGCTTCTCGGTGGAGCGAACAGGAAGGGTTGACTGGCCCGCTCCCCCAGACTGCGAGCAGCTTTCCAGTTCCCAGCCTGGCACTCGACGCTTCTCCTCTAGGGAGGCCTCTGGTTCAACCGCCCAAGCACCCAGGATTCCCACCACCACCGCCCCCCAGCACCCAGGGAAATGGCGAGCCAGGGAGGCCGGCTTCACCAGTTTGAACGCTCGGGAGCCGCCAGGTAGAACCTAGCATGGACCTCACATTTTGGAAGGAGGGGCGGGGAGAGATGTACCGATCGGATGACCCGGGTCACTTCGTCCCTGCCCCACACTGCCCAGGGCTTCAGCTGGCCACACAGCTCCAGAGCCCCCGCCGCTGGCTCGGCCCCAGCCCTGGCCGGCTCTATACCAGCCACTCCAATCTGGCATTTCTGGAGAAGGCGGGCTGTATCTTAGGGTAATGTGCGTTCACTCCTCTGGATAAGCCTGAGGAACTGGAAAACACCCCCACCCCACTGCTGCGGGACGACCCACCACCACCAGCCAGGGGGGAGTGGGGGGGGGTTGTTGTTTCCAGTGGGGTGGATGGAAAATTGGGGAGGGCAATTCTGTTCGGATCCAGGAGCTCTCCCCACGGGCTGGCTTTTTAAAAGCACGAAGGGTGTGTGCCTTTGGTTGCACAGAGACCCTAAGTGCAGAAGCTGAGCAACTATGCCGGGCTCAAGGGTGTAAAGATCAAGATTTCCCTGTTCCCCTTTTGCCTGGCTCTTGGTCAGTCCGGGGGCTTCCCGACTCTCCTCCCATGAAGCATCCCTGCTCACACTGGTTTTCTCTGCCCCCGGCCACCTCCTGGTCTCTAGCAATTTGTTACATGAAATAAAACAGCAACCAGTCACAAGTGCCTATCGGTTCACGGGCGCCTGCAGGCCCTCAACAACTACAAACGGACAGCATGGCCTGGAAGCTTCCTCCACTCCTATCCCTTCTAAACCGCACCCAGTCAACAGGACCCTAGCCCAGCTGGACCAGCAGCCAAGCCAAGGGGGCCATCAGCCCCAAATCTCTCCTCTCAATCTCTCTCTCTCCCTCTCTCTCCTTATCCCACCAGTTAAGAAAAAAGCGATCAGAAATATTCCAGCTACAAACAAAGACATAACCAGGGGAGAGACACACACACTTCTGGGGAAAATGGCTCCAATAAAAAAAAGGACCAAGCACAGCAGTCTAGAGGTGATGAACCATAACCTAGAACTAAAGAGCAGGGGATACTGTGCTACCCCTCCCCTTCCTTTATCAGACTCTCCAATTCTCAGCCCATTCCTTACAGTGTCGGGACACAAATAACCAGAAAGAGGGGTGTGCAGGGCTGTTCTCAGCCACCACCGCTACCGCTACCACGTACCTGCTTCCCCGAGGCTGCTTGACTTCCCAATAGAAGGACTTTATCAAACCAGCATGTGAGGTACTCACGCTCACCTGTTCCAGGTAGCCCTGCCTGGCCCCCACCTCATATATCTTCTGCAAAAAGACAGAGTCAAAACATTACGTGAAGGAAAATGCAGGTTGATGGTGCCCCAGTTTTGAAAGGGGACAAAACAGTTCCAGAGCAAAGAGAACTTATGCAGGGTAGCGGGTGCACCACAGCCATTAGCCAGCAACCTCAGAAAGTAACTCGCTTCAACCTGGAAGTTGGTTCTTCTGCACCCTCCCCAAATATGGGTATCCATCAATAATCATGGCAGCTGGACACTAATCATGGGACTGGACACCCACTTCAAGTCTTGGTCTTTCTGAACCTATACACATCACAACCTGGTTCAAACCTGCAGAACACAACGCTCTTCCGAATAGCACAAACATGACATGGGAAAGCCCGAACTCCCCCACGAACAGCAGCGGGGAGCGGGGATCGCCTAGCACCTCATTCAGGAAAGACCCCTGAAAACACTCAATCCTTTCCGGCTGCAACTCACCCCTCCCAGCCTGCCAAGGGCAGAACAGCTCACCAAGACCACCAGCACTACTTTTTCCTGAGCAACCAGTAAAGAAGTGGGAAAGCTGTAGGAATGCTTACTTTATCATTCACCTCTTCAAAGTTCTTAAACCTCCACCCCCCAATCTCAGAGTCCTGGTGAGCAGGGTGTGGAAATACAGGAACCAAACCTAGGGAGGTAGGCCCACTTCCAACCCTTGAGCTGAACAGACTAGAAGCACCGATGTCCCTTTCCTCAGGCACCCTTTGGTAAGCAAGAGGAAGAAATGATGTATATAAAAGCAACTCGCCCTACACAGATTTACCATTCCCTCTTCCCTCCCCCACCTTTCCTTTCAACCTTGTCTTCCTAGAGAAACTCTCTCTCAGTAAAGTCTTGGCGATCTGGCATCCAGAAGAAAGTCTATAGTATGTCCTCCCTGCCCCTCCCATTCCTCACAGCCTTTGGTCAGTCTCTCTTTTAGGGAAGATGGGTTTTCCCCCCCTTTCACCCACTTCAGAGCGCTTCTAGAAGTCGAGGGATCTTCTGACCACCAGTGCCCCGAGGCCATGCCGGCACATCTGGGCTGCAACTTTTATCATACTGCTCACAGCTGCATCCTTAATTATATGCAGAGACAATGAGCCTACACATACACTTGTAAGCAGAGCAAAATAAACACACAAGTGACGCTTGGGACATTGCAGTTTCCTTTAGAGGAGGCACCTGAGCAAATGGGTTATTTTCTCCAATTCGCCTCCCCCCCTCTGTCTCTGTCTCTGTGTCTCTCTGTCTCTGTCTCTGTCTCTGTCTCTGTCTCTCTCTCTCTCTCTCTCTCTCTGTAAATATGTGTCAGGCCCTTGCTATGCATTGCCACCAGTGTTGATTTCTCCTCCAGCCTTTTTTTTTTTCTTCTGCATCCCTAATTCTAATAGCTCGTTTCTTCCCAACAAGAACATCCACCCGCTCACACAGCCCGCACGCCCAAGGTCACAGCAGAAAGCAAAGGATTTCCCCGGGCATCAGAAGGAACAATGAGGAGGAGCGAGGTCTAGTTCACTTTCTGGCCGAGGCCGCGGTGCCCGTGGTAGGTGGGAGCTCCTCCTAATTCCCTCCACGTGGAGCCGGGCTGGGAGGGCAGAGGGGGACGGGAGCGGGCCGTGTTCACTGACCTGGCCGCCGAGCGGGGGTCTCCGCAGGCAGAGGGGACACGGGGAGAGATGGCCACCGCCGGTCGTCGCCGCTGGAAGTGCTCACTGCAGCTCCGGCGGGCTTCCAGCGAGAGGTAAAAGCTGGGTGCTGTGCATCCTTGCGGGGAGCCCCCTCCCCTCCGCCTCCCCCCCCCTCACTGTGGAGAGCCGAGCTCTTCCGGGTTGCGCAGGGGGAAAGGGAGGGGGAGAAGGAGAAAGAGGGAGGGAATCAATTTCACCCCCTTTGCAAACACGCAAACCGCACATGGAGGGGGGGCGGGTTCTGACACGGGGAGAGTCGAGGGGGGTTGGCAAGAAAGACGGCCTGAAAACCTGAAACCTGGGGGAAAAACACCCACCGAGCCAGCCCACCGTCTTCTCGTCTTCTCGTGGGGTTGCAACGAACACCATCCATGTCACCAGCCCTGGCGTGGACTGGGTGGTTAACGTTCAGTATAAACGCGGTGGTGACATGTTTCCGGCCTCTTCTGGAAAAAGTGGGGAACTCGATAGGTGCACCAAGGGGTGCCCCCAGTAATGATCGGTGGAGGAGCCAACTAACCCCAGGCTGTACCCTTCTGAGGCTGGCCGGCCCCACTGCCTCTGGCTCTGGTTTAGGAGCAGGACTCGGGGCTTGGGCTTGAGTTCTAGGCACTCACCGTACAAGGCGAGGTAGGGACGCATGTCCACCCCTGGGGGTCCAGACTGGAGGTTTAGGAGAGGGAGCGGAGGGGGTCCTAACTCTTAAAAGAACAATTCTAGAGAAAGTACAACCTCCAAGAAGCGTGCGAGAAGGAAGCAGGAAGCAGGCGCTTCCAGAAATACAATGTCTTGAAGGAAAATGGATCTTGCCTGTCTACCTAGGAGCTAATAAAGTTCACCCTCCCCTTAGTTCACCCCCACTTTCCCATTCCAGGATGGCGAGTAGATCGCAATCATCCAGGAGAGAATCTGTCCTGAATAAATTTCAGCAAAGAGTAAAATGAAACTCCATAAACATTGGGGTAGAAAGGTCAGAGTCCATTTGTTTTGACAGGTAGAGTTCTGCCCTTCACAATATTTATATGAAAAGAATATGGAGACTGACTTTAAAAATAAATACATCTCTCTCTCTCTCTCTCTCTCTCTCTCTCTCTCTCTCTCTCTCTCTCTCTCTCTCTCTCTCTCTCTCTCTCTCTCTCTCTCTCTCGGAGGGAAAAATAAAAACAAAAGTTGTCCACAGTTGAAGTAGGAAAGCCCGGACTTTCTGGGTAGTCCAACCTGTCGAGGAGGACAGGAGTTTCTCATTTTCATAGGGCAAAGCATTTGGGGGTGGCCAGTGTCTAAGGAGGGCAAAGCAATTGGTCAGCTCTGCGGGGGGGGGGGACTGGATGGGGGGGCAGGCAGGAGGAGGGAGAGGAAGAGGAGGAAGGAGGCCTGGGAGTTCAGGGTGAGGGTACAATCTCACTGTGCAGGGCCAAAGTGTGGATTGGACTAGCACCGGCTGAGGCCACATGAGGGAAGGCAGCAACTCCCCAAGATGACCAGTCTCATTCCAAAGGTGGGGTTCTAGCCCCATAAACCCCACACCACCCTCCCCTTGACACCCCACACCTCTCCTGACCGCAGAGAGGTTGTAAAGCCAGAGTGGGGGCCTGGAGAGCTCATTCTTGGTCTCGTTGTCCAGGAAAAGAGAAGGGGGTTCCCTCTGTTTAGGGAGTCCCCTCCCCAACCTGGTCGTGGTCACCCACCTAGCGCTTCCCTCTACATCCCCCCCCCATCCTGTCCCTCCCGCCTTCTGCCACCAAGTGGCAGCGCCACGTTCTACCGAGGGTTTCGAGGTCTTCACCGTTTGGGCCCAACCTGTTGCTTCTGGGTTTTGAGGGGGATAGAGGCCGAGCACCCCGAGAGAGCCCCGACCCTGGGGAAGAGGAGGGTCGCAGGTATTTCGGGGCGTGTGGAGGGCTCCAGATCCCCCCTCGTTGTTTGTTAGGTGCACGTCGCCGGGTGGGAAGTAAGGAACATGTAGGCAAAGGGCGCGTTTGTCACCCAGTGACCGTTGTCCCTTTGACCTGGGGCTCAACTGTACCCCCAAATCGCTGCCCACTGTGCCTCCCGGGAGGGGGGGACCTGGATCTAGTCGCCCCGTTTCCAGTTGGTTTTGAGACTTCCCTTCTCCCTCCCTTACCCCCTCCCAACAAGTTCTCTTAGCATGTGGGTGCTGCCACTGGTGTCCACTGAGAGCCCCCCCCCCGCACCCCTCAAAGACACGCGGACCCAGACTGCCCAGCGCCTGCCTCCGCCCGTGTCCGTCGGTCCAGCGGCCTGGCTCTTAATGACTTTTTCTGCTGACACGGGCACAAGCTTGGTACCAGGTAAAGGGGTGGCACAAGGCGACCCCCCAAGAAAACCCCAATTCTACCTCTCACAAAAGCAAGCCTTAATTCCAAGAAATGGCACGACCACCGAGACACGGCTTTAAAATTAATAAAGAATATGTGAAGGAGTTCCTTTTTAAAAGATCTGGCTTTTAAATGGCATGATCAGACAGGGCCGAGGGGCCGGCCAGACGTAAGTCTTGCTATCTTGGCTCCTGGGGTGAAAATAATATTGATAAATTATTCCTGGAGAGCCCAGGGGGAGTTTTCAGGGTGGAGAGTAAGCGGGAGGGGGAGCATTTCGAAGACAGAGAATTTAATTCAGAGTTGTGAGCCAGGTGAGGACACCCCCGCTTGCATTCACCGAACCCCACTTTCTGGCTGTGACTAAAGCTGTCATCCAAGGACGTGAGCTTCATACTAGGCAGATCGTCCTTTAATGAAGCTATAAGTTGCTTTCTGAATTTTAAAAGTTCCCACCCTCCATATAGTGTGTGTGTGTGTGTGTGTGTGTGTGTGTGTGTGTGTGTGTGTGTGTGTGTGTGTGTGTGTGTGTGTGTACCATTGTGGCTGTGAGAGAGAATTAGGGAAATAAAATAACACTTCATATTTCGGTATTCTTGAGGGGTAACAGAGGCAGCCCCCCTCCCCCGCCCCGAAACCCACAGGAGAAAATGGGAGGGCTCCACTTGGAAGATTTTCCAGCATCTTTTCATGGAGTCTTTTTGTTTGTTTGTATATTTGTTTGCAGGACACCTGGGCCACTCAGACACACAGGAAGTAGACAGCCACACGGACACTGCTCCTCGCTTCCAGCATCCACACCCACATTCTCTGCTTCACAGCTCCCTGACTCCCTTTCTCTTCCCTGGTGCACTTACACTGGCTGCTTTTTTTTTTTTTAAACCATTTAGCCCTGGGCCGGCAGTTCTGCTTCTCAAATGTGGATTCAGAGCTGAGGTTAGAGAGATAGATTGAGACTCCTTGGCTTCAGGACCTTTCCTGGAAGCAAATGTATCATCTTAATTGTCACCACCATCTTCTACTTTAAACCCCTCCGAGCCTTCTCCTACTTCTCCACCTTCACCAGCTCAGACATTTGATTGGATTTTCAACAGAAAGGAAAGACTCTGGGCATGTGGAGACAGAAGATGGATCAGTCAATATCTCACGATAGAAAGAGTCTGGATCTCTCCGATGGCCAGAGATAGGAAGTTCACCTGTTGGATAAAGAGAAAAGAGATCTTACAGGAAGAAATAATGGCTTCCAGAATCTCCAGTATCTTTTTAAGAATGCCTAGAGTTGTTGTAGGAGGGGGTAGGAACCCCCAGTGGTATTTACTGTCCAACTTTTCAACACTCCATTTTCCCCTAAAGCAGGATTTTTATTCTCTGCCCATCAGTCTTTAGGGTCATCCCCTCTCCCACCTTTTTCCATTTAATAAAAACATTTCTACAGCTACACTAAGGTTAGTTTAGGTCTCGGTAATCCACTCCAATCTTGCCCTTGGTGTAAGAATTCTAATCGTTCAGTCCCATTCAGTCAGATGTATTTTCTTCTACATATTTGAGAAAAACAATTTTAAAGGAAGTACGGCATGGACTTCAGCTTCTTTATTCCCCTCCCTTTTAAATACATTTAAAAAACAACAAAAAAACCAAGCTCTACTTCTTGAACTATGACTTGGTGTTTTTCTGACCAAGAAGAGCTGTGAGGGGTCAGATTGGTGGTGGGTACAGGGTGGGGGAGGGGCGGGGTAGTATACAACTCTGAATGTCTCAAAAGTTTCAAAAAACAATGACTAGAAAAAAATTTTAAAAACACAACATTCAGACCTATTCCTTCCAGGCGCCCTAAAGAAATAGCCCCGTTTGCAAATTCCTATCAATTATTACGTGATGGGAAAAAATCCTATCTGAAAATAAAGCACGTGGATGTGGAGAATTTTAATTAAATCTTACTGTGGATATAATAACATGGAAGTGATTTTTCATTCGGCGCTTCCCTGCTCACCAGTGTTTTATGGCGTTTTCTTGCCTCTGACTTTATTTTAAAATATTAGACGAGGTGGAGAATTATAAACGACTCTTCCCTTATCTGTGCTGCTCACATATCCAGGATCAGAGGAGCTGATTAAGAAAGAAGTCAGAGGCAACGTTGGATTCATAATGATTTGGAATAATGAATCCTTATCTCTGCTTTCCAGATTATCTGCCTTTCAGCTCCCAATGTTTTGTTACATGGGATAATTTATTGCATCTAATACATCACAATGAATCTGATGGTAGAAAGTGATGGCCAACGTTGTGAAAAGGGGTCCCTTATTTTTTATCCCGGGGCAATGAAACTGCTTTTTGCAGTTTTTAATTGGGAAAATATAAGGTAGATCTGATAAAGAGAGAGAGAGAGAGAGAGAGAGAGAGAGAGAGAGAGAGAGAGAGAGAGAGAGAGAGAGAGAGAGAGAGAGAGAGAGAGAGAGAACTGGGTATAATCTTGCCTGCTTCTGCTTTACCACGCTGCTCTTTAATTAGTGTGTCAATTTCAGGCTGAAATTAACAAGATCGACCTGAAACCAGCTCTTACTTTCTCCCCCAGTGCCGAGATCCTAATTTTTAACATGATTTATTTTTATGAAAAAGGAGATAATTAATCATAAACACTGACTAAAGCACAGGGCCAAGTTGAGATAAAATGCCATTTGCATCTTTATATAGAAAGATACCAATGATGTTCATTTTTCTGAGATTTTCTCTCTCCTCACCATGTCTCTTCTCTCTCCTCCCCCTTCCCTCCCCAGGACTCCAACCTCTGCTACCCACTCCAGCCTATTCCAAATCAACAAGAAAACAAACTCATTCCCGTTCCTCATGGCAATCACTGGTCTTGTTTTATAAAAGTGTGTGGATGTACGTGTGTGTACTTCCACCCCCACACACATACGTACACTATAGTACATGCACACACACACACATTCAGCTCTCCTGTCTTTGCCTGTTACCACATGCAGAATATGCATAAATTTAATTTTCTTAGGGAACAAGGGTAGGTGGTTTCTCCTAGACAACCCCTCCCATCAACCTCCTTACAGTTTAGAGAGCAAAAGGGGGGGGCACACACATCTCATTTAATGGCTAATTAGTTCCAATAATTGGCATTTTTGTTTCTTTTGTCTTTCATGCTAATGCCCAAAGAACAAAAGCCATGTAAATGCAACAGGCTTTATTGGGACAGATTTCAGAATCCCAGGCCAAACCAGCAGTCTCCGCCCAACACCTGACAGCACTGGCGAAGTCCCCCACTTTGCCTAGTGGAAGAGTCTGGAGTCCTTGGTAATTTGTTCTTTAAGTTTTTTGTTTCTGTTACTTGCTGGTTGTTTGACTCAAACCATATTGGCATAGATGCAAACCAATGAGAGAAGATCTATACACCCTCACCCTTCAATTGTCTCTCCTGACTTCAGCTCAAAGTTTCTTGGTGATTAGGAGACTTGCACCCAGATCCTGCTTGTCTGAAAGTGTCCCTGTTTTTCTAAGGACACTGAAGATTTTTATACTAAGAGGTGGGAAAAAATTTGCTTTTTTATTTTTTTAAAGGGGATAATTTTCTGTTCATTGTAGTACCTACTGTCTCTCTTCTCCTCTAAACTTAAGAAGGTTTACTCCTTTTTATTATTGTTTATTTATTTATTTTGCATACTGAGTACTGAGGTTTGAACTCAAGGCCTGGGTGCTTTCCTTTAGCTTTTTTTTTTTTTTTTTGGCTCAAGACTGGTGCTCTACCACTCAAACCACATCTCCACTTCCAGCCTTTTGGTGGTTAATTGAAGATAAAGGTGACACTGATTTCCCTGCTAGATCTTCAGATCCTCCGATCTCAGCCTCCCGAGTAGCTAGGATTATAGGTGTGAGCCACTTGTGCCCAGCTGATGGTTGATTTCTTGAAGCCTAGGAATTTGTAGTTGAGTTTCTGGGACTATAATTTCCAAATTAATTCTTGAGTAGACTTGAATAATGTTGATATGGGCCAATAAAGATGGAAGAAATTGGAGTGTAGTTTGTGCAGAAGCCCAGATGAAGTTCTGCTAAAAACAAATCATCCTTCCTCCCGCCCCTCCGTAGATGTGCAAGAGTCCTGGGGTGGTCATACCTGGGAAATTTTCTTGCTCCTGGAGTTACCCAAGGTTTCCATGTCAATTCAAGTTCAAGTCTCCATTCCAGAAGGCAGCCAAATAACTCTTAAGTGTTTTCTATCTTGGATTTTGATTGTGAAGTGTGCCAGGTTTTAGGTTGAGGTAAAGGAGACACCGGGCAGTTTGCCTTTATGAAGAGTAGGCTTCAGACAACTCATTCTAATTCTGTATTCAATATTGTGTGGTTTCCTTTTTGCCGCCTCCTCCTTCCTCCTCTCCCCCTCTTCCTCCCTTTCTCTTTCTTCCTGATACATCACTCCAAGAATTTCAAGTATCAATTATAAGTAATATTAATTCCTCAGCCCCCACCAGTGCCGTGCAGATCATCTGATAGCAGAAAAAGAGCTTGGTAGATGAGACAGCCCAATGGAGCCGACTGGGCTGTTTCCCATGCCTAGATGAACATTCAATTTTCCAGCATTATCTCCACACTTAAACTCGCTTTCTCCCGTTTCTGTGCCAAGATAAATTTGCATAATATTTGCAGCTGTAATTAGCTGATGAGCATCTCCCAGCTTCCCCCTTTTGTTTCCCCTTGCATTTGGTCTTCCATTGATGCCACGTTTGATCTTTAATATCGCGCAGGGTTCCCGATAGAGGATTGCATATCTTATCTTCCCGGCTCCAAAATCTTTCTTAAGGAGGGAGGCAAAAAGGGAGGGGCGTGGGGGAACCTCGCAGGAACGTAACGTTGCTTCCACGAATCCCAGTGTGTAAAGGTTACATTGGAAGAAGGTGTAGATGTTGACAGGGCAAATGAGGTGAATGGGAGACTTGGGGTACACAGTGGGGCGCAGTAGGAGGAGAACCTGTGAAACGTGGGTTGCTCTGTAGAGTATGCAAAGCGGGGTTGGGGGAGATTGGGCGGGGAGAATGCACAGGGTTAGTTTGGGGGACTGTGAACTCTGGGCCTCTCCTTTTTAAAGAGACAGAAAAATTACTCTGAGTGAAATGTCTCTGTCAATTTGCTTCCCTGAAGCGGAGACGGGAAGTTTTTGAAAGCAGAAGCAGGTGATTTTCTTATCTGCCCATCTGTTTGTCTCTTATTCATACACAGCCCAGCACTCCTGAATTACTAATATGCTGTGGACACGTTGTATTCGCCCTAGCCTTGTTTAAAAGAATAAACGAGAGAGAGAGAGAGAGAGAGAGAGAGAGAGAGAGAGAGAGAGAGAGAGAGAGAGAGAGAGAGAGAGAGAGAGAGACTCTAAAAAGAGGAGACAGTGAATCGATGGACACAAATAACGTCATCTCCAGAAGCAAAGCAAAACCAGAAAAGTTACATCCTGGCCCCATCCTGCCTGTCATTGTTATTTTGCTCCAAAGTAGGACTTTCCCGATTTAAGTGGCAGCGCTGTACGGGGAACCGAGGATTACAGGAGCCCCTGGCTGGATTAGTATTTGTGCGAATCCAGAGCGCTGGGGGAGGAAGGGGAAGAGGGAGAACGAGGAAAGAAAGAAGACAAGAAAGAGTCTATTTTCATGCCAATCATTGGAACAAATAGCTAACATTTAACGATTACACCCGCACTGGCGACGCCCTGGCGCTGCGCGGACCTGGGGCCTGGCTAAAATGTCCCGAAAGCCTTTGGAGAAAACGAGTCTCCAGCTATCAAGTTCTCCCCATCTCCCCCTTTCATGAGGCTTCGGTTTCAGGCTGGACTTGTCCAATGTCTGCGTTACCGCTGCGGGCTCCTAAATGAGTGTCGAGGAGGCAAATATCAAATAGCGCTGGGGTCAAGGCGATTTAGTTAACCATTGGGACGCTCAGGACGTGGAACTTGTGTGGGACTCCGCGGGGGAGGGGAGGCGGGAGCAGGGAGGCGTGTTCATTGGGTGGATGGGTGGGTGGTGGATAGGTGGATGGGTGGATGTGTGTGTGTGTGTGTGTGTGTGTGTGTGTGTGTGTGTGTGTGTGTGAATGGGTGGATGGATGGATGGGTGAGTGAGTCGGTGAGTGGATGGATTGGGTGGGTGGATGGGTGGGTGGGTGGATGGATGTGTGTGTGTATGGATGGATGGATGGGTGAGTGGATGGGTGGGTGGGTGGGTAGATGGATGGGTGGGTGGATAGATGGGTGGGTGGGTGGATGGATGGATGGATGGATGGGTGGATGGATGGGTGGATGGATGAATGGATGGATGGGTGGGTGGGTGGGTAGATGGGTGAATGGATGGGAGTAAGCCTAGGAGATGAGAGGACTTCAGCAAGGTCTGATATGGGACCTCCTTCACCCTCCTTTGCTTCTAAATCTCTTCAGGAAAAAGTTCTTTTGAGACTCCCCAACCTCTTCTTTTTTTAAAATGGGGTCCATTTTTGTAACCAAACTTCTAAGAACTGGGTCATCATCTATCTGCTCTATGTCGGGCTTTACAAACGGTACCATGCCCAGGCCTCAGTTTCCCCTTCTGCTAAAGGAGGAGTTAGAAAGATGATGGCTAAGTCCCTGAGGCAAGCTGGGGGCCAGGGCAGGAAATTGCAAGTGGGGTGTGCTAGACTGTCCAGCCTCGGGAGAGAGACATTATAGGGACTCCACCACTCCCAGCACCCTAATAATTAGTGATTATTAGGTGATGTGGGGTGGTGGTCCCACTTAGAGTTACCTGCTGCTATAGAGTTTCCTAAAGGGAACCTTCCTTTTGCTGGGGGCAGAGGGCAGAGCAGAGTGAGAATTCTTGTTCTTGCAGGATTCCTGATGCTAGCTTGCATTGGGCTGGATGACCTGCACCCACCCAGCTTCTGAGCTCAGGACACAGTGGATCTATGCCTAGCACGGGCCTGGTTTGAAGTCCATTAACCAAACAAAGCCCGCTCCCATGCTTCATATGAGGTCTTTAAAAAAAAATCTATATTGAGGCCCATGTGTACGCAAGAGCTGTGAGGGCGCTCCCCTTAGGAGCTGGGTGGGGAGGGCACAAAGCCGAGGTGGGGGGGAGTGCATTGCATTTCCAGGACAGCGATAGGAATTCCAGGAAGTTGGGGGAGGCTGCTTGGGGTGGGAGGTTGCTGTCAGGGCTCTCCAAGGAGAGGACTCAGACCCTCCCGCAGTCCCCCGTTTTCCTCCACTGCCTGCACCCCAAGCAGCTTCAGGTCCGTCCGAGGCGAAGTGTTTGTTTGTGTCCCAGGCTGGGGTCTGCCTCTCAGCCAGCTTGAGGGATGGGGGGGTCTGTGAAGGAAGAAGGAAGGGACAGTGACTGGGGTGGGGGAGAGGGTACAAGAGGGAGGTGCCCTGGCGCAGAGGTGTCATGGGAGGGGCACTTATTTCTTAAATAACCCTCATTTTTCTGTGAGATTTCCCCTCCCCTCCGTGTTATTCTCCATGATAGTCATGAAGAATAATCAGGATGATACTCCCCTTCATCTTTCTCAAATTGGGAGAGAGAGAGAGAGAGAGAGAGAGAGAGAGAGAGAGAGAGAGAGAGAGAGAGAGAGAGAGAGAGAGAGAGAGAGAGAGAGAGAAATGCGCACCCAACTCCACTACCGTTCAGGGTCCGGAGAAATTCTCAAATAGAGCAGTGTAATTTCTCAGTTGATTTTGATTGACATACTGTCCCCAGGATCATGTGTTAATCCTTCTTCACTCAAGCCTTTTCATAACTCATTTCTCTCTTGCTAGATGGGGACTCTGATGGTTACCGAGGCAACCATGATAGCACTAAGCTATTTCCCTCTCTGCAAGGAGACCATTATTCCGCATGCATAGGCCATTTGCAACAGAGGTCGTCACAAAGTCATCCACAACACAGCACACGTTTATTAAACTTTTATTCTCCCTCTCTCTCTTTTTCTTTCTCCAACACGGAAACTAGTTTGCACTTGTAGGGAGTAGCGTGTGTGTGTGTGTGTGTGTGTGTGTGTGTGTGTGTGTGTGTGTGTGTGTGGTGGATGGGGTACCATTGCCCTGCTATGTATTGGTAACCACTGCCTTACTCAGGCCACACTTGAACGCTGTTCCTTCGGCCTCTCGGGGGTGGGGGTCGCCTCTGGGAGGGGGGGAGTCCCTCGCAGGATCTGAAAAGGGAATCTGACTTTCCAGGCCACCTCAACTCTTCTGGGATAACTTCTCCGCCTACCTTCCAAAAAAGAAATTGTTTAAAGCCACACCTTTTCAGGGACTCCTCCCCCTCACCCCCCCCCCGGAATAACCCCCTTTCTCCTCTGGTCTTTGAGGTCTGCGGGGCGCGACGCCTCGCCTGCCAGGAGGGCTGGTCCGGGGGCGCCTCCGGGCCACCGCCTGGGCTCCAGAGAAAGCCACCTGCCTGGTAGCGCTGGCGTCTTAGGTTTCCTTCTCCAATTTAACGGGGAAATACGGCCTAGCGGTGTGCAGGTTCCCGGGCTAGCCTGCCTCCCGCCGGGAGGGGGGGCGCGCACCCGATCGCTCCGCCCGAGGGGCTGCGGCGGGCGGGGTGGGGTGCCCCGAAGGACGGCGAGGGTCTAGGGCCCTGTCATCCAAGGGCGCTCTCGCAGTTCAAGCTACCATTTCTAGTCTCAACTTGCAAGCTCACCCTACTCGGTGGTCACCTATAGCCAAGGCCTCGGTTTCCTTTCCAGCACTCCCCTAATTCCTGGTCCTCCTTCTCCCTTTGAGGGCCAATGGTTGACCTCCTGGGACCCTAGGGCACCGGCCTAGGGTCACCCACATTTCTTGTGAACCCGACTGCAGAAGGCCTGCTCAGCCCCTTCGCCCCAACGCCTCTGCAGACCCCCCCCTTCTCCTGGACTTCTTCAACCACACCATCCCGCGCGCACCTGCAGACCAAGATCAGGTCCCAGAGTCGCTCCCTGCTCCGCACATGCGCACATGCCAGCCGCTGAACCCTAGCTGGTCAGGGCCAGACATGGGGCTCAAAGATGGGGGCTGCTCCCCCCCCACACAGGTGACAGGTGGAAGGCACTCCAAAGGGCGCCAGGGGTCAGCGATTGCCTGTGCCATCCGATCACCACGGGCGGGCGGCAGGTGCCCGAGAGGATGCCAGGCGCCCTGGGCGACCCCCCTCCCGGCCCTCACTCCCCGGGGCGCAGGGATGGGGACGCGCTGCGGGCCCCGGGTGTGGCTCTCTCCTGCGATGGGCTCTTTCTACCGTGCTTTGGGAGAAGCCAACTCCAGCTGGCCGGCCCTGGAGGTGGTGGAGTTTGGAGTTGGGCGGAAGAGCCTGAGCTGCACTGCGGGCCGGGGCCGCTAGGGGGGGCGAGGGCGGCGACCCTGCGTTCTGGACGGGAAGACCTGAGTTCCTGGAGCACAGGTTTCCATCTGGAAGAGCCTGGCCTGGCCTAGAGGATCCTCTCTCCCAAGGGGGGGGGGGGGGGGGGGAGGAGTTAAAGGGAAGGGCCAGGTCCTGACCATTACCCAGAGTTGAGACAAGGAGGCGCTTGAGATGTGGGAGGGAGGCAGCTGAGTGCCAGGTGGACACACGAACTCAGCCCAGAAGCCTCCTGTCCGCCAAGAGTGAGGTCTGCCCTGTCCTTGGTGTTCACGTTATTACTTCATTTTGATGTATGTATGTATGTATTGATTTTGGTGCCAGGTGCAGGTAGGTAGTTGGGCTTGAACTCAGGGCTTGGGCACTGTCCCTTTTTTTTTTTTTTACACTCCAGGTTGGTGCTCTACCACTTGAACCACAGCTCCATTTCCAACTTTTTGGTTGTTCACTGGAGATGAGTCTCATGGATTTTCCTGCCAGCTCTGGCTTCAAACTGTCATCCTCAGCCCCTTGAATGGCTAGGATTACAGGCATTAAGTGACTCTTGGCCCATCCTTGCTTTAAAGTGTTAATGGCACTCACTGTCCACCAACCCAAAATGTCTTGAGGGAAATCAAACTGATGGAAAGTCTGTCTTAGGACAAAGGTTACCCAGATGACTTGCACCAAAGGGGACAATTATAGCCTTAGAGAATAACAGTAATTGAATCAATCACAAAGGAAATGCGTTTTAAGCCTGGCCTCTGTGTGTGTGTGTGTGTGTGTGTGTGTGTGTGTGTGTGTGTGTGTGTGTGTGTGTGTGTGTCCGTGTGTCCTGGGGCTTGAACTCAGGGCCCTGGCACTATCCTTGAACTTCTTTTGCTCAAGGCTAGCACTCTGCCACTTGAGCCATAGCTCCACTTTTGGCTCATGGATTTTCCTGCTTGGGCTGGATCTAAATGGCCATGATCCTCAGATCTCCTCTTCCTGAGTAGCTAGGCTGGTAGGGTGGATCCCTCCTTTTCAAAGGGACGCAGTTGGTGTGGCTGAGACACCAGCCCTTCTCTTGCTACTGCACCTCGGATCTCTTCCTTTCCTTCCAGTGGGCCTCAGTATATCCTGAAGGAGCTAGCAGTAGTAGCACAAAGAGCATTGATAGCTAGATGAATATTCATCAATCCTTCCTTCCCTATGGGCCATCCTGCTAAGCTCTAAGACAGCCCAGGTGGAAACTTTCAAGATATCTTCAGGATATCTGCAGAGAGCATGCAGAGAAAGACAAATAGATCATTCTAGATGCAGTAAGAGCTGTTTGAAAAGTAAGGCCTGACATTGTGTGAGTCTAAAGGAAAGACTGTCTCTCTGATGCCTTGGCTCTCAGAGGATGCTTCAGGACTTCAGGGGCAGGGGAGAGAGCTAGAAGGATCTAGAAGGTGAAAAGTCATCTCCGTAACACAGGGTTGTGAAAGACCATAGACCGACAGACTGAAGGGGAATGGGATGTGAGCCAAGTATCTGGACAAGGGCAGGGGCAGGGCTATGCCACAGTGAAGTGCTTCAACCCTCAAGCTCAGTAGCTTTGTTCTGTGGGCTTTGGGGGGACCAGACCTAGTTTTGCACACAGGTGCGGCATGGTCAGATGAAGAGATTGAAGATTCTGGTGTCTGGCTACTACTCTTTGCCCACATTCACACCCCCAGGAATGACTGACTGCTTCAGATTTTATCGACAAAGTGCACAGTAACCTTGCTGTTTTGAAATGCTTAGGTAAGAGCCACACTGACACACAAGCTGGCTTTGCGTTCTCAAGATGTCTCCCCAGAACCATGGCACCACGGGGCTGTGTGCCTGCATTGGGAAGAAGAGCCCTGCTCATTGGCTCTGCTGCAGAACCCGCCCCCAGGCCTGGACCACTGCCCAACCGTGTGCCAACTGTGAAAGGGATGAACCAATGCCCAGAGGCGAGGCAGGGGCCCAGCAGCCTTCCAAGAGCCTGCGATGGGAGAGAGAAAGAACCGGGGAGAACTCACTCTATGGCAGCTATCTACAAAGCCTCCCACTAATTGATGGGCGCTCTATATATCATCCTAGATAAAGGGCCACTGGGCAGCAAATACGGAGCATCCTGATAGGGCCTTGTTAACACGAAGATAACAGAAAAGCAAGATGTGCTTGTTTGGCTGCCTATAGATAAAACCCGATAGGTCTTTGTTAACTTTTCATGACGGATGGTAACTCACTCACCACGATAAATAATCCTGGGAAAGGGGAAACTTTATTTAAAGGGTTAGAAATGGGGTCCTACATTTTTCTCTCTTCTGAATGAGCAGGAAGGATTTTTCTGAATGAGACCATATGCGGGTGGCAGTCCGGGCATGTGTGTGATTTGAACCTCTGAGACCAATGCACTTTTTCAGAGTGGGCTATGTTTTGACCACACAGAAGCTGAGCACCAGGCTGAATTTCCGAAGGACCTATCTACACAGCATGGGCAGAGTCTGGAGAACTTGGTGTAAATGCTTTGTTGGGAAATGGAAATGGGGAAGCATATATATTGTCGGTTGTGGGACTTGAACTCGGGGCTTAGGCGCTGTTCCTGAGCTCTTTTGCTCAAAGTTCTTTTGCTCTACCACTTTGAGCCATAGCTCTGCTTCCAGTTTTCTGGTGGTAAATTGGAGATAAGCTTCTCACTGGATGTTCCTGCAAGAATTGGCCTTCAATCCACAATCCTCAGATCTCAGCTTCCTGAGTAGCTAGGATTACAGGTGTGAGCTTACTGGTGCCTGGTAGGAAGTGGAGCAGTGCTGGGGATCGAACCCAGGCCTTTAGATGTACCAGGCAAGCTCTCTACCATGCACAGAATGACATACAATTTCTAGTTCTTCCCAGAAACACAAGTCATTTTGTCCCTGCAACATGTTACTGGATAGATTTGTATCATCATCATCATCATCATCATCATCATCATCATCATCATCATCATCATCATCATCATCATCATCATCATCATCATCATTTTGTCAGTCCTGGGGCTTGAACTCAAGGTCTAGGCAAAGTCCTTGAAAATTTTTTGCTCAAGGCTAGAACTTGAGCCACAGCTCCACTTCTAGCTTTTTTGGTAGTTTATTGGAGATCAGATGCTCACAGACTTTTTCTTTTTCTTTTTCTTTTTTTTTTGGTCCAGTCGTGGGGCTTGTACTCTGGGCCTGAGCGCTGTCCCTCAGCTCTTCAGCTCAAGGCTAGTGCTCTACCATTTGAGCCACAGCGCCACTTCCCGCTTTTTTCTTATGTGGTGCTGAGGAATCAAACCCAGGGCCTCAGGCATGCAAGGCAAGCGCTCTACCACTGAGCCACCTTCCCAGCCCGCTCACAGACTTTTTCTGCCCCTGCTGGCTTCAAACCACAATCTTCAGATCTCAGCCTCCTGAGTAGCAAGGAAGGGTTACAGGCATGAGCCACTGGCACCTGGTTAGGTTTATTTTTAATAATTGATAAGGGAAGTTGCTGTTTCTGCTGTGGCTGTCATTTTTAGATGACATCATGTCTATGAAGGCCCCTCCTTCCTTAATAAGGAGAGGAGATTTAGAGCAATGCACTGCCCATACTCGACCAAACATGAAGCCTTCTAGCACGTTGTCAGCTGTTTCATAAAGCAGGATACAAAGAGAGCAAACTTTCCTGATGTTAAAAAAAGTATTATTATATGGTTATCTTTAATGCCATCTTTTAAAAGAAGGCAGTCATTTATTTTTAACTAAACCCATCATTTGAATTTTATCTTTGCTAAAATGCTGGGGAGGGAGGAAAGAGTCTTGACCTGACCTTATAATCTCTCCTAACCGCCACAGGAATCAATTTGGATAGAAGCAATGATATTAGGCCAGCTTTGCCCACCAGTCAAAGGAAGTCCTGGGTAAAATGCTGTTTAACAATAGTAATAATAATGATTATTAATAATAATGTATAAGAAACTTATCTTTAATGTAGCAAAACGACTCTTTCCAAAAGCTACCTTTTCAATATGGTTTAAGGTATTGAGGAAGGTAAGAAAAAAAATTTTTTTTTCTCTTTTAGTGTGTCACAATTGAGAAAGAAGCTATTGTAATTAAGTTCCCTTTTTAGTTCTCAGAGAGAAAACTCCAGGGTGATTCACTGCACAGGAATCAGATTTGACTTTCTAGACTGGCTGGAACCACAAGTTCACATCCCAAAGGGGTTGGGCTCAACCCTGCCTCCTTCCTAGGCAATAAATAGCATGAAACCAGGTTATCTATGTGGCCAACTTTCAGGAAAGACCTTGAAAACAGAGTCGGGGGTGAAGGGGGGTGGGGAAGTGGACCCTGGTGGTCACGTGATGCTTTCTCTAACAGTGGACTTTGGAAAGGCTGGGGGGGGGCGGTGTCTGCAACTTATTGGGGCCAGGCGGCAACTCAACGCCACAGTGATCCCAGGAGATATGTCAACTCAGGTTTTCATAGAAGTCCATTTAAAAGCCTGTGATAGACTGCCCAGGGAGCCGGCTCCTCTTACGGAACGCAGAGCCATTGGGTGGCTGGATCAGATTAGGTGGCAGCTGTTTACTTTCATGTCCAGGATTCAGCGCTTTGCACCTTAATATTTTAGCATGCTCTATTTTGTATTTCTGATGACCATGTTGGCTTGCGTACAACACGATTAATGTTTCCTTTGTGGGGTGGGGTGGGGGGGAGGAGGGGAGGTCTCTCGCTTTTCTCTTTTCTTCCCTTTTTTTTTTCCTTTTTGGATTCCAAGAGCTTGTGCTCTTGTGGAATTGAAACCCCCAATGATATGCATTTTATTATTTTATTATTAAAAAAAACAACTTCGGTTGTTATATAAAGTGAGGGTTTTTTTGGGGGGGTGATGTTGAGTTGTTTGTATGATTTGGATGTTATTTCACTTAATGTACAAGATCAGTTTTTCTTGTGAAAAAGAAAACAAATATAAGCAGAAGAAAGGCATCAGACAATGATAGCAAAGAGGTGAAGAGAGCTGCGATGATGGCTGCTTGTTTCAGGACCATGGCTGCTTTCACACCTGAATGCTGAATAAGAAGAAAGGGGGACACAGTTCACCTAGGCCTTTACTTATATGACTCCACATGTTTTAACTTGCTTCTGATGGTTTAGTGCTAATGAAACATATTTCTCCCAATGGAATGAAAACATGGGACGTTGCAAAGTTGGATCAACCTCTCTCATTTCCAAGTACAGTATCCAAAATGATAGCCATTCAGTATAACTTTCGTATCTAAACTACATAAGTGTACAAATCTCGTTGAGTATGATGTTCTGTGAGCCACACAGTTAATGACACCCTATTTTTCTATGAGCATCCATTATATGGATCTCTACACACAAACTTCTAGATGCTTCTTAAAGACACATTCAAAATCAACACGAGCCTTTCTCTTGGGAAAGAAACTGAATAACCCTGTTATGGCCTAAATACCATCTTTTGAATCCAGCCAGGATTTCTGCCGCTTAAATTGCTGTATTGTCTGTGACTACACACTGAGACATGGAGCTAGCTTTGTTTTGGTGGCCAGGACATTTGAAACTCTCCAACAGGTTCTGGTATTTTGTAATCCACAAGCAGACCTTCTCTATTGTTTTTTAGTAATTTGAAACAAAGATTAGTGACACTGAGTTGGCCATTAAACTATTTGAAAAAAGTAACTAGCCTGTGTTGGTTGGCGTAGAAGTTATAGACCATTTCTGTCATCACTGAAAGTTCTACATTGAACAGCCTGAACTCCTAGATGCAAGGCAGTGATTAAAGAACATACATATTGTATAGTGAATGGATTTCTAAACCTCAGAGGATCACCCCATTAAAACTTCCAGAAATCTCTTCCTCCTCTTCTCCTCCCTCTCTTCCTCCTTTTTTTTGTTGGTTATGGAGCTTAATCTCAGGGCCTGGGCACTGTCCTTGAGCTCTTTTGCTCAAGGCTAGTGCTCTACTACTTTGAGGCATAGTTTCCTATTGGAGGTAAGAGTCTCGGGGACTTTTTTGCCTGGGCTGGCTTTGAACCATGATCCTCAGATCTCAGGATTACAGGAGTGAGCCAACAGAGCCTGACTGCAGCTTCTCCTCCTCCTCCTCCTCCTCCTCCTCCTCCTCCTCCTCCTCTTCTTCTTCTTCTTCTTCTTCCTCCTCCTCCTCCTCTTCTTCTTCCTTCCTCTTCCTTTTCTCCTCCTCCACTTCCTTCTTCTTCCTGTCTCTCACTCCTTCTCCCTCTCCCTCTCATTTTCGTTCTTCTCCTCTCCCTCTCATATCCCTCTCTCACTTTCCAGTACTGGGATTGAACACAAGACATGCTGACTCAGGCCTCCAGCCCTTTTTATTTCATTGAGTTCTTGAGTTAGGATCTTAGGATCTTTGACACCAGGGCTGGTGTCAAAATCATGGTCTTCCTACCTTCACCGCCTGAGTAACATGTGACACAGGTCTAGCTTAAACTTTTAAAAATTTAATTTTAAATGGGCTCTTTCCTTTCTTTATTAGCCTACATTTTTTTTTTTGTCCATCATGGGGCTTGAACTCTGGGCTTGGGCACTGTCCCTGTGCTCTTCAGCTCAAGGCTAGTGCTCTACCGCTTGAATCACAGTGCCACTTCCAGTTTTCTAGTGGTTTATTGGAGATAAGAGTCTCATGGACTTTCCTGCCTGGGCTGGATTTGAGCCACGATCCTCAGATCTCAGCTTCCTGAGTAGCTAGGATTACAGGTGTGAGCCACTGGTGCCCAGCAGCCTACATTAATTTTATGAGGGGTTTCATCATGATATCCTATATAAATGTACCCCAATCAGCCATGTCCTTCTATCACTTTCACCACTCCCTTTCCTTGTGCTGCTACTGACAGTACTGGGGCTTGAACTCGGGGCCTGGGTGCTGTTCTTTAACATTTTCTTCAAGGCTGGAGCCACAGATCCACTTCTGGCTTCTTGTGTGTGTGTGTGCGCATATGCATGCACGTGCGCACGCCCGCATGGTGGTCTTAGGTCTTGAACTCAGAGTCTGGGCGCTGTACCTGAGCTTTTGTGCTCAAGGCTAATGCTCTAGCATTTGAGCCACAGCTCCACCTCTAGCTTTTTTGGTGTTTCATTGTAAATACAAGTCTCATGTACTTTTCTGCCTAGGCTGGCTTTGAACCGTGATCCTCAGATTCAAGCTGATTGAATAGCTAGGATTACAGGCATGAGCCCCCAGTGCCCTACCCTTCTGGCTATTTGGTGGATAATTGGGGATCAAAGTCTCAAAGACTCTCCTGTCCAGGCTGGCTTTGAACCGTGATCCTTAGATCTCAGCTTCCTGAGTAGGTAAAGGAACAGGCATGAGCCACCAGCACCTGGCTGCCCTTCTTCCTTCTTAATACAATTCCAACAGGTTTCCTGGTTCGATTTTCAAATATGCAAACACACTTCTTCAACCATATTCATCCTCATTCAAGTTGAGCCTTTCTTGATTGGATCTATGTTTTGTGCTGAACCTCTGAAGCTGACCAAGAGTGCATGCAAGTGCAGGCATGGGACCTGCAGAGTTCAGGGAACCCTACGTGCACTTTTTCCTCCCTGACCTGTTATTGCATTGGGTCACATTAGATTGCATCGTGCAATCCTTCGAAGGCACCAGTGGCAATCAATTGTTCATTGACTTCCTGTGTATCAATACACTGGCCATGCAGGCTGCTAATGGATGAGCTTAGGCCTGGCACTGAGTCATATTTATCCCCTTACTCTTCTCTGTTTTTCACACAGACATGTACAAGTATACTGGACCACCCACATAGGAGAAATAGAGCATGGGCAGGAAGCTCCCTGTCCTGTCCAGTTTCTTTCTTTCTTTTTTTTTTCTGTCCAGTTTCTATGTCAAAGAATCAAATGGTTTGGCAATGGAAATCATCTAGTTATTCCTATGTGCCAAGCCTACACTCTGGTATGAAGATTACACATTGAATCTCAGAATCTGAGACTCACAGGAAAACCCAGAGATACTGAAAAGGAATTGAAAAAGCAAAATAATATATATGAAGGACTTTTAAAAAAGCCACAAGAGGTACCATTTATTGAGCTTTTATCATGTGTTAACTGCGTTGTATATGATTTCATTAAATTTTACAACTATCGAAAGCACATGTTCTTACTTTTCTCCTTTTAAAGGGAAGGAAATGGGGAGTTAGAGAAATTAAATGCTTTATTGAAGTTTGTTCAGTAGTTAAGTGACGGAGCCACGTTTTAAATCTGGGTTCTGATACAATGCAGCTCTTGGTGAAGACCCTGCTAATAGATTGATTGACATAAGACCCGGATGCAAGCGAAAAGGAAGACCCTTAGAGAAGCTCCAACCAAATGTACGAAGCTCACCAAAGCCCTGTACCTGGGCTGTTGATGCAGCTCAGATGTACAGTGCTGTCCCAGCATGCTTGTGGCTTTGGCTTCCACAAATAAAATACACACAGCTGGGTACTGGTGGCTCATGCCTGTAATCCAGCCTCCTACTCAGGAGGCTGAGATCTGAGGATTGTGACTCAAAGCCAGCCTGGGCAAGAAAGTCGATGAGACTTGTATTTCCAATTAGCCACCAGAAAACCGCAAGTGGAGCTGTGGCTCAAAGTGGTAGAGTGCTAGCTTTGAGCAAAAGAAGCTCAGGGACAGCACTCAGGCCCTGAGTTCAAGCCCCAAGATCATCAACAACAACAAAAAACCCAAACACATACATACACAAAGGCACTGGTCTGGCCAATTCCACTTAGTTTGTAAAAATTAGTAAAACAATGGTAAGCCTCTCCCTCCCTGCATCCCTCCCTCCCTCCCCGACTCTTTCAGAAGAGTCTCACAGACTTTCCTGCTCAGGCTGGCCTCGGAACGAGATCCTCAGATCTCCACCTCCTGAGTAGCTAGGATTACAGGTATGAGCCACAGGGTGCCTGACTTTATTATTTATTTAGAATCAGATCTGATCATTATTCCTAGACAGGTTCGTTTTGTAAATTTCTTCTTCATCTTTTTTATTTTTAAAATTATTATTATAAAGGTGATATAGACAGGGGTTACAGTTTTGTAGGTCAGGTAAAGAGAACATTTCTTTCTGGACAATGTTACTCCTTCCCTTGCTCTTCCTCCTGTCCCCACCTACAAGTTGTATAATTCACTTTCAACATAGTGTCTAGTGAGTACCACTGCTGCCTTTGTCTATCCTGTGTCCCTCTATTTCTGTGCCCCTTTTACTCTACCAAAGACAGATAAACAAACACGACAAAAAGAAAACACAAACAACAAAGAAAAAAACCCTCGTTTCCATTTCCTGGCGTTCTACTACATTTCATGCTGAGACCTAGACCTGACAATTACTATTACTACTACTACTACTACTACTTTTGTTGATCTTGGGACTTGAACTCAGGGCCTGAGCACTGTCCCTGAGTACTTTTTGCTCAAGGCTAGCACCCTACCCCTTCAGTTTTCTGGTAATTACTTGGAGATAAGAGTCTCACAGGCTTTCCTGCTCAGGCTGGCTTTGAACTATGATCCTCAGATCTCAGCCTCCTCAGTAGCTAAGATTACTGCCATAAGCCACCAGCACCCAGCTATATTTTTGGTTTTTAAAACAGGGTTTTATGTGGCAGCCCAGGGTACTGTCACGCTTCCCGTACTCCCGTCTTGGTTTCCCAAGTGTTGGGATTATAGGCATGCAATGCTATTTGTTTGAGACAAGGTCTTGCTATATAGCTCAAGCTGACCTCGAACTCACTATGTTTCCCAGGCTGACCCCCAAGTAGAGTGTCTTGATTCCAATTCTTCCCAAGGCTGAGATCCTAGTGTGTACCGACAGATCTGGGACATTCAAGAGACATATCTTCAAGTAGCCAGCCCCCAACCAGCTTGAACTGGAGGTGTGGGCCAAGTGGTACATTGCCAGCTGTGAGCAAAAAAGCTAAGAGTGTGAGGCCCCGAGTTAAAGCCCCTGTAACTGCGCACACAGATGCACCGTCGGACAACCAAGACACAAAGTCTCATGGACTTTTCTGCTTAGACTGGCTTTGAACTGTAATTCTCAGCTCTCATCCTCCTGAGCAGATAGCATGTGGCCCTATTTACACATCCTGATGTAAGAGTGATGATAAGAGTGGGCTATTGGTTGAGATGGGGGCCGTATGCATGTTTTTTGCTCCAGCTGGCCTCAAATCTTTATCCTTCCTATCTCTGCCTCCTGAGTTGCTGGGATTACAGGCACCAGCCACTGAAGCTTTGTGAATCTCCATTTTGGCTTTTTTCCTGGATCTTGCTACAGCACTGGATACTCCCTTTTATTTTTAATTTTATCCTTTTTTGCTGGGTGGGGGGCCTGAACTCTGGACCAGGGTGCTGTCCCTCAGTTCTTCAGCTCAAGGCTAGCGCTCTACCACTTGAGCCACAGTGCCACTTCTGGCTTTTTCTGAGGGCTTCATGCATGCAAGGCAAGCACTGTACCACTGAGCCACCTTCCCAGCCCTCTCCTTCATTTTGTACCCTTCCAGTACACATGGGCTCTCTCCCAAAATGATGACTAATAGACATTTTTTAAAGAAATATATGGATATGGATGAGTATAAGACAGGCCCATCCTGATATTTGCTTTGTGAATGTAAATAGCTATGTCAAAATTAATAGAAGGACCAAGCATGGAGGTGCACACCACACCTGTCATCCCAGCAATCGGGTAGCAGAAGCAGGAGGATCCTGGATTTGGGGCCATCATGGGCAACATAGATTTCATGCTAGCCTGGGCTACGTGTGAGACTTTATCTAAACAAACAAACCAGGAAAGATGAAAAATTAGGTGCTCTACTTCCTAAAAGATAGCCCCCAATTTTTAATCACCATCCCCAATAGTGTAAGGAATGATCAGACAATAACTAGATACTATTGATGGATACTTTGAATTTTAAATACATCTATACCTTTACACAAGCCCACTAGAACTAACAAACATTTCCTTAAAATCATTTAAGTCGTCAGTAGTGAACTCATTAATGGCAATCAGATACCTCCATCAGGTATGTGTTGTGCTTAAAATAATCCTACTTGCAATGTTTCACCAGCCCAAAACAAGACCAAACGAAATCCCAACTAAACTTCAAAAACCAGACAGACAGATGACAACTAGGTTCTAAGGGTATAGTGGGAAATTATTGCTAAGTACCTAAACATTTCTGTCCTGAAAGCCCAATGCATCTTTGTACCAATGTATTTTTACATGATTCTACTCTGAACACAGAACTTTAAAAAAATTTTCTTCTGAACATTTATAAGCATAAAACTCAGCTGGTGTGCATGGCTCACACCTATAATCCTAGCTACTCAGGAGGCTGAGATCTGAGGATCACATTTCAAAGCCAGCCTGGGCAGGAAAAGTCCATGAGACTCATCTCTAATCACCACCAGAAAACCCGAAGTGGCACTGTGGCTCAAGTGGTAGAGTGCTTGCCTTGAACTGAAGAGCTCAGGGATGGTGCCCAGGCCCAGAGTTCAAGCCCCACAACTGACAAACAACTATATTAACAACAACAAAAAAACGAGATACAGTCTAAATGAATAGAAAGACTGTATGGAAACATGGGAAAAGCTGTAATCCCAGCTACCCAAGAAATGGAGACAGGAAAATGGAAGTTCAAGGCTGGTTTAGGAAAGTTAGGGAGACCCTATCTCAAAAACAAGCCAGGCATGGTGGCACATGCCTATGATTCCAGTTACAAAGGAAGTGTATGTAAGAGGATTGAATTCTTGGCAGGCACCGGTATATATTTCATACGTATTTCAAAAATAACAGAAAGCAAAATGATGATGTGGCTCAAGTGGTAAACTCAGGACGCCCTGGGTTCAAACCTCAGCAAAACACTGCCTCCCCCCTTAACACAAGGAAAAGAAAAATGGGATAAGAACAAATATGCAATATGCTTCGAGTCTGGTGCAACTTTATTGATTGTCATACTTGGGGCCTTGTGCTTGCTAGGCAGGTGCTTTACCATTTCAACTATGCCCCAGCAATTTTCTTTCTTTCTTTTTTTTAAAATATGCTCTCCCATTTATACCTGGAATATGCTGGGACCACAGACACATACCACCACGCCCAACTTTATTGGTTTAGTGTTTTTGTTCAGATGTCCACCTCCTGGCTAGTTGGAATGCAATGTGTTTTAGTTCACAGAATCTGGAAAGAATGGACTGGAGACATGGCTCAGTGCTAGAGTGCTTGCTAGTATGCATGAGGTCCTGGGTTGGTCCCTAGTATGTTTTTTGTTTTTTAAATACTGCATGAACAAGTGTAAAACCATGGGTAAATTAAGTCTTGAGCCCCAGAAACTGCACCTCTGGGAATAAACTTGGGTGTAACACATCTTTGCCATTCTCAGGAATGTGCCTAGCAAATGATAAGGTTCTACAAACTCAATGAAAAACTGAAGTTATTTTAGCTTCTCAGGATGACAAAAGTGAGTATGTGAGTAGTTATTCTACCAACTCACATATATGCTGTTTTATTCATTTTTTTTTTCCGGTCCTGGTGTTTTAATGAGTCCAGGGCTTCATGTGTGCTAAGCATACAAGCTAAGCATGCACTGAACCACTGAAACGATATTTCCAGCCAAAATATTAATTTGAGTGGAAGGAACAATCAATTGTCCAGTTCCTCTTATCTAATTTTGATGTCCTCCTCTGGCCTGAACACCTAGATTAATAGTTACCTTATATTTTTCAGGCTACAACGAATGCAAGATTCTCAAAGAAATAGTGTCTTAACAGAAATGACTGATAGCATTGTAGAAAGAGATTTATTCAGGGCATTATCTATTCCATTCTTCAGTCAAGGTAACTCATCTACTTTTAGACTTAAAACTTCTAAAGAAAGCTGCTATGATCTAAAGAGATTGGCCATAAAACTATTTGTATTGAAAACTTAGCCCACATGGTGTTAGTGAACTCACTCATTAGCATTCTCAGTGGGAAGGTTCCCATATCTCCAGGTTCATTTTATACTTTAATTTGGTTAGTGGGTCTTTTGTTTAATCGTCCTATTGAAAGGAGAACAAAGGTGGTTTAGGTGACACTGTAGAGTAATGCACTATATTTTATCTCTGGAAAAAAAAAAGTTTGACAAAGTCAGAATTCTCTGATAGTCTCTGCTTTTCTTCAGGATGCTTGTAACCACAAATCAGCCAGAGGATAAAGATCCTCAGTGCATGCACTGCTTAATGGCAGACACCTTCTGAAGAGAAACACCTTGTCAGCTACCGAGCTGATGCTTTGCCAGCTAGTCCTGGCCCCAAAGGCGGATTATCACACTAGAAGAGTGGCTCAGTTTTCTGCTTCTTAAATACCATCTTCTCCAATCAAGTCACCAGCCAGGCCAAGCTCTTTTCCTACTTCTATTCAAATCATGCAGCAGGGTTAAAAATGAAAACAGGTCATGATTTTACTTACACCTAACCTTCCAGAGGAAAGGAATACTTGAATTCCTTTGTACCCAATTCTCAGATCCAGTAGTTCCTTGCATGCTGCTATGGCGGTTTTCTTATTCCAGTCACCTCATTTAAGTTTTTAGGCTCCCTATAGTTTAAATCCTGAGGTCATCCTCGTCTATTCCTATTATTGTCTCTCAATCAATGCTGCCTTTTTCCTTTTCCCATTTTGTTTTGCCATCATTTGTAGAAGTCAATTAAGCTCCATTCTCTTCGTGATGATTGTGATGTTTTTATGCTGCTCTCATTTTCTCTAGTTATTACTTTCTGGAGAATGGCTCTGACCAATTTTCTAACTTTTCTTTGTATCACTGATATTTTCTTTTTTTCTAATCTACCTTCTTTTTTTCTTTCAGTTTCTTGGACTTTCTTTGACTGGTACCACCGAGACCACCAGTTCATTTCACACAGGCCACTGAACAGTCCATAAGATGGTGACAACTTTTGGTCTCTAGTGACCTGGACTGGATTCAACTCACTGACCAAGAGGTGAAAGGCTCTGTATTCCATTACTAATCCCTTGAGCCATCCAGCCCCCTGAAAATGATTCTTTGGTTTTTATTATTGCAAAGACCATTTATAAAATCATGAACTGGATTTAGGAAAGCAACCATGAAATAGCAAGGGACAACAAACTGATTGAAATTCCTTGAATGTAGTCCGGGCTGAAGTCTCTCAGACAGGAGGAGTGAGTGAAAAGTTATATATACGCACATTCGTTCTTATGGCAGTGCATGACCTGCTCACTTAAACGTGGCAACTTTAGATCCACTGACCATGCCTCAAGGAACTAAATCCTAAATAAAGAAAATGGAAAAGCAAACTATGAAACAGCCAATAATCTTTATTTTGCAGTTTCCCTATCCCTCATCCCCCTCTGAAAAGCACTAATGGGTAGGTTTGTGCATGTGAAAATATTGTATTTAGTATGATCTCAAATGAATAAAACAAAAACCACATATCTCAACATGAATTTTTTTTTTTGGCAGGGATAGAAAAATTCTGGTTTCTAGAACAAGGAGGGCAATTATGTCATGTACTTTTGAAAGGTCTACTCCATTTCCACTGATTTGCAATTTAACATCACGGCTGAAAACCACATTTCTGTAACCACATAATATTTTAGAATAAGATGAATGCAAACACTAATATCAATTGACTTTGCAGTAAAACAATTCACATTTTCTATTAATATATTTGTATTATATTCAAAGCCCATATTCTAGCATTCAAGATATCTACCACATGGGTCCAAATTAAGATTATTTCAAAATCAAGTAAAAGTTCAAAATTATTGGTTATTCCAAAGTCACTAAAATATGCTAATAAAGTTAAATTTGATGTCTTTTTTACATTAAAAATAAAATATTTGGTTTACCTTTCAGATATCTATAACATATAATAAATAGTGGGCAGTATAGTAATATAATAAGGTTTTGAGATACCCTGAAATTTGATGCATTTTCTTAAAAAAATTCATAATATACTTCATTTCAGCCTTAAAGCACAATATCAATGAACAAATTTGTAGAAATAAAACAATATAAACACAGAATGCTACAGTATGTTTTTTTCTTGTTTGGTGGTTTTTTTTTTTTGTTTGTTTTTAACTTTTGTGGAACCTACATGTCCTTTTAGTAAAAGGCAGAAAATTTACAGAAACAAGATAGATGACAAACAAAACAATTTCAAAACATAAACTCCAGATTCAAATCGCCCTGTTCTCCTTCCAACTGCTAGGGTCTTCTTACCCACAAGTTTTGGGCACTGCACAGTTTCATTCAGCTCAAGGTAAATTATTCTGCTCTATGGCTCTTTTTCTCGTCCTTTGCCTATGTACAGCAGTAATTACAGACATGGCTGAAATCACAGTGGATTTCAGAGAAAGCCAGAATTAAACACGATAAAAATTTAAAAAATAACTACTTCATAAATATTTATTATTTACATTAGGAGAATTTTTTTTTAGTATGAAGTTTTTCTCTATACAAGTTGATGAAATGTACAAGCAGTGAGAAGAGACTCCAGCAGTTTAAAGAAGGGCGAAATTAGAATGCAACAAAGATATCAAATAGGTTAAACAAAACTAATTTGCACAGAAGCAAAGAGGACATGATAGAAACCTTTTTCTTAAAAAATATAAGGTATTTCACAAAAGCCCAAACATTTTACATGTTAGTACTAAAAACAGGGTTGGGGGAAGCTTCATATATTCTCATCACAAAAATATTTACCAATATCCCAAGTGGAGTTTTCTTTTATGTTATTACGATTATTTTACTCTAGAGGGAAAGGGGTTGAAAGCTGTATACAGACTAATGATATCATCCTTAAATTAGAGTCAAGGCAGTTTATACATTATCTTCTCATCTTACACCTTAAGAAAAGGCCCTGGAGAGAATAAAGAAAAGCAAAAGGGAAGATGTATGGTCTCTTTTATTAATAATACTTGTCACTGGTAATAGAAAAATGGAGGTGGGCAGCCCTCAGGCCACGCCCCTTCTGGAGTTTTCTTCAGTCATGCCACTGTGGAACCTCCGAGTGTTTCAGAAGGGAAGGCAGAGTGGATGGCATGTTCTTGTCCTCTATCTTCACTGATTCCTCATCCAAGGCCTGGGGGCAATGGGATGGCAGAACCACACTAGCTCTGTCCAGAGGCACCAGGGAGGCAGCAGGCAGCCTTTGCTGACCCTGCATGGTCCAGCCTCCAGGAGCTGTCAGTGAGCTCGGTGCTTCCTCTTCTTGTGCTTCTTATCTTTCTTCTTGTTGGCAGAACACTTGGCACAGAACCACTGCATCTCTTCTGGTGGGGCAGCCATTAGTCCAACACAGGGCCTACACACAAAAATAAATTCCCATGAACAAGTTTCCTACAAATTTATTCTTTTCCTTTCTATGCAGAAATCAAATATGCAGCACTACTGTTAGGCATCTGAATTATTATTATTATTATTATTACTATTTTGTGCTGGGCCTGAGGCTTGAACTCTTGGGGCCTGTGCTGTCCTTAAGCTTTTATGCTAAAGGTTAGCATTCTACCACTTGAGTCACAGATCCACTTCCAGTTTTTTTCTGGTAGTTAACTGGAGAAAAGAGTCTCATGAACTTTCCTGGGTAGGCTGGCTTTGAACTTTGATCCTCAGATCTCAGCTGCCTGAGTAGCTAAGATTGCAGGCGTGAGTCATGAGCACCTGGCTGGCATCTGGATAACTTTATTATATAATGTTTCTTTTTATAGGCCCTCTCAGAAGATTAATTAGTTCAATCAGCCTTCCAACCAGGAATAATGTAAGTCTTTTTAAGTAATATTTCACTTTTTTTTTTTTTGTCGGTCGTGGGCCTTGAACTCTGGGCCTGAGTGCTGTCCCTCAGCTCTTCAGCTCAAGGCTAGTGCTCTACCACTTGAGCTACAGAGCCATTTCCGGTTTTCTGGTGGTTTATTGGAGATAAGAGTTTCATAGACTTTCCTGCCCCGGCTGGCTTTGAACAGTGATCCTCAGATCTCAGCCTCCTGAGTAGCTAAGATTACAGGTGGGACCCACTGGCACCCGGCTTAATACTCCACTTTCATCTTACAGACATCATATGTTATAACTGACCAGGTATCCTTTTACATTTTATATTTTAAAGATAAATAAAAGAAAGATTGCTTATGTTTTGACTGAGTCTCTTCAGTTTTAAAGAAGCTGCTGAAGGGGTATAAACACGGACTAGCTGTCTTTATCTCTGCAGTCTGTATCAAGTTTATTGTTTTCAAGGAATTACCTCTTCCTGGAGCTGTGAAGGGCTGTTGCTTATACTGAACATGAGTAGAGAGGAAAAAGCAAACCTCTATGTGTCTTACTTATTTTTATAAGAAGGATGACAACAAAATTATTCAGAATTTAGGCTGAATACCCTTAGTACAAAGACTCATTTTTTTTTGCAACTGACTGAATCATCCAGGTTCTAGTATTGTACTCTGCAGGCCACTCTTGGGTAGTCCCTGAACTGGGGACAGGCCCTGCTTCCTCCCAGAAGTGGGGTGGGTGGAGATCTGGGGACTCACCAGTGGTACCAGTCATCACAACCGTCACAGCCAATCATTGGACTCCCATCATCAGGCTTGTTGCACCCAGGGCAGAACCAGATCTTATTGCCCCACTCATCTCGGATCTGAAGGGATTGCAGGGGAAGGAGCAAATCCAGATGGAATAGGGAAGAAGAACCAACAGAAGACCAGAAAGAGTGGTTACTAAATACCTGACAAATCAGCCTGAAACCCTAGTAGATTAGCTCGTCATTAAAGCCACAATCACATGGTATACACGCATGAAAATGTCACGATAAAACTCCTTTTCTACAACTAATGTATGCTAATAAAAAATTCTTAACAAAATGAGCACAGTTCTTCTTTTGGAAGTATATGAAATCAATGATATACTCTTACTTTTTTTTTTCCTTTGTCTTTTTCTTTCTTTGAAGCTCAGGTTGACCTCAAACTTGCAATGCATCTGACTCAGCTTCTAAAGTGCTAGGTTGGGATTACAAACCTGTACCACCACATCCAGTTATGATAAACCATTGCTAATGAATATTCTAAACTTTGTTGTATATGCTATTTCATAATCACCTCTGTGAACAATGTGATAAAGTGATGTATAATCTGCTTCATCTGAAAAATTCCTATAGCCACATCAGTTCTTGATGATTAGGGTCTCCCCCCCCCCCCATCCTGTGTCTTGAATTCAGGGTCTGGGCGCTGCCCCTGGGCTGCTTTTGCTCAAGGTTAGTGTTCTGTCTGAGTGACAGCTCAGATCTGGCTTTTCTTGAGTAGTTTATTGGAGATAAGAGTCTCACAACCTTCTCTGGAATGGCTTTGAACCACAATCCTCAATTCTCAGCCTCCTGAGTAGCTAGGATTACAGGCGTGAGCCACCAGTGCCTGGCATGATTAGGGTCTTAATGGCAGTAGCAATTGGTATTTCTGAAAGCTGGACTGTAGCATTCAAGCACTCATTGCTTCCTCAAGCACATCACAGGCAGGGGATTATACATACAGCCAAACATGCATGTATCACTCAATTACTTATTAGCCAAACCCTTCTCTTGAACAGGCTGATACGATCAAGGATATAAAAGAGTTGTTACTAAGTAACTTTCCATTCCTTTCATGACATTTTTAGAAAAGTACAATCAACTAAATGGCAAATGAAATAAGGGGTTCAGGAGGCCAAAGAACCTCACATTTAATCACTATTTCACTACAAATATTATATACTCTGGAGTTTATTAACTTAGCAGTTAAATAGGAAGCATCTTTAATTGCTCCACTTCCTCAAATTTCGCATGATCAAAACCAGGCTGGAAGAAAGAATTCTATAGAGACCCAAAAAGCAGCAGTGGGTGAGAGGTAATGTCTCCCTGCCTGAGGGAAGTGCACCACGTGGAGATGGCCAGCCGTCCCCATGCACTAGCCCTCGAGGGGCTGAGGTTGTTCTAGTGCGCTATGCCCCAAAGCTACCACGCATGGCCAGTCTTGCTGCTGGGTGACCTTCCTTGAAATTAGCAGCCCATGACTCTGCTACTTAAAAAATTTGCCTTTGTATTGACATCACCCAATACGTCACAGTTCACTAAGTTCTCTCAAACATACTACTGTATTTACTCATCATAGAAGAGCCTTTGGATAGGTCAAGAATGGGAAACATGAGCCCTGGGATTGGAAGTACTGCTCCAACACCACCAGTAGATAGTGACACATGGGCTTTGTGCCCCGTCACATCTTTCACACTGTGAATGCACAGTGTCTCTAAGGTTTCCAAGCTTCTTGGTTACATTGTCATTCCTGTGAATCCTTCTCAATGGTGTTGGCCCACACATACAGTGGAAAACCATTACTGTTCTTTTCCTTTCTGCCAATACTAGGGGATTGAACTCAGGGCTTGAGGCTCTTGCTTGGCCTTTTCACTCATGGCTGGCAGTCTACCACTTGAGCTCATGCTACCATTTTTAAAATTCTTGCTGAAAATCACTTTTTTTAAAAATGGGGGGTGGGGTGGGGATTGTTCCTGGAGCTTGAACTAAGCACCTAGGTGCTATTTCTGAGCTTTTGTTCTCAAGGTTGGTGCTGTACCACTTCCAACTACAGCTCCAATTTTGGCTTTTTGGTGGTTAATTGGAGATAAGAATGGACTTTGCTGCCCTGAGCTGGCTTTGAATTGTGTGCCATGGAGGTCAGTCTCTTGAATAGCCAGATTTACAGGCATGAGCTACCAGGACCTGGCATAATTTAATAATTTTCACATTTATATCCTCTTTGAATACTTATGATTTTCTTTTGTGCACTGTGTAACATCATAATAGCTCAACCATTTAATGATGTATTTCCTTCTAAGTTGCTTTAAGTAACATGCTGTTGTATGGTTTATAACACTAAATACCATGAATACCACCTCAGCACTTCCCAATCATGTCTGTTCAGAGAGACCAAGGCTATTGCCAGGCTCATACAACCATCTGCAGAGCCAGGGGTCATGGCCACGCCAATGCTTTCACACTCCAGAAGCATTCTGTGTGTGTTTGGGTGTCACTCTTCAGTGTCTATGGAGCATAGCTTTATAAATATTTCATATATAGAATGAATTTGGGTTTGAACAAGATTGGAGACTGTTAAGAATGTGAAAGACAAGGGCTGGGGGAGTGGCTCCAGCGCTGTAGTGCTTCCCCAGCAAGTATAGGGCTTGTGTTCAATCCCCAGCACCAGAAGAAAAACAGGAGAGAAGCTGGGAAGGTGGCCCAGTGGTAGATTGCTTGCCTTGCATGCCTGAGGCCCTGGGTTCAATTCCTCAGCACCACATAAGCAAAAAGAAAAAAGCCAGAAATGGCACTGTGGCTCAATGGTAGAGCGCTAGCCTTGAGCTGAAGAGCTGAGGGACAGTGCCCAGACCCAGAGTTCAGGCCCAGAACCGGACCCCCCCCAAAAAAAAAAAAATCAGGAGAAAATACCTAAAACATTCCCTGGACAATACGGACTCATTAATCATGGTGCATATTGTAACTGAACCATCGTGTACACTGAGCAAGTTCTGCAGTCTAAAAGTCCATTTCCATGTAACATACAAGCCCTGACACATTCTGAGTCTTAGCCAATAAAATGCTGTAGTTAGTACCACAACTCACAAATAGCTAGCTTATAAAATTCGGTGTATATAACATAAATTGTACTTTTTGTTAGGTCCATTCCTGGATGGTGAACAGACCTCGCCCAGTACCTGCGTTACCTAGGCAATTGGGACACCTGGAAGAGGTCACATCTGCATCCGCTGAGATCACATCTTAATCTGATGTGGCCACACCTTTCTCCCACCAGATCCCACTTCCCTTTACCTGGACACACCTTTCCCCACCCCTACCCTATATAAGGCCTAACCAACAGCTAGACGCTCTCTTTTGCCAGCGCGTGGAGTGCCAACCTTGCCTGGTCCCAGCAGGTCTACTGAATAAACCTACCCCTTACCTGAATACCACGTGCGTGGTGCTGTTCTTACTCGGCTACCTCTTTTTAAAAACCTAACACTTTTAAGTGAGTATCTCCATTGCTCGACCAAGAAATTCAGTTTGGATTTAAATGTCAGCATTCACTCTTGTATTTATATGGCGATACTGTTGCATACAATCTTATTCCAAATCAATACAAAATAATGAAAAACAATGCTTTGACATTCTAGAGACTGAATAGACAAATGCTGCAAGGTAATGCTTTTCAGCCAAAAGTTGGAAAGTACTTCTTTTGTTATGAAGAATTTCCTCTGCAACTTAATAGTGACACATACCGTTATTCCTTCTACTAGAAAATGCTCTCCTAACAGGCTCTCAGCTACTGTGAAAATGCTACGTACCACGTAAGTGCTGACTGTCTCAGTCACTACGCTTCTCACGGGGGCCTTGGAGCTTCCTGCCCCAGAGATGGCAGGGGATGGGGAGGGCACCAGAGCTGGACATGCTGCGGCCTGGGCGAGGAGTGGCAGGGGGGTGGGGTTCACGTGCACAGGAACCGTGGCTGGGGCTGGTGGTGGGGTTTTGGGTCTATTCAGAGAAGGGGCTGGCTTAGCCTCCGGGGCTGGAACCACCTTGCTGATGACACTGTTAAGAAAGAAGAGAGGGAAAAGCAGAAGTCAGAACAGGATAACCAACTCAAAGCACATGTTAAAATCTTCCTTCATCTAGACGCAAAGGATGTTTTCAGGAGTTCAGAGATAGTGAAAGAACTCAGAGTTCAGGACCATTCCTCAATTAAGGGCTCTACTTAGACTTTTTTTTTTTAGGTCCGGTTGTGGGGCCTGAACTCTGGGCCTGGGCGCTGTCCCTCAGCTCTTCAGCTCAAGGCTAGCGCTCTACGACTTGAGCCACAGTGCCACTTCCGGCTTTTTTCTTTTTGCTTATGTGGTGCTGAGGAATTGAACCCAGGGCCTCAGGCATGCAAGGCAAGCGCTCTACCACTGAGCCACCTTCCCAGCCCTACTTAGACTTTTTTGTATTCTCAAATTGTCCTTCAATGGTCAGCTACTTAGAAAAGTTTTTAATAATCAATACAGAAGGGGAAGTGGGTCAGTGGGCACTTCCTGTGGCTGGAGCAGCTGTGACAAGGTCACTTCTGAGAGCCATCAGGAAACAAAGCCCTCCCTACTTCTCTCCCTCCCTCCCTGCAATCATACCTAGAACCCACTTTTGTTCTCTGGGCTTTTCCGCCTTTGTAGATATCTATAAAGAATATATACTATGATTATTTACGTTTTAACTTAAATATAAGCAGTATCACAGTATATTCTTTGTAACTAGATTTCATATTTGGTTTTCTTTTCTTTTCTTTTTTTGTTTTTGGGTCCAGTTGTGGGGCCTGAACTCTGGGCCTGGGCACTGTCCCTCAGCTCTTCAGCTCAAGGCTAGCGCTCTACCACTTGAGCCACAGTGCCACTTCCGGCTTCTTTTTTTCTGCTTATGTGGTGCTGAGGAATGGAACCCAGGGCCTCATGCATGCAAGGCAAGTGCTCTGCCACTGAGCCACCTTCCCAGCCCTCATATTTGGTTTTCTATATTTTGATCAACTTATTTGATACATCCAAATGTGTATTATTTAATTTCTATACATAGTATTCTATTTCTGAATAAGACAGTGGTTTTTGTCCATTGTCCTTCTAAAGGTAGTATGTATTCACATGTAATGCTCAAGGATTTCCTTAAGCTTTATTCTTAGCAATAAAGTCACTGGTCACAGAGTGCCCATCTTTACCATAATTAGCAGTGGATATTTATTGAGCACTTATTATGTGCCCCACAGTACTAAACACTTGAAAGTCAATTATAGCCCAGACACTGTACTAAATATTTGTTTATGTTATCTCATTTGCTCCTGCTAACAACAAAACCTTCTGGAGGACCTACATATCATGATATCGAGTGCATTTCTGAGGTCTTCTCAGCATCAAAGCCAGTGCTATGGAAATATCTGTGCAGACTGAGATGACCCAGGATGATTTCAAAAAGAAAAACTGCAAGTCCAGTTGCCCATGATAAAAGAATCCAATTTGCTAGTTAAATATCTGACAATTTAAAGTCTGTATGTATCTAATAATATAGCCTTAAAAATATAAAGTAAAAATGGAAGAGGTGTTAGAAACAGTCCAATCCACAATCATAATTAGACATTTTAGCACATCTATTTTTCTGTTAATTGACAGAATAAGTAGTCAAAAAATAGCAAAGACAGTATTAGAAAGATGGCAGAGGTGGGTGCTGGTGGTTCCTGCCTGCAATCTTAGCTACTTAGGAGGCTGGAATCAAAGGATCACAGTTTGAAACCAGTGGAGCTGTGGCTCAAAGTTGTAGAATACTAGCTTTGAGCTGAAAAAGCTCAGGGACAGTGCCAGGCCCTGAATTCAAGCCAAAGAAAGAAAGAAAGGAAGAAAGGAAGAAAGGAAGAAAGGAAGAAAGAAAGAAAGGAAGGAAGAAAGGAAAGAAAGAAAGAAAGAAAGAAAGAAAGAAAGAAAGAAAGAAAGAAAGAAAGAAAGAAAGAAACAAAGAAAGAAAGAAAGAAAGAAAGAAAGAAAGAAAGAAAGAAAGAAAGAAAGAAACAAAGAAAGAAAGAAAGAAAGAAAGATGACAGACATGGACACTGCATAGCACTGGCTCGTACAGTACCACCAGCAGCCAAATAAATGATGGGAGTTTCTATCCCCAGTCACGGGAGGCCTAGGTCTGCTTTGGTGCTGGAGATGATGGTGGCATCACACTTGCAGGTAATCAATGAGATAAATATAAATATTTCCCATGCTCATTCAAGGACTTCGTTGAAAAAGTGGGGCTATGGCAGTTTTATGTCCATACTATGAGATGATTTTTTTCCCCCTAAGACATTGTCATCAGTCAGATTATGACTATGAAAAACTGTAAATCTCAAACAAAGCCTTGGATGGCTGCCATTTAGAAACTTCTTAAGGACATTATTTATTCCAAGAAGCTAGAGAGGGAAAGAAGGCGAAAGGGGGAGAGGGAAAGAAGGAAGGAGGGAGAGGACACACACACAAATACAGAGAGAGAGAGAGAGAGAGAGAGAGAGAGAGAGAGAGAGATCCTCAGGCCCCTTGAACATGCTAGGCACACATACACTCTTCTCTGCGCTGGACTGCCAGTCATTTAATTTGTAGACTTGTTTGTTAACCCAGCTCTATTAGTAGTTTCTGAAAAGAACAGAAAGCTTTTATCTTCATTTTTTCACAATTTTTGTATCATGTTAGATGCCAGCATCTAACTAAATCTAAACTAGCTTTCAGTAGGCACTTGATGAATCTGAACATATTTAGTTAAACAAACAACACAAAATCCGGTCCTGAAAGGTAGTGACCTCTTAGATGAAATTATATAGTTCATATATTTTTCTGGTCAATTAAAATTATAGCAAACAAAGTAAGTAGTAACATACTCTATGACCTGAGGAGGAGAGTGATGAAGGCGAGGGTAGATAGGAGGAGAGTGGGTAAAAGGACAGAGACATGTAAAAGGTGAAGGATTTGCCAGCTTAGGCTGGGAAGCTTTGGGCAACACTCATGTACTTTCGTTTGTAGTTAAGTGGAGTTAACTAGGGAGAAAGGAAGAAGAAGAGGGAGAACAAAAGCTGGATAGCCCCACGACCGACAAAAAAAAAAAAAAAAAAAAGCTGGATAGGAAGAGGGAAATAGTACTATGATCTGAATGACTACCACAGAAATTAGCCAGAAAATCAGTCATCAACAAAAGAGTATTAATCAATGAGAGGCTATCCAAGACTAACAACAGGATTGACATGTGGGAACTTAGAACGCTACATGAACAGAACTAGTGTAGCATTTTATTTCCATTCTACTACTTGTTAGCTACTCCAGTCGAAAATGCTTGATGGGGATAAAGACTGAACCCGTTGTCAAAATGAACAGATCTTATGATTCACTATACAACCATCACTTGCAGTTGACTATTAGCTCAATGATCAGTTTGTGATGGTTGCAATTTGGGGGGGAAGGGGAATCTATCAAGTTACAGCTATATCACCAACTATAAATGTTAGAGGTCTTGAAGATTAAGTAAAACAAAACAGCCGTCATGAGTGGCTCAGGCCTATAATCCTAACTACTTAGGAGGCTGAGAACTGAGGAAAATAGTTTAAAGCCAGCCCAGGCAAGAAGGTATCCAATTAGAGACTTTTATTCCAATTAACCACTAAAAAGCCAGAAGCAAAGCTGTGGCTTATATGGTAGAGCATGAGGTTGAGCACAAAAACTCAGGGATAGTGCTCAGGCCCTGAGTTCAAATCCTAGGACTGGCAAAAACAAGACAACACATCCACCCAAGTAAGCAAATGCATAGGGTTTTGAAAAACAAGCCAGCAATACATAGGAAGAGTGTTCTGTCTTAACAGTAATTGAAAAAATAAAACACACAATAAAATGCCTTTAAAAGCTAAAGCTGGGTGCCAATGGCTCATATCTGTAGTCCAAGCTACTAGGGAGGCTAAGATATGAGGATCATGGTTCAAAGCCAGCCTGGACAGAAAAACCCATGAGACTTGAATCTCCAATTAATCATCAAAAATCTGGAGCTAGAGCTGTGGCTCAAGTGGTAGAGCATTAGAGTGAAAAGCTAAGGACAGTGCTCAGGCCCTGAATTCAAGCCCCAGTACTGGAGAGAGGGAGGGAGGGAGGGAGGGAGGGAGGGAGGGGGAGAGAGAGAGAGAGAGAGAGAGAGAGAGAGAGAGAGAGAGAGAGAGAGAGAGAGAGAGAGAGAGAGAGAGAGAGAGAGCTAAAAGGACCAACTCCACCCAGTGTTATCGGGATGGGGAATAGGAGGGGTGATGGTATAGTATTTCTGGGTAGTTACCAAAACTTTCAAAATATTCAAGCTTCTGACCAGGAGTTAGGCTTCTAGAAATTGATTCTGAGGAAATAGACAATTATGTAATGCCATAGGGTAAAGAAAATTACTAATAAACTCATATTTATGATTGAAAAAAAAAGAAAATATAAAGAGGTAGAATGACTAATTTTAAATACCCCAAGTAGGGGAAAGGTTAAATTAATACAGGATGATCAGCACTGTTGTTGGCAGTAGTAGTCTCTCTCTCTCTCTCTCTCTCTCTCTCTCTACACACACACACACACATACACACACACACACACACACACACACAAACGCACACACACATTTTCATAAAAACTCCTTCCTTAAAACATAAATTCTATGAATGTGTACTTTGAAAAAAATTCAATCAAAAGAATATACAATACCAAAATACCCAGAAATTTCATCTAAACACTAAGACTCCTTTTTCTTTTGGCTTGTCTATAATTAATTGTGTAGCTTGTACAATAAAGACAATTTAAAAAAATAAAAATTTGTGTCATTATGTACACACCTAACATGCTGCTGGGAGTTTTTAATTGATGCTTCAACTGAGTTGTACAGTTAAATCTGCTTACATTTCTGTAGATATGGGGTACTTTAGTGGCTAAAGTCTAAGTGTTGACCATAACAGTCCTAAATGGATGTGAAAAAAAAACCCCACAAGCTAAATCAAAGAGCTGACAATTTAGTTTAGACTAAATTGACTCCATCATCACTAACAGAGATCAACAACAAAGTGGCCAAGTGGGAAAGGTAGACAGCCTCATATAACAATGCTGTTGTTTTCATGTAACTGAAGTTGTAAGTTTGAATGGACATTAGATATTCCTACGTTTGTAGTTAGCTCCACAAGGTCCATTTGTTCATATGCCTAGTCCTCAGTGTGGTGATGTGACAGAGTAGGACTTTTAAGAGATGAGGATAAGTGCAAGGTAACACACATATATATGTGCGTCACATGGAGTTCTCACATTTGGGTATCATAAGGAAAAGTTATTAGAGTGGATACTACATGTTGACAAGACAAACTGTCCTTTTTATTTTCAAGGGATTACACTGGATTTACAATGGCACCAAAAGTGAACTGCTTTCCTCAACTGGTTGGAAGTTCCAAAGATAGTTCATCAGACTTTGAGTTATTTTGATCTTAGCTGCTAAGTAACTTGTGGTAATAGAACATACGGTTTTAAAGGCAATCCTTTTATTATTTCCTTAATTTTTAGCATAATAAGAAAATACCTAACAGGATAGTATTAATGTGGTATCTCATGCCTGGCCAGATAAACTGTCAACAGCGAACCTAATATGGTCACTGTAAAAACACTTCTGAATTACACCTGGCCAAGTTCACTGCTGTTCTTGATTGCAGACAGTGTTCTGCTTCTCTGAATATTTCTCCCTAAAGTATCACTTTTTCTTTCCTACTTAATTGCATGGTAAGTTCTCCTCCAGAGCTTTCTGCTGAAAGCCCAATGTCTCACAGAGAAAGCAATACCGCCCACAGCTGGGTCCCACAATGGCTCCATGCTGCTAACATTACCTCTTTTGGAGGCATTGGTCACAGTGCCCTAACACTGGTGTTATTCATGCAAACGTGCAGAAGGAAGGACTTTCAGCAGGATTTCTTTACCTGTTTCCCCACCACAAAGCAGTGAAACAAATAGACTGGGTCATGAGCTGTAATGCAAACTCACAGCTTGACAAGTCAATAAAGAGCCAATCCTTGCCTCCCAGCCCAACAGAGCCTCCAAGGTTAGAGGCAAACACAATTTGGGTATGTTCTGGCACAGGGAGTTTAATGATCCTCATTATTCAGCTATTGTGTGCAAACACTATGAAACCAGTGATCTAAATTATCAAAGTCCAAATTACTGGCTACTAAACTGCTTACAAAGTTCAAAAGTTCCCTCACAATGGCTTACTTATTTACCCCTAAAAGTGAACAGCTGTTTTTAAATACCACAGGTGAAAAACACAGGAGAAAAAAACTATTCATATATATATATATATATATATATATATATATATATATATATATATATATATATATGAAAGTTCTGCCAGGCACCAGGGCTCAAGCCTATAATTTTAGCTACTGGGAGATGGAAATCAGAGAATTGTGGTTCAAGTCAAGCCAGGGCATAAAAGTTCCCAAAACTCAAAGGTTGTCAACTTCAACAAATGGGGATGGGGATTGGGGGTGGGGGGAGGCAAAAGCAGGAAGATGGAGGGGCTGGCCAGCTAGTCACAAAGCAAGACCCTACATTGAAAATAACCAATGCAAAAAGTTGCTTCAAATCACTGAGTTTGGTATATTAGAAAACTAATATACCAAATATTCAACTTTTCTAACTTAGGTATATAAATGATTATTCTTAATTTTGGAGAGATTATATTTTTGAGTATCACCACTTAATATGCCAAAATGTAATATGGTCATTTCCTTATTTCACACTGATAAAATACCTAAATTATGAAAATCAGTTTTGTTGAGTCTTTTAATTAATCATTCATTATTCCTTATTTTTTGTGATGCTCACAGCTCAAATTTTAACATTCATATAATTATAAGACAATTGTGAATGGATTTCATTCCTCAAACTCATGGCTTGCCTCTTGAATATTTACACCATCTCATAAAATGAGTATTTTATCTTGTCATGGCCCAAGTACACATCAAATAATGTAGGCATGACCTACTTGAAAAATGAAATGAATTATATGAAATAATTAGAGAAAAACATTACCATTATAGAATTGTCATTTCATGTGGGAGGCCCAAATGATTATAGTTCCATTGCCAAATGTTCAAAATCTATAGAATATCTAGAAGGACAGTAATATTGAAATAAACAATGAATAACATATTCCCTCATATTTCAATAAATACTAATTCTTTCCTCTGAAGAGTATCAACAAGAACTAGAGATATAATAATTATGAGAAATTAAAGATATAAAAATGGCAACCAATAGGGTAAGCAGTATTAAGAGTATAGAGAAAGTGAAGAATTCAAGACCTCTGAATGTATCTTGTCATTTAGTTTTAACTTTGGAGGCAGGTAAATGGTTTACATATTCAGAAAATTAAAATTTTAAAAATTGCCTCTGAATTGAAACTAAGGAGAATGAACAAACCTCAAAGTATATCATGCTAGAAAAAATAATTTCAGTTGCTCACACAGCTACAGTAGAACTTTATAGCAGCACTAAAGAAAAATCTCAATCCTTAATATCACCCAGCATTCTATTACTAGTTTGGTAATGGTGGCGTTTTTATTTTCAGACTATTTTATACAGTTCTTGCAAAAATAAAGGAAATAATTTTGATAATGCTGTTAAGATTGAAGATTTGTAATGTAAAAAGAGAAGCTAAAGAAATACATTCAAAATAACAATAATGTTAAATCTGAATTAGAAATAATATAAACTTGCCATTTTTTTTCCTTTCAAGTTTACTTATTTCTGTCCATCGAGAAGGCCTAGAAGTCTTACTAATAGGAAATCCCAGTAGCCATGGGCATCTCTAGTACACCATTTTGTGATTCCCTCCTAAAACATTCCTGACTAAATCAGTGTTCGTTAGATGAACAGAAATATTGTATATTTCCAAATATATGATATACAGAACTATGCCATAAGATAAACATGGAACATTTTGTAGTTGGAAAGCTACTAAATACAAATGAGGTTGTATCAAAATCCAATAGACAATATGAAAGAATTGCCAGTGATCAAGACAGGATAATTGAACATAAAAAAGAACAAAGAAGACAGAGAACAAGGTAGGGTCAAGGGAAGAGGGGGAAAGGAGAAACACACAGAGAGATATTCCTTATTTGCAAGCTATTTATTTTAAAATTAAATAATAGCAATTCTTTAAAGTACATGTACTGATTAACAGATATGCACATTTGTAGAAAAATAAATTAGTTACAATACATATTATAAAATATTTAAGAAATGATAATTTTGATTACCTTGATTTAAGGAGCTTTCATGAACAAGAGGAGTTTCAAACACAGAAACAAAACCTAGATACCCCCTCAAAAAAAACTTTCTCCAATTCTGCTGAGGCAAGAAAAGGCTTTTGAAATTATTCCACTGACTTCAGATTTGTTCTGAAGTTAAGGCCATTCGAAAAGAAAGAGATGGAAAACAAAAACATTGATGGAAAAAAGAAGCAGGAAAGAAAAGGTCTCTGACATTACTATAGACTTTCAGGTCGAAATAAAAGATTTATTATGACTTTTAGAGAGCTGCTTTAGATTCGGTCCTCTTATCTATTGAGTGTTTTCTACTAATCTTTAACATCCAGGATGATGGGAAAGAAGGGAAAGAAGTCTCAAACTTAGCCAGAGAGGTAGTCAAGAAAAGGGAATGGGGGAGTAAGGCTAGGGTAGAGGCTTAGCCTGCCCAGCATCATAAAACAAACAAAACAACTAAACAACCCCTTTGCCTGCCAAAAAAACAGAAGAGTGGGAGTCAGTTGCATATATCCATTCTGAAGACCCGTGTGGAATGGACACCAACCAGGCAAAGACGCTGAGAGGTGGACTCTGAAGTACCTCTGCGGGGGCTCTTCCCTGTCCTGACCACCCCCTCTCCTCCTCTCCCTCACTTGAAGCACTCACCCACCAGTGCTGGGAAACTTGCATTTGATTCGTAATCTCAGAATTGTTTCAATTCCAACATGCTTGCTACAGAGAGCACAAATTAGTAAAGGGCCAAACATTAGTCTGGAAAAATCTTCCTTATTTGCAAGCTATTTATTTTAAAATTAAATAATAGCAATTCTTTAAAGTACATGTACTGATTGACAGATATGCACATTTGTAGAAAAATAAGATATCCTAGAAAGGCCAGAAAAAAAGAAACAGAAGCAAAGTTTACTGGATTAACATTCTTTGAGTGGCCTAAATTTATAAAGTAAATGTGGATTTTTACCTTGTATTTATTACAAGCCTAATAGGTAGTACAATGAAAAAGAAGCAAGACATTCTATATTTTAATAAGTAAGAGGGGGAGAAAAATAATATGGCTGTTTACCACTTACAGTTGTGATCTACTCATTTGGTTCATCCTAGTTCAAAACAAATGATAGCACTAATCTCTATGTTCCTCTATGTTTTAGCAGAATTCACAAGTCATAGATTAATATTTCTCATTAGATCAAAAAAGGAATTTTAAAGGCATTTCAATTATAATAAACTTTACTGTATACTTAAGATGAAATACGTATTACAAACTACAATCCGATAAACATATTGTATCACAGACAGTTCATTGACATAGTTCCTACATATATGGTAGAAGTACTATTTTTCAGACTTTGGCTCATGGGCCCATACCAGTTACTGTCTTATTTATTTTTATTTAGTCATGGAGCCTGGGCACTGTCTCTCAGCCCTTCAGTTCAAGGCTAGTGCTCTACCACTTGAGCCACAGTGGCACGTCCAGCTTTTTCTGTTTATATGGTGCTGAGGAATCAAACTCAGGGCCTCACGCATGCAAGGCAAGCACTCTACCACTGAGTCACCTTCTCAGCCCCATACTGTCTCATTTATTCACAGCTAATATTACCAAATCTGGAGTCAAGAGTTTTTTTTAAAGCAAATACAGATATTATAAAACAAATGCTAGACATGACAACTCCTACATAGGAAATACTATTGCTATACTATAGTCACTAGAAACTAGGATGCCAGCTTCTGTAGATACCTCTATAGTAAGATAACAAGTTTTAATTTAGTATTTATCATGGGTTTGGAAGTATGGCTCAAGTGGTAGATTACCTGCAAAAGCAAGGCCCTGAATTCAAACACTAGTATCACTAAAGGGAAACATGCTCATATGTGCAGGTGCGCGCACACGCACATGCACACGCACACACACACACACACACACACGGCCACACACATATACACATAGCCAAACCTGCCTTTTTGTTATTATTCCTGGGGCTTGAACTCAGAACCTGGACACTGTCCCTGAGCTTTTGCTCAAGGCTAGCACTCTACCACCTGAGCCACAGCACCACTTCTGGCCTTTCTTGTGTATGTGGTACTAAGGAATCAAACCCAGGGCTTCATGCATGCTAGGCAAGCACTCTACCACTAAGTCACATTCCCAGCCTCTGGCTTATTGCTGACATGGGATTTCATTAACTTTTTCCCCAGTCTTGCCTCAAATTGAATCCTCCTGATAGCTGACTTTAGAATAGCCAGAATTACAGGTATGAACCACTGTATCTGGTCCTAACAGTTAATTTTTTTTTTTTTTTGAGGAGATAATGGGGCTTGAACTTAGGGACTGGGTGCCATCCCTGAGCTTTTTTGTTCTATCACTTTGAGCCACAACACCGCTTCTGGTTTTCTGGTGGTTAAGTGGAGATAAAGAGTCTCACAAGCCGGGCGCCGGTGGCTCACGCCTGTAATCCTAGCTACTCAGGAGGCTGAGATCTGAGGATCACGGTTCAAAGCCAGCCCGGGCAGGAGAGACCATGAGACTCCTATCTCCAATAAACCACCAGAAAACCGGAAGTGGCGCTGTAGCTCAAGTGGTAGAGCGCTCGCCTTGAGCTGAAGAGCTGAGGGACAGCACCCAGGCCCAGAGTTCAAGCCCCACAACCGCCAAAAAAAAAAAAAAAAAAAAAAAAAAAGAGTCTCACAGACTTTCCTGCTAGGGCTGGCATTGAACCACAACCCTCAGATCTCATCCTCCTGAGTAGTTAAGATTATAGGCATGAGTCACCAGTGCCCAGCTTAATGTTTTAAAATAGTGACTATGTATTATTTTTGTGATGAGGGAAAAAAAGACTTGTACTTTCATATCTAATAGTACTTGCTCAATTTTTTTTTTTAATGAAAGAACCCCAATTGTCTTGTTTTTTTGTTTTTTTTTTTTTTCAGGTGCTGGGGCTTGAACTCAGGGCCTGGTGCTGTCCCAGAGTTTCTTTGCTCAAGGTTAGCACTGTACCACTTGAGCCACAGCTCTCCTTCTGGCTTTTTGATTTCTTGGATTTTCCTGCCCAAGCTGGCTTTGAACAGTGATCCTCAGATCTCAGTCTCCTGAGGAGCTAAGATTATAGGTATACACCATTGGTGCCTTCCGCACCTTCACTCCCACCCCATTGCTTTTTATACCAGATTGTGAGGAAAAGGCACACTTCGAGGGAGAGGAGTATATACTTAAAATCAATGTTCAGAGTCAACACTAATAAGAGGACTAGCATAAATCTTGGGGAGAAATATGAGCTGAATAAGGACACATTTTTGGGACAAAGAACAAAGTAAATGGGCTAGGACTAAAAAGGAAGAAGGATCAAGAAAAAGGAGTCCATGAAAGAAAAACAAAAAAGAGATTTATTATAACATAGACTCAAATAAGTATGGAGTCAAGAATACCCAAAAGTTCTAAAAAGACCAGGGGAAACACGGCCCAATACAGCATAAAGGATTATACTGTGGTAGCCATGTTCTCTAGATCTGGGAGGTGGACATTTAATGATCTTAGGAAGAAGTTACTGAAAAGCTTCTGGCAGAAACCAGAATGCATTTGGTTTAGGATTTAAGATTGGAGAAGTTGCACCTAAAGACTGTAAGTTTTGATAAATGAGAAGGAGAACAGGAACTTTGAGCCTTTTCTTTATATAGAGGAAGCTTGGTGAAGATGAGGTTAAGCTAAAGGGAAATGTGAAAAAAAGGAAGAGGAGGAAGACTCAGAGGAGAGAAGAGGGGCAGCTCCCCAGAAGGCAAGAGAGGCAGACATGGAAAACAAGAGCTGATGTCACACCCTTCCCTACAGCGTGGAGACTTTCCTGAGCCTTGGCCCACGGTGACAAGAAAATATTGCCAGACTCTAAATCATGGCAGTCCAACAGTACACTGAATATCTATATATTGAGCTACAAAGGTGGGCATGGAGCAGTGAAGAAATGTTACTCTGTGCATCCAAAATCTTCATGTAAGTTTATGAATCTACTATAGACCCCTAAAAAGTGACAGGAAAAACAGAATGCAAAGAATTAAAAATTCCGGTGGTCACAACAATAGGAGGTCTAAGAGTGTGTGTGTGTGTGTGTGTGTGTGTGTGTGTGTGTGTGTGTGTGTGTGTGTGTGTGTGTGTGTGTGTGTGTGTGTGTGTGTGTGTGTGTGTGTGTGTGTGTGTGTGTGTGTGTGTGTGTGTGTGTGTGTGTGTGTTTAATCAGTAGGTACATATTGTTTTTAAACACCAGAAGTGTGAGTAGTTTGGAGAAATTATAATCATCAGATAGTATCCAAAAGGTTACCATGATACAGCTAAATTATCTCTGCCTGTCACAGGTTAAAGAACATTTAAATTCTAGAGGTTTACATCAGCTTTTTCCAGATAACAAATCTTAAGTACCTTCCTATATTCACTCAATTAGTGATCTTGGGCCTTGATAACACTGCAAAGTGAAACTTTCCAACCATCATTCAAATCATATCTAAAAAGGTGGTCATAAATATTTTAAAACCTAAGTGAACTAATAAGACCTAGACCCATTAAGGATAAGATCTTTTACAACAAATTAAATAAAACAATTTATTGAAGTCTGGACTCAAGATAAGCTAGATTTACTAGCTGACCTTTTATTCATTTAAAGAACAAAATTAGCTCTAATTGCATTAGAATAGAATCCAGTAAATTTTCCCAAGTCTTTTAATGTGGCATCCATGTAAGAAGTGCTGTAATTGTTTACAAGTAAGATGGAAATGCTTTGATTATAATCTTTCCACTTGTTTTACTGTGTTGTAAAAGCATTTCCCCAAACCTAAAGCTGGTTTTTCTGACAGTATACCAGTTTTTCTCTTAAACACACTGCATCTTTGGTGTTCAGGAACAAACTACAAAGTGACAGGGGAAAAAATTAAATCTGGACTTCATCATAATTCTAGGTCAGTAAAATTGAGAAAGTAGTATAAAGAAGTCAAGAACCCCTTGTCTGAAAATTCAGAAAATGGCTGATGATATGAGTAAGAAAATGTTTCGGGGTGGGGTGGGGGGGTGGGGGTTAGTTGTTAGTTGTGGAGGTGGGAGGGAAGGGATGGTAGGGGGAAAACAAAGGAGGAGGCAACAATGCTCAATAGGAAATGTACTCATTACCTTGCTCCTGTAACTGTAACCCCTCTGTACAGCATTTTTACAATAAAAAATGTACCAAAAAAAAAGAAAAGAAAATGTTTCCTCTCAGAGAGGGTTCAGATTTATCACTGACATGTATGGGCTTGGAACTGCTGAATTTCTGAGAATATATATAAGAAGACAAAACTAATGTATATAACCCACAATTTCTCTTCCAGATGTTCAGCAGCTAGGGAATTATTTTACAAATATTGGTATCTTTGACAAGTAGCATTAAAAAATCAGTTATTTTAAAATTCAAATATAGTCATTAAAATATTTAAATGTTATTTACATAACTAGAATGTAGTCATTCTTAAAGCTTCTTTTTGGCCATTATTCCTGCAATTATTTTCTTTAAAAATAAAAATATAAAAAGAAATACAAATCAAAACAACATTGAGATTCCACCTCACCCTAGTTAGAATGGTTATAATCAAGAAATCTATTAACAACATATGCTGGAGGGGATGTGGCCAAAGGGAATTCTACTGTACTGTTGGTGGGAGTGTGAACTTGTTTAACCACTCTGGAAAGCAGTATGGAGGCACCTCAAAAGAATAAACATAGAGCTCCCCTATGACCAAGAAACCTCACTTTTGGTCATTTACCTAAATGACTACAAACAAGACTATACTAAAGCTACCAGCACAACTATGTTTATCGCAGCATTATTTACCATAGCTATGATATAGAACCAACCTGTATGCTCCTCAGTAGATGAATAGATCAAGAAAATGTGGTACACACACACACACACACACACACACACACACACACACACACACACACACACACACACACACAAAATGGAAGTCTATGCTTCCATCAGAAAGAATGACAATGCCCCATTTGTAAGGAAATGGAAAGACTTGGAAAAAAAATCATGTTAAGTAAAGTAAACCAGACCCAAAGAAACATAGGTTCCATGGTTTCCTAGTATATTGTATGTCATGATAATGCATGCTAAGCTAAGCCACATTCCCAGCCATTATTTTGTAGTATTAATATATGTCAAGAGAGCACATATCTGTAATCCCAGCATTAGAGAGGTAGAAACAGAAGGATCATGAATTCAGGCCAGTCTCACCAATATGGTGAGACTCTATCTTAGAAAGCAAGCAAGGAAGGAAGAAGGGTGAGCCCAAATAAAAACAAAAAATAACAATATGCTAATAATAACAAGTTAAAACAATTTTTTTTGAAGAAAGCACTTTAATCCAGGCATGATGGTGCATGTATCTTAAGCATTGAAGAAGTTAAACTAGGAGGCTCATAAGTTTGAGGCCAGTATGGGCTAAATAACAAGTTTGTCTCTAAAATAAACAGAACAACAACAGCAGCAGCAACAATCTCAAATACTCTGTTGGGGTAGGGATCTAGCAAAGCAGTACAATGTATATTTAGCATGCACAGGGCCCTGGATTTGGTCTCCAGCCCTCCCCCACAAAACACACTTTATTTTTTAACCTCATAGCTAGGAAGTTAAAATCATATTTGATACACAAACATTTGATTATTTCCTTACTTTTTTATTTCTATTTCTTAATATATTGTATGTCAACACATGAAATTACCCTAAATAAATTTAGACTAGAAAAAAAAATGATTTCAAGGATAAAAAGGAAAATGCAGAAAATGAGATAAGAACCATTTACTAGTATGTCTCTAAGAATGTATCACTAACACTTATCACTAAAATGCTACTATGTATTTTCACTGTTAAATGTCTTTTGGTTAAATCTGGCTACCTTTTTTTTTTGGTCGGTCATGGGGCTTGAACTCTGGGCTTGAGTGCTGTCCCTCAGCTCTACAGCTCAAGGCAAGCATTCTACCACTTGAGCCACAGAGCCACTTCCAGTATTCTGAGTGGTTTACTGGAGATAAGAGTCTCATGGACTTTCGTGCCCAGGCTGGCTTTGAACCACGATCCTCAAATCTCAGCCTCCTGAGTAGCTAGGATTGCAGGTTTGAGCCACCAGCACCCGGCAAATATGGCTACCTTTTAAAATATTAAATGCTAATTTTCTTTGAAAGACCTTTAAATGATGTAATTGCCCTTAATTATTCTCTATTTCTATTGTCAAAATGTTCAGGTCACACAGGGGCAAAGTATCTATGTTTTGTTTCAAAACATTAAACCTCTTATATATTTCAAGATTTCTAAACAAAGCTTTAGCAGTGTTTTTCACAGATTATAGATTGAAATAATTTAGAAATTATATTTAAAGGCCCTCCACAAGGCATAAGGAAAACCTGTGATCAATAGCAAAAAAGCTGAAGACATCAAGTATTTCAGCCATGGAGAACTGAAGAATGAGACTTTCCTGAATTTGGGGAGCCAATGCAGTTGCCATTGGAAATAAATGTTAGCAAAAAAAGAAAACATCACTGTCTGCAGAAAAGCAGTCCCTAAAAACTAACACAACCTAACCTGAGTACATTGAACAAAGAGTGAAATCTGCTGACTAGAAGGTCTGCTGTGGGAAGTGGCGCTATAAGTGGTAGAACGCTAGCCTTGAGCTGAAGAGCTGAGGGACAGCGCTCAGGACCAGAGTTCAAGGCCCATGACCGACAAAAAAAACAGAAAGAAAAGAAAAAAGAAGATCTGCTGTGAACTTTACTAGAGGGAATTTTGACATTATTGAGAGCAGTCTTGTTCTCTGACAGGCATCATTAATAATTGATGCATCACCTGGTCAGATATACTATTAGGTATTCATGGCCAACAAATATAGCCAACCACCTTGGGAAGTTGAAAGGGCTTCTATTCGCCACCCTTCCATGGTGAGCTTAGGGAACACAGGAAGGAAGGTCCTGAGAGCATGGAGAGTGGTTCAATTTCCCCCAATACAGTGTTTCCCCACCACCAAGCATGAGTTATATATCTGGGCCGAAGAGCTCTCCATTTATTGGAAGCATGGGAAAGTAGACAGAAAAAGAGAGGGCAGTATTAGAGGAGACACTTGTGAAAGAAAGAATGATCATCAGTATTCCCCCTAAAAGTTTTTTTCTTTTTTGCAAATTTACATTTTCTTTCTCTCTCTTTTCTTTCTTTTTCTCTCTTTCTTTCTTTCTTTTCTTTCTTCCTTCCTTTCTTTCTTTCTTTCTCTCTCTTTCTTTTTCTTTTCTTTTTTTTGTCAGTCATGGGGCTTGAACTCTGCGACTGGGCACCGTCCCTCAGCTCTTCAGCTCAAGGCTAGGGCACTACCACTTCAACCACAGTGACACTTTGGCTTTTTCTGCTTCTGTGGTCCTGAGGAATCGAACCCAGGGCCTCATGCATGCAAGGCAAGCACTCTACCACTAAGCCATCTTCCCAGCCCTACATTATATTTTTCTTAATACTTTGCCAATATGTAAAACTGTCTTTGTATATAAAACTCCTTCAGCAAAATTTTGCTCTTTGTAGTCATAAATTTGAACTTGGCAATTCTGTAGTCAGATTCTGCCGTATCTTCCTTGACAATTCTCTTATCAGACTCTGGGCCTAAGACATTCTACCACTTTATTCCATTTATTTTCTTTGTGAAAAGGAATAAAACAATGAATGCTAGCCATTAGCCAATTCTTCCTACACTTGCTCAAAATAAAGGAACTCAGCACTATACACATTCCACTCACTGTACTCTGCCATAGGGTCCTTGGGACTCCAGGACCCTGACCAACAGGGCTGTAGGCAGTGCTCCTGGGCAAACTGAAGCCTACTTTCTTCCTTGGTATCAAGGCCAGATTGACTGGCTAGACAAATATTTCAGCAAGAAGCTTAAATATGTTGTTTCCACACTCCTATTTTACAGGTATTGAGATTATAATTTCAGGGATAGGATTTCATTTTATCTTCAAAATGGACTACAGGCACTCTAGATATCCATAACTAGAAGACATATTAAAGGAACTTGAGATCTTTGGAAAGACATCTTGAATTTTAAGGCAAGGAAAGGTACTGTCCGCACCACAGATCTCTTTAGAAAACAGTTCCAGGAATGTGAAATTGAGGGAAAAACAAGTTACCTCTATCTTGCTTCAAGGAACATTAATAGGAAACAGAGGAAACTAACCTCAAAGTCCTTTCTGAATGAAGGGTAGAAGACATAGCTTCTTTATTTAAGAACTAGAAACCAAATATTGTCTTAAAGATCTTCCAACAAGAGGGTATAATTTAAACCTTGTAAACCTTTTTCTTTTTTCCCATAATTTCAAAGGACTCTATTTTCTGCCTATCCTTCAGCAATAAACACTCATCCCTGCCCCCTGGACTAATTGAATCCCCTCAATTTTGAATCCCAGTCTGCTCATTAATTTCACTTTAAAAGAATATTAGTTCACCCCCAAGTGTGTACAAACAGTAACTAAAGGTACATTTATATGCATCTTTACTACTTTTCCACTATTACAGTCATGGAATTGGCCATGTGTCCTTATTCTACAATCATCAAATATCAGAGAAATTCAAAAGTCACATAATTTTATGTCAGAAATATTCCTTTAACTTACCATTTAAAAATGCAAAATCCACTTTTAGTTTATAGGTCACACAAAAACAAGCAGTGGTGGGGGGGAGGGTTTTCAAAGGCTGCAGTGAACCTGATTTAATTCCCTCTCAAAAGAGTACATTACTGAATAAGTTATTTTCTACATAACATTCTAACAATTTGACTTGGGAATTCTTTCTCTTACACTCTCTCTTGTTTTAGTTTGAAATGTAGTGTTACTTCACTTAAATAATTTCTTTGATCACTGTAAGGATTTTTCTTGCATCTGCCTTTGTTAAACAATTATCCTTCATGTTATCATTATTCTGAATGCTATCATGTGAGTTATTTACCTAGATAGCTGACATCAACATTTATGTAATGTACTTCCAAGGGCAATCTGTCTGGAATCTCTGGTTATTACAATTTCTTTCAAAGTAGGCATTTTGTTCCAGAGTAATAGGATCTGTTTCTCACAACTTCCAATATCTTAGGTGTATGAATGATATATGAAAAGGAGAAAAATAGTTGACAGAATAATTCAAAGATGCTTAAAGGCTAAGAGAATGAATATAACTTCCTATTTCAACCTTATTACTCTAAAGGGACTGAGCAAGTCAAACTTCTATGTGAGAAGTTAAGATTAAGTATTGATAAACTACTGAGGAAGTAGGAACTAGTAATAGGTTGTAAATGATGAATAAGAGCATCTTCTCCTTACAGAGATGAGAGCAGACAGAATTTCCAAGGAGATGGTATCACTTTACTTTGGTTGGTCTTTATGCTCTACTGGTTGAGACATGAGCACATTTATTCAAATTTTTGTCAGATTGATAGAGAGTAAGAACAAGTATCTGGTTTAAAAAGTGCCGAATCTAAATTTGTGTGTGTGTGTGTGTGCACGTGCATGCGCGCGTGCACACATGCACCAGTCCTGGGACTTGAACTCAGGGACTGGGTGCTATCCTCGAGCGTCTTTTCCTCAAGGCTAGCTGCTCTACTACTTGAGCAACAGCACCACTTCTGGCCTTTTCTGAGTAGTTAATTGGAGATCAACATCTCAAGGACTTTCTTGCCAGGCTGGCTTTGAACTTCAGCCCTCAGATCTCAGCCTTCTGAGCAGCTAGGATTACAGGAGTGAGCCAACAGCACTTGATGTCAGTTTAAATATTTTGCTAATATTTTTTCTTTTTTTGTTTTGCTAATATTTTCTAAGTATGCTGGTAGTGCCATCCCTACTGTCTAGATCTCTATATGAGAACAACCAAAAACAATGGGAAATTTTCCATAGAATGGAGTGAGAAAAATATGAGGTATCTGGATTTTCTCCTTTAAGTCTTTATAGGAGTGTGCATTCTCCTGGAAGCCATGTCAGCTCTCAGCTACCTTCTCATTACCATGTTGGCCTTTGTCACTGCACTACATTTGGGCGGATGGAAGCAGTTACATAAACACACACAAACTAGGGGCTGGGAAGGTGGCTCAGTGGTAGAACGCTTGCCTTGCATGCATGAGGCCCTGGGTTCGATTCCCCAGCACCACATAAGCAAAAAGAAAAAAGCCGGAAGTGGCGCTGTGGCTCAAGTGGTAGAGCGCTAGCCTTGAGCTGAAGAGCTGAGGGACAGTGCCCAGGCCCAGAGTTCAGGCCCCACGACCGGACCCAAAAAAAACAAAAAACAAAAAAAACCCCACACAAACTAGAGAGGAAACCAACCACAAGAAAACAAAGCAAATGTTCTGTTCTTTAACAAATTCATGGATCTTACTCCCACTTTTATGACTCAATGAGAATGGAAATGGAATGCCATATAAGCCCATTTTCTGCGTAATTTTGGTTGCTTGCAATATAAAGGACTCCACTTTCAGACTTGCCAGGAAAAACTAAGGTAAATAAATGTGTACTTTCATTTTGTGAATTTCATTTAAATGACCCACAGTAATCTTACTAGGATAATTGTTTTTAATAAGATTTACAAAAGTAGTCAATATATGTATACTTTATTAGGATCACTGAAGAACAATAAAGTCCTTAATAGTTCTCCAAAAATAAAGAAAAAAACCCCAACTAATTTACCTTAAAGAATAGGCTGATAAAATAGTTCTGTGGAAATTGAGACGGACATGGGATTTATATTTCTAGTTTTTTTAAAAATAAAGAACAACAACAAAACGAGTAGAAGGTAAGTTCTCCATTGTTACTATTACCCATGGCTTCACTAAGTCTGTGGCAATATCTTGTTTTATAGAAATAGAATAAAACATGTACTAGCTGAATCTTTATTCTGTGACACTGAAAGACAATTTGTATTTGAGAAGGTATAACATAATGTCTAGGTGGATGAACTATGGCAGTTAGTTCATCTAATATAGTTACTTATTTCTTTGATAACCAAGACATTAAACACTGGGCAGAAACAATGTCACAGGTTAGTTTTTAAGTACAGAAAAAAAGCATTACTGAGAAGAAGAGACCAATAAAAACCTGAGAACAAAGACTTCTCAAAACAAGGCCTGACCCTATGTGTTCACACTGGAAGTTTTATAGGACTCAAACAGGACAGGGAAAAGAAGGTTAAGTTTTCCTTGTCTCATTGATCCACATTTGTACTTACATCTTGTCTTGGCCAGCACCAACTCGCAGAGTCAATCTGGGGATGACTGGACTTGGGGCTGGAACCACTGGTTCTACTTTTATCTGTGGAAGTTAAATACATTACAGTTAATTTTTTTTCCTCCTTAAAAAATGGCACCTTCTACTTCTCATACAAGTTTGTAGGTGACATGTATGTCTAAAATACTAGACATAAAACAACCCAGGTTTGGCAAGTGAAGGCTACTTGACATCATGAAAAATTCCATGGATTTGAATCACATCAGGTAAATATGGTAGTTATTTTTGTTTTATTAGTTTGAATTAATTTCTCAGGTTTAGATTATGTTATTAGAATATCAGTTAGGTAAGTAGAAAAAACCTGTAATGATAGCTTTCCTATAAGAGTGCAACTATTCATGGGACTTGACAAATGTTAAACTCATAATAAGATTGCTTTACTGTATAAAAAACCTGGAATGCCAAGTATAATTATAGCATTGTAGTATTCTAGTTTTAGCTAAGATGATTTGTAAAAAATAATAACAACAAAAATAATAACCCACTATATACTTCCTAGACAGAATTTATGGTGAAGACAATGACTGCTGGAAAAAGCTGAAGAATACACAAATGTTTGAGCTATCACAAAGAAACTATAAAATTAAGTATGGTATTATAGGTTCTCTTTACACTTTTTGGTTTGAAGACATTAACAGTATAATAAACACTTTTTTTTTTGTGGGTCCTGGGGCTTAAACTCTAGGCTTGGGTGCTTACTACAACACCATTTCCAGCCTTTTCTGTGATTAGAGATAAGAGTCTCATGGAATTTTCTGCCTAGGCTGGCTTCAAACTCAGGTCTCAACCTTTTTTTTTTTTTTTTTCCCTGTTGGTCATGGGGGCTGAACTCTGGGCCTGGGTACTATCCCTCAACGCTTCATCTCAATGCTAGTGCCATACCACTTGAGTCACAGCACCACTTCTGGCTTTTTTTCTGCTTATGTGGTGCTGAGGAATCAAACCCAGGGCCTCATGCATGCGGCACAAGCACTCTATCACTGAGCCATCTTCCTAGCCCCTCTCAGCCTCTTGAGTAGGTAGGATTACAGGGTATAAGCCACCAGCACCCTGAGAATCAACATTTTGGATCAACAAAAATTCTGTAGTACAAAATTATTGTTTATGTCAAAGCTTTTCAGTGTAGATTTGATTGGTGCTTTTGGGGGGCTACTTCTTCGTGGTACAGGACCATCACAAGCACTGTTGGTGTTTAGGTCTTGCAATATTCCATACGGTAGTCTACTGCTAGTTACAGACAGCTGGCTGCAAACCACTAACTTATGTATTTCAAGCTCAAGAATTAAATAATAATGGAAGAGTGCTTTGGCTCTAAGAGGGAATGGATAAATGAAATACTACTTAATATCTAGTAAGATATATATCATGTAGCTATTTGACCATGGATCAAATCTACTATGTTCTCATATGTATTAACTGCTTCTTCCTGTAGGTTTATTTTTTATTTGCTTATTTTTATTTTAGTCCATCATCTCATTGGAATCTGCTGTGATTATTCTCTTGAACAGTAGCAGAATGTAGGGTATACTCCATAATATATGTTGAATTAACAACTCAACTTTAATGTACCCTTAATTTTTCCCCCTTCTGGATTAATCTTTATTCTTCCAGGAGCAACCTAACCTCATCCTCTAGAGCACTGAATAATACCAAAGAATCTTAAAACCCAATTCCAGGTTCATCTGTGCCTCCATACTATCTGTCCATTTAGAGTTCACACAGATAAGAGCAGACACTATGTTTGATCTGTTGCTACATTCCAGTGTCTGTCACAGTAACATGTAAGAACGTGGACATAAAATATGATTACAAATCTTTTTCTCTTTAAAGACCTCTTTATCTAATTCCTTTCCCCCTTTTTTTTTTAATTTAATTTTTTTTTTAATTTTTAATTTTTTTTTTTTTTGGTCCAGTTGTGGGGCCTGAACTCTGGGCCTGGGCACTGTCCCTGAGCTCTTCAGCTCAAGGCTAGTGCTCTACCACTTGAGCCACAGCGCCACTTCCGGCTTTTTTTCTTATGTGGTGCTGAGGAATCGAACCCAGGGCCTCAGGCATGCAAGGCAAGTGCTCTACCACTGAGCCACCTTCCCAGCCCATCCTTTCCCCTTTTTGCTTAAAGTTCACAGGTGAAGATTCTGAGGCTGTGAAGCAGATGATTTTCTTTATTTCACCTCCCTACAAATATACACGCTATAACTATACAATGATAACTAGAGTCCACATCTTCTAGTTTTAAGAATCATTTTTTTCTTAATAATTTACAGTATTTTAATCTTTCTATTCATTTTAGGTGGTTTATTAATTATTTTTATCTAGTTTTTAAACTTTATTTAAAATATTATCTTCTCTTCAATCTTTTTTTCCTGCTGGTAGTGGGGTGTGAACTCTGGGCCTGGGCGCTGTCCCTCAGCTCTTCAGCTCAAGTCTAGCACTCTACCACTTGAACCACAGTGCCACTTCTGGCTTTTTCTGCTTATGTGATGCTGAGGAATTGAACCCAGGGCCTCATGCATGCAAGACAAGCACTCTACCACTGAGTTACCTTCCCAGCCCATTCTCTTTGATCTTTCACTAACAATCTCTCACACTTTTCAGTCTTTATTTTCTGTCTATTCACTTTACTGTGCCTATTTCTTCATTTCTTATTCATTCCTTAAACCACTCCAATCTGTTCTCTGCTTCAACCATCTTTGTAGATGCTAATTATTTCTTAATGTCTCTGTGTTGGTTCACTGTGGGTCTCACCTGCTCTTTCTGTCTCTTCAAAAAGACTTCTACTTTTGTCTGACCTAATTTAGTCCGGTGCTTTTACCATTGTTCTTTTTTTTGGGGGGGGGGTTGTTATTTTCCTATGATCTCATTCATTTCTATAGATTTTAATATTTTCTCTATGTCATGTCTTCCAATTTCCCATTCAAGATAAACACTGTTAGTCCAAAACACTAAGATCAAAATATAATCTTGCCTACTGAACATTTTCAAGTAGATATCTTGTATATGTTTTGTCTCATAACACTTAATCTTTCTCCCCCCCTCATACAGTACTTGGAACTGAACCCAGAACCTTGTACATGGCTAGGCACACATTATATGAACTGAATCTTAAATTTATATACATTCTCACAACCACTTCTTAAATTGTGTATACTATAAAACTGATTTTTCTCAAGAACTTGTAGGGTCAAAGCTCATCAGACGAAGGTAACACAAGTGCGTCATGAGCTAGATTTTTGTGACTACTTTCTGAATTTTTGCTTTTGAACAAAGAATTCCATATCTAAATCTAAAAACCAATAGTCCAGTTTGTATTTTGTGACCTGTGAAGACTTCCATACTTTTCTTACCTTTTAGTTTCCTGTGGGAGGACATAAAATATAACTAGACTTACAAGCCACCTGCAACTTTCCAGGTACTGTGCCTGGTCATTTCCCAGATGTTCTCATTTAGATTTTTAAGAAACATATAGGGTACACATATAGGGTTGTTTTACAGGTCATATATGCAGCAATCATTGTTTCCTTTCCTTTCCATTTTGTTTTCTTTTCCATTTTAAGATTATACAAACAGCAGAACTGGGATTGATTTTTTTCTTTTTCTTTTCTTTCTTTTTTTGGTGTCTGTTCAGGGCACTGTCCCTGAGGCTTTTTTTGCACAAAGCTATCAGTCTAACGCTTGAGCCATAGTTCCACTTCTGGCTTTTTGGTGGTCAACTGGAGATAGAGATTCTCATGGAAACTGGAGATAAAGAGTCCCATTGACTTTCTTATGAAGGCTGGCTTTGAATCGCAATCCTCAGATCTCAGCCTTCTGAGTAGCTAGGATTTCAGATACAAGCCACCAGTGTCAGGCTGATTATAATGTTTTTGACTGGAAACAAACAAACAAAAAACAAATTTCTAAACTTCTAGACTTGAAGTCAGGATCTCAAGCTCTTGCTTGGCTTTTTCCACTGAAGGTTGGGACTCTACCATTTGACTCACATCTCTACCTCTGCCTTTTTTCTTGTCAATTGGCGGTAAGAGACTCATAGCTTTTCGGCCTTGGCTGGCTTGGAACTCTGATTCTCCCATCTCAGCCTCCTGAGTAGCTACACTTATAGGAGTGAGCCATCCTTGCTCAGTGCTCAGCCTCCCTTGCTTCTTTAATTCGAAAAATTTTAGGTAAGCATTCTCATAGATAATGAGGTAATATGAGTGATATTTCTTTAAAAACTGATATATAAAAACATAAAAATGGATACATTAATGGAGTATCACATAGTTTTGAGATGTACATCTATTGTATAATATTTATATCAAGTTAAACATACCTCAAAACATAATTTCTTTCTAGTGAAAGCTTTCAGATTCCATTCTACTAACACTTTGAAGGATATGGTAAATTACTGTTATCTATAGACACCCTACAATGTAACAACATACAAGAACTTCTTGTTCACAATACTTTTATGAAAAACATGTAGCCCTTTTTTTCCTTCAAGTTTTACTTTAAAAATAAGGCTATTTCCTTTATTTAAAAAATTCTGCTTTTCTATTGTACTTTATATTTGTGTCTGGTTACTCTTACATGGCAATTGTAACCTACACTTGCATAGTATTAAAAAAATTGTTCCATATACATTAATCGACTTGATTTTCACAACTCTCTATGACAGGTGCGGCAGGTTTATTATTTCTACATAATAAAGAACTCATGAAGAATTAGTGGTTTGCCCAGTTACAAACTGGGCAGACAATGAATGGCCTAAATCTAGACCTGCTGACACCAAACTCATCTCCTGTTCTCCCATATAGCTCCTTCACTCTCTGATACATTTTGAGTCCCTTTTCTTATAATGTTGATATCCTGCTTGGAACTATTTATTTCCCTTGCAAAGATCTCTTAAGATAAGTAATATATACTCACAACATGGTTAAAGTTAGTTGTAAATGTTTGGCTTTTTTTTTTCCTCAGAAAAATAATTCTTTTTTTCCTGGAAGGCTATGAAAATTGGGATTAATTTTGGCATCACTTCCAGCCAACTAAACTAGCTGGGTTTTTGCTGCTTCTTAGATGGTTTGGCAAGGCAACTTGATCAAGACATGGTCTACTTAAGTCCGACCATTAAAAAGTTAAATGATATAATCAACTGGTTCAATTAATGAATGATTCTGCTAACTCAGCTCAAAGTTTTATCTGTAATTATAGTGTCTATGTATCATTTAAGCAGAGATACTTCTGGTGGGGAAAGAGGGAACTATTAATAAAACCATAAAGCAGATGTAAACTGGGACTGTCCTAGGCAAATGAGGACAAATGGTAACCCCACCTACAAACATCACAATACTTTAATTTTAGCCTTAAAGACATTAAATCAGATTTATTTTGAAACTGTTCATGGAAGTGGAGAAATAGATTACTGAAAGATTTTGAAAAAGCAAAACATTATCAAGAGCATTAATATTATAGCTATAGAAAGTATGTTTAAAGATTTCTTCCTAGTTTTTTGTTTATCTGAATGTTTATCAAAATAAAAATATACTTCCTACAATTATAAGTAATTTTTTACATGCCCTTTTCAAGACAAAGTGAACAACAATGACTTCAATTATTTACACAATACGACTAATGCCACCTTTTAATGGCACAGAGCCCAAATCTGGGGACAGCATGAGCCTGTAAGGGTTAAAATAAAAGAACTGCACTTTGGAGTAATGCTGAGAATTGGGGCGAGCAGAAGAGCATTTACAGTGGATTACTAAGCTTCCCAATTCACCAAAGAGGTAAAGTCCAGCAATATAAGACTCCTTTGTAGCTAACTAAAAATACATTGTCAGTGGATTTGTCCAGTTTTATGTATAAGCAATACTTCTTTCACCTGAACTAATACTAGTAGTCATATAAGCCCCTTATTGCCATGTGCTGCATTTTTTTTGCTAATCTTCAAGGATTTAGCTTCTTTGCCACATACCTCAGGGCACCAACTGATAAAGCTCTAACTCTCCATTTTTCCAGGACACCAGCAGTGCGGCCTTGCAAAAAATGAAAATCGCTCAAGAGATTTAAAGGAGAAATTTATTTTAAAAATCCTGACTTGAAGCAAAGAGGTGGATTTTTAAAAAGCTTATCTATAAGGAATCAGTTTAAATTTAAATTCTATCTTGGAACTCTTTCATGCATTCCAGCTTTAAAGTTTATCTTTTGACAGGGACTTTCTACAAAGGTAATGGGCAGCTTTGTCAATATAATCTGTCCAACTTTTTATTTTTTTTAATGTTAAACTCCTTTCATTAAATAAAAAAAAATCTACCATATACGTGTACTAGCTAGGTCCAGTAGCAAGGCCAGAAAACACTGGCTCAGATTCCCATCTATGCTGACATGTCAGAAAATCCCATAAACACTACTGATGAAGTACTTTTATGGATGCTAAACCATGACTTTTTGTTGTCTTTCTTAGCAATGAAAGTCTTTCCATTATTTCATTTTAGAAACTGTGTAATAAAACTCTGCATAGCTATTGAAAATAATCAGAAAATGCGTAGTTAAGTATAGAATGGAAAGCATGGACAGAGAGACAAACTCAAGCCTTCAGCAAGTGCTCAGAACATATTCAGAACAAGGCTGGGAGGTGGTGTCTGGCAAACTTCTACAAATTCAAGCATACTCAACCTAAACATTAAGCAACTGGTTTCCTCTTGGCAAAACTAAGAATATTTGAGACTATTTCTCCCTACTTTACTGTATTATTACTGAAAACTCCTTAATTTTACTAATTAGGAGGGGTGAGGAGAGAAGACTAGAAATGAGCCTACTGTTTGTCCTTTTGTTAAAGGGACAAACCAGTGAGGCTACTGAAGAATGAACTGTTTAAATTCAATGAAAGATGATTTGGGGGCAAATCCCAAAGGATTTGGGGATAAGGCTTTAATTGTTCAGATGACTGAAGTCAGCAGAGCTTTAAGGGCATCTCTTTTCTGTTCTTCAACACAGAGTGGGAGCTCTCCAAGGTTCCTTCCAGGACTTGACATTTTATCAAGTTTTGATGGCTCTCTCCTTATTCCTGTATGTTAACTCTTCTTTCCCAGCTTGCTAGTGTCTTGTTATGTGGACATGCCACAGTGATAGTGTCTGGCCTGAGAAGGCTGTGAGAGACAACACAGAACCCTGACTTCAGTCACAGGACCTGGCCAAGCCACTGGCTACCCTCACTGCTGTGGCAGTCACTCAACCTTTCTGTGCAAAATAGGACAGCAACACCAAACCCACATAGCTGTGTGGAGGAGTAAATAATGGAGCTTTGGCCATGTCTGGCTTTGAATGTAGTCAGTAAATGATAGTTCCTCATTATCATTTCCTATCCAGGTTAGTTCATTCAATAGGCAATGTTAATGCAAATGAAACAATTCAGCTATCAGAATGGTACAATTTTGAGAATCCTTTATAAAGTCTATGGGCTTTCAACTATAAACGTCTTGTCATTATTCACAGGTTGCTTATTAGCATCATTGGTTTTATGTAAGAAAATTTTAAATTGTCAATCATCTTTAATGATATAGACTAGTCATCTCTTAGTGTTTTCTATGAGAAGGCAGAACAAAGACATTTTCACTAACATACATATGAGAGAAGGAATAAAACTATTGTTTATAAACAAGGGTAAATTATAAGGATGTTGTCTTCTACTATGAATTAAGTCTGAAACACAGGAAAGTGGACAGAGATCTGATGGATTAAGAGAGGGCTATGATAATGAGGTAGTGGTTAAGCTGGAATTTGCACCAGGACAGTGTGATTGCTGGAGTTCATGCTACATGCTGACTGTGGGCCCGACTTTTGCCTATTTACCTATGCATGATGATATCATCATTTTGGGCACATTGTCCAGTGCCATCTAGATCAAATCCAAATAAGTATGTGTTCAAAATACAAAAAGTAGATTTTGTAAGATTATAGGTAGAGTTGGGGGGACAACATAGTGGTATTTTGCTTGTCCAGCAAGTGAGAGAGCCTGAATTTGATCCCTAACACCACATACACACACAAAGGAAGTAAAAGATTATAGGCACAACTGTCTAATCCACTGACATAAGTAACAAGATGTTTACTTTTTTCCCCACAATGATCCTTCCTCAAGAAAAAACTTAAAATATCAACAATAAATTTTGGTTAAAATAATCCTATTCATCCATTCATTTAAACACCAAAGACTCATGGTTTAAAAGGACTTAAGTAGTGCATTACAAACACTGAGTTGTACAGAAATAAACCTTTTAATAGAAATTTTAAACTACTCTGTAATATACTATTAGGTTGGTTACTGATTAAGCTATTATACTGTTTCTATATGGTCACCATAATTGATTTTAGTAGATTTTTCTTAACAAGTTAGTTTGGTTCCATTTTAAATAAGTGACAAAGTAGATTCTCAAGCTCAACTAATTCATATTACTGCTCAAAAAAAGGAAGTAAAAACTTGCCTACATAAATTGCGCTCTTCAGCTCAAGGCGAGCGCTCTACCGCTTGAGCCACAGCACCACTTCCTGCTTTTCATCTTGAGTGATAATCATTTCTATATCTACCCTAGAAGGTTATAGTAAGGACTCAGCCTGGTATTCAGTCCACAGTAATTGCTCAATGTTAATTATCTATTACTATATTGTTATTCTTAGTAGTGCCATGATCATGATCTACTTTAAAAGACAAAACACCTATATATTAAAAAAGCTTAAAAAAAAAACAACATGTTCTAGATCTTCTGCTGAAACCAACCTATAGCTCAAAGGTCCTTCTGCTCACCAAGCAAACTGCTGTTTACCTATGGTATCTGTATTAGTCTCGGAATTGATAAATGTGGACAAATCCGGCAAAATTTTAATAGAGATAGAGAGGGTTTAATTTTTTCCCTTCTTCTATGAATTCATTAAAAAAATTCATAGATCATGTGTGACTCCATTTGAGTATGCTTTCAATTACCTCCTCTGCTTGACACTTGATACTTTCAATTACCTCCTCTACTTTATACTTGTTGAAAAAAAAGTCATCATGTTTGTACAGTATTTCTGTGGTAACACTTATTTTTTCCCTACCTATTGGTATAAAGGACTACACGTTAAAGGAAAGTAGAAACAATTTCTTTTTAGAGTCACAGTTGATTCACCTGTTGCCTAGTCTAAGGAAATACCAAACTCTAGCTCTCTACAATTTTATAGGTTAGTTCCACTACCACCATTTACTATTGTGCTGGACACAGTAATTGCACATCTTACTTATATGTAACTCACTTAATCCTCATGTAAGCAATGTACCCGATTTCTCAAAAGTCAGGATCTGAATTGAGGTATAATTAGTGGGCCTTGTAAAATAGCTGACTTGGATAAACAGCTATCTTTTGTCATTTCTCTGATCCACAGCCTATTAAAACAGATGCAAAGGCTTGTATTCCTTTTGTCAGGTGAAATCTGGGCTACTGTTAACGGAGCTTTTGCCTCCTCCAGATGATACGAAGGACTTTTCTATCTTGATGTCAGGAGGCTGCTGTGGAAAACCATGGACTGCTATTATGAACCTAATCTGATGTGCTTCTCTCACATTCACAACCACTGTTGAAATGATGCCGGTGCCTTTGCAAAGGTAAGATCGTGATGAAAGAAATAATGGCACATTTGGTTTGTTAAGGGACCAGTTGCCAAGTTATTAGGAACAAGATGGATAGTAACTAACTGCTGACAGACAATGTCTCTAACAAACACTTCAACAGGTGAACTATAAGTGACTGTTTTTTTTTTTTTTTTGGGGGGGGGGTCTAGTCGTGGGGCCTGAATTCTGGGCTTGGGTGCTGTCCCTCAGCTCTTCAGCTCAAGTCTAGCGCTCTACCACTTGAGCCACAGTGCCACTTCTGGCTTTTTTTTTTTCTTCTGCTTATGTGGTGCTGAGGAATCGAACCCAGGGCCTCATGCATGCAAGGCAAGCGCTCTACCACTGAGCCACCTTCCCAGCCCCGTGACTGGTTTCTTGACCTTGATTTTGGACAATTCTCAGGTCCAACTCCTTATTCATAAATATTAGAAACACATGCTAGATCTGTGTGGAAGTGCTTTAAAACCAGATAAATACCATAAAAAATTATGATAAAATGGTTTCAGAAATACAACTAAGAGTTGGGTTTCAGTGCCCATAACTTGTCAGTTCAGTTATCCCTCCAGTATAGCTGGGATAACAAGTATGTACCAACATAACTAGCTTTTTACTGGTTGAGACTAGGGTCTCCCTGCATGCCTGGGCTAGCTTGTAAACTACAGTCCTTCCAATTTCCATCTCCTGAGGAACTAGAGCCCCAGGTGTGAGCCATGTGCCTTTATTTATTCATTTGTTTTTCTTCTTGTCAGTTATGGGCCAGGGAACTATTTTGCTAGCACTCTACCACTCTGAGCCACAGAGCCACTTATAGTTTTCTGGTGGCTAATTGGAAGTAAGAGTCTTATAGACTTTCCTGTCTGAGGGTTGGCTTTGAACTGAGATCCTGAGATCTCAGTCTCCTGTGTAGCTAGGATAGAGGTGTGAACCACCAGCACCTAGCTCTGACTTAATTTCTTTGCATTTAAAACTAGCCAAGGGAGACAAAGAATAAAGTTAGGCAGAAAAATGTGACAGCTGTCCTTATTGTTGTCGGCTAAATTCATTTTTCTAGGTAAGTTTGAAGTTTAAAATATTATAGCTGGGAGCAGTAGGAGCAGTGGCTCATGCCTATAAATGTAGCTAACTGGTAGGCTGCTATTAGGAGGATCATGGTTTGAGTCCAGTCCAAGTAGATAAAGTTTGTGAGCCTCCATCTCAACCAATAAGCTAGGTAAAATGACATATTCCTATCATAGGATGACTATGGTGTAGGAACAACTGGGGGTATGGCTCAAGTGGTAGAACTCCTGTCTAGGAAGTATAAAGCTGAATTCAAATCCTACTATTGCTCCAAAAGCTATTGCAAAATTAGCAGCAATCTATTTGCTATAGGTCAAAGATAGGCTTTTATTAATACCAAGCTACTTTTGTTTAGAGGTTTAAAGGCAATGTGTCAATTGGCCACTTGATTACTATAATAACTTCAAGACCTTGGAGGCTACCTGTTTTGCCTGCAGGATCATGGCTTTAGATCCTACAAAGTGCAGCATCTACCTAGTTTCTCTGGAAATAATCTAACTGTTCTCTGTATGAACTCTGTAAAAGCCGGATTTTCTGACATGATAAAACATTTCTGCTCTGTGGAATTACTTTCTATCAACCACATTGCCCGATCAGCTTAAATTTTCAGTTGAGATATTCAGCAGTAAGTTCTAATTTGTTAAAGTGAAAGTGAAAGGAAGAGGTGATATTAATGGAAAGTACTACAGACAGACACACGTTAATGAAATACCAAAAGTCCTTAAAGGAAAACCTGTGAACCAGCAGTCCCTCCACTGGTCTCACTAACCTCATAGGGAAGGGATGTTCTCCATAATCTTAAAGAGATGGCTGCTCTCTTTCTCACTTATCTAACCGTCTATATAAAATATTATGAAGTAGACTTGATACTGAATAAAAATATTAGTCAATGGACTTTGGCCATCCAGTGGGTCTGAACAACTTTATGGGTATCAGAATTAAAATTAAACTTTGTAACCTCATTACAAATATCTCCCCAGTTCTGGGCGATTTACATCTAAAATACAGATATAATTGCTGGCTTTGTTTACCTGCATTTTTCACTAGGACTTTGTTCAGATAGTCCCGAAAATGATAAACTGCTTACTTTTTCATGCTTGTGTTTCTCCTTTTCTTTTTCTCTCCTCTCTCTCTCCCTTTTCTCTTTCTCCCTTTCCTTTTCTTTCTTCTCCTTTTCCTTCTCTTTCTCTTTCTTTTTCTTCTTCTCTTTTTTGTCTTTTTTCCTTTCTTTCTCCTTAGGTTTCTCCTTCTCCTCAAACAGTTTTTCTGGGAGCATTGGCGACAGGGCAGGCAGCATGGAGGGGCCCCTCACTGCAGCAGGGCTGAACAGGGGCAGTACCATCTCTTTCGGGGGCAATACCAGTGGTGTGGGTGGAGCCTTTGTCTTGTCTTCTCTCCCTTTATCCTTTGCCTTTTCTTTTTCTCTTTTCTCCTTATCTCGTTTGCCCTTTTCTCTATCTTTCTTCTTGTCTTTATGCTTTTCTTTCTCCTTCCGCACAATTCCATCTTTCAATCTCACTTTTGGATCAACATCTTCAAATTCTTTTATTTTAAACTTATAGGGATCCGAATCTTCATCTTTAAGGAACTCCTTCCATGGGTACTTTGTTTCCTTGCCAGCTTCTTTCTCTTTCTCCTTCTCTTTCACCTTATCCTTGTCTTTACTTTTTTCTTTGCTTCTGTCTTTTTCCCTCTCTTTATCTCTCTGCTTTTCCTTCTTTTTCAATTTAGTCTTCAGCTCTTTCTTCAGCTTCTTTTTTACTTCCACTGATGAGGGTGTCTTGGTTTTGTCTTCATACACTTTGTGGAGAGGTTCAGGAGTGGGAGGAGAAACTGAAGGAGAGGAGATGTAAGGAAAGCCAGGAGGCATATTGGAAGGTGTTCCCAGTTTTGCCTTGCGTACAACCTCATCGATGGAGGCATCCATCGTCCATGAGTTATCAGAACTAGAAGTTCCACCTGAAAGAGGCAGAGGAGTGGATCCTGCCTTAGTGAAATTGTTTGAGGAAGTGGATGCTTTGGGAGTGGTACACTCTGAACCTGAAATTCTCTTAGGGCTCATAAAAATGTCTCCTTCAGATTCAGATCCAGAAGAAAATTCAAAAGGATCTGGCTCACGTTCAGCACAGGCTCGGGCAATCACGGCATCTATAGAGTCATCGATAGTTTTATCTGTTACCAAAGCCTTTCTCGGCTGAGTGTCATTATTCAGTTTCCCAGTGTCGGGGGGAGGTGGTGTTTGTTTTACCTGGATGATTTCTTTACTAAGTTTTTCACTTACTGGAGCTGAAGGAGTCCTATTTGGTGTGTCAGGTCTGACAGGTGGTTGGGGAATATGAGTAGTAATCTTGGGGCTCTTGGGACTTTTGGGGCTCTTAGAACGTCCAGGTGATTTTTTTTCTTTGGAAACAGGTCTTGGTGACCGAATAGGACTTCCGACCATTGCTGGTGAAGGGGTGGTTTTAGGTGATTTACTTTTCTGTCCTGGAGAAGTAGTTTTAGTCTTTGCTTTAGGTGGGAATGTCTTTGTTTCTAATGGTTTTGCAGTTGGTATTTGGGATTTTGCCACTGGAGCTAACATTGGTGGCTCTGGTGAAGGAGGTGCTAGGTCTGTACTGTCTTGCACGTGGACTGGGGAAAGCATTGGTGGGATCTTTTGTGTATTTATTGAGCTGAGAGGCTCTCGAGCTTCCAATAATACTACATCTAGTGTGTCCCCTTTAGTGCTTAACAGTCGTGGTCGCTTCATGGCTGGCATTTCTTCAGCTTCAGGACTGTCCAGTGGCCTCTTGCCCAAGAAGTTTTCATCATTAATGATTTCCTCCTCCTCCAGTTCATCATCTTCCTCCAAGGGAACCTGCATGGCTTCAGCTGATGTACCCCCATCAGTAGGCACCTGCTCTTCTTCTTCCTCTGGGAAAGGAAGAAAGAAATATTAGTGCAATGTTTGTATCAAAGACTAACAGACAGAAACAATGTTTCAGACATGACTTCTGGAAAAGACAGAGAATTACTGAGGGTTTAGAGTAAAGCAGTAACTTTTCAAGGATTTTGCCAATCTATGTGTGTTTATGAGTGGCAATCAGTGACAGCAGATGTATAAACTGATTCATGTCCTAACTTCAGGATCTGGACTTTGCTGATTATTTTTAGTTTGTCTTCTCTTGCTTCCTTAATTCAGTTTCTAACACAAGTAAATACTGTTTTATATTTCTATATCCATCATGTTAGCTGTGTTCTCTCTGTCTCTCTGTCTCTCTCTCTCTCACACACACACACACACACAATCAAAACAATCAAGAGATGGGTTATTACATAACTACGATTCTCAGAAAAGATAGGAAGATACTTTTAGCACTTTTGTAACAAATTTTAGTTCTATGGACAGTTCATATCCTGCTTCTAAGTTCTACTTTGTGTCAATGTCACCTACTTGAAGAGGCAGCATGATCTAATGCAATACACATTTGGCTTAGACATATGAAAAGGGGTGCTTTACCTGGAGTTTTGACACTGTAGAGCAATGGCCTCGGGCAGCCTCCCAAACTCCTTGAGACTGCTTGCTAGCCTTTCAAAAGGAGCTAATGTTACTTGCCCTGCCTACATAACCAAGCTGTTAAAAAACTAGATTATTTCGTTTTACATATGTTAACTAAGCACAAAATATACAATGATAAGGGCAAAAAGGACTATAGGAATAACCATTAGTACCACAGATAGATGACAAGCACATGAGTTTGAAAGAAATTCAGATTACTTCACTTTCAAGTTTATTTGTAATATTTGGAACTGGGAATGGTGAAGGTCCAGGATGAAGGGTTAGATGACAAACACATGGAGGTGGGACAAAGGAAAAGATAAGAACCAAAGACTTAAGATTTAGCTGGTCTGGAAACTAGGGTATAAATGGGGAACGGTACAAAGCAAGTTTAGCAAAGCTATATTCAGATCCTATGATATCTGAATTCCAGAAGAAATATGGCCTCTAATATACTGGTAGACAAGATGTAGTGATACTTTTAGGAAATAGAGAAGAAAATGTCTGGGGTATATGTTAGGAAAATTATACTGGCAGGAATATGAATGATAAGTGGATATGGGAAGATAACAGATACTAAAGGAGAAGGGAAAAGTTAGGGGTTACTGAGATGTAGATAAGAGGCAATACCAGACAGCTGCCCATGGCTCATGTCTGTAATCCTAGCTACTCAGGAGGCCAAGATCGGAGGATGAAGGTTCAAAGCCAGCCTGGGTCTCCAATTAGGGACCAGAAAAACAAAGCTGGAAGTGGATCTGTAGCTCAAGTGGTAAAGCACTAGCCTTCAGCAAAAAAGTTCAGGATGAGTTCATACTGGAATAGCTGGAAGCAAATAGGAAGTCATATGTGTAAATGATACTCTGAAGGCAATGAATAGAACCCACCAACAGGAACTGAAAGTAAGGTCATTGAGAAGGATGATCTGATTATTAGTTCAATCCCCAGAGTTTGTTGAACACACAGTCAATGATATCTACTGGATATTTTAAAAGTACTGAAGTTCTGAAAATAGGACAAGGTGCATAAGAGAAGGCTCTTTGGTAAGAGAACCGACATCACAATAAAGCACATAGGAACAAGGGTGAGCAGAGGTAACAGGTTCAGATATTTGAGGTATACCTTCATGGAAAAACTAAAGAAATATATATAGGATCAGATGTCAAGGAGATCACAGGAGCATGTGTTGTTTTCAAAAGGAAGCTTAGTGTTCAAAGTCAATGCTTAAGAGGAACAATGAGAATGAAGGCTGATAGAAGTCTGGCTACGTAAGCATGGCTGACAGGGAATGCATGGGTGATATACGTACACGGAGGCACAATGTCAACTATAAAGCATGATGCAACATCAGCATGGCATTACTGCTGCCGTTACTTGATGATCACTCCATCATCTATCCACCACCAAAGGCGGAAACATGGGAGCCATTTCAGACTACTTCCCCTCCAGATCTGAACTTGTGAACACAACTTTTCTACTTTGTTTTCTGGGAAGTGCTTCCCCCACTGCTGCTGTCTCCTTAGTGAGCACCTTCTACCTAGTCTCTGCCTTCTATGAGCTCCTGAGCAGGCCATATGTGAGTGTGTGGTTCCTGGCTTTAAGACTTTATGGGGTTTTGTGCATTGTTAGGGTTTGAACTCAGGGCTTATGCTTGCTATACAGGTACACTTGAGGCATGCCCTTCAAGCCACCCCCTATTTAGATATTTTTCAGTTAGGGTCTCATGCTTTTGGCCTGAAATCTGTCTGGGACCATGATCAGATTCTTCTTCCATGAATCCAGTAGTAAGATTACAGGCATAAGCCACTCTGCCCATCCCTAAGAGTGCTCAATGGCCCTATCAGAAGGAGTTTGTAACTTTTTAGAGCCTGAGGGCTGTGTGGACCCTTTTCAGAGGCTATTGTACAATTGAGATGCAATGTGATCTCATACTCTCTGTTACATACAAGAGCTATGCACAGGGTTATCTGTTTAACAGGATGAACATCCACAAAAGACTTGTGAAATAAGTTTGAAAGTTACTATTTTAAAATATAAAACTCCAATTTCCCCAGCATGATCAAGAAAGATGCTATATCATTCAGTTCAGGAACTTACCTCATCTTTTACAGCAAGCCTGAGTGTGCTACTCACAATAGCCACGCTCACTCACTCACAGTTCCTCAAATATACAAGGTCACCCTTGCATGCCCCTGCTTATCCAAATCCCTACACCTCGCATCCTTTTGCCTTCTTGATTTGTCAGTGACTATGTCTTCTAAGACCAAATGTTACATCTCCTGTAATGCTTTCTCTTAGTAACCAGACAGCCACTCATGCCTTTGGGATCTACTGTATTCTGGTAATAAATTCAACAAAGAAAGCCTAGGATTTATTAGCCCTTTTACAGGAAAGCTTTCCTTTCTATCTTTATGAGAACAGAATCCATTTCACACCTGCTCCACTGCTAACAATATGAAAATCAGAAAGAGAACAGTTTTAGGGTATTTTTTAAGAGAATGAAAAAAATTTAAATACTTATTAGTCCTGTATTTCTAAATCTTAAAACCCTCCCCTTACTCTGCAGAAAGTTCATAAACTCCAAAGATGCCAAAGCAGAAAGATAAAGGTTTGGCCTAGGTAGATGACAGGCTTGTAGAATACTTCTACACTACACTAAGTTCTTCTAACTGTGGAGGACAATTTCTAGCTAGATTAGCTCTGAGTGAGTCTCCTAGAGAATGCCTTAGGAAGGTATTGGTAGACCAAAGGGAAAGTGCCGTAATAGAAGCAATTCCTGAAAGGCAAACTGAGGACGATTCTTCCAAGAACTATTGTACAACTAAAGTACATTGAGCACCAGTTTTCTATGCAGGATGTTTGAAAACTATTATTTCATTAGTGTGTGATTCTTTCAGATTGGAACTGGTGTGACGGCTATTAGGTATTTGGACTACAGGAGCTATCTTGGGCATGGCAAAAAGGCAATAGTTTCATTCAACTACTTTAAAAAAATATATTGGTTCACTTTGAATTTACAGCTCAAACAATTCATAAAAAGTATTTTGAAAGCTCATGATAATAGTTGCTCATTTACAGCTCAAACAATTCATAAAAAGTATTTTGAAAGCTCATGATAATAGTTGCTCATGTTTAAGAAAAACTAAATCTTGATTTAAAGTAGGGCTTGATTATTCTGATCTATCTATCTATCTATCTATCTATCTATCTATCTATCTATCTATCTATCTATCTATCTATCTATCTATCTATCTATCTATCTATCATCTATCTATCTATCTATCTCTATCTATCTATCTATCTATCTATCTATCTATCTATCTATCTATCTATCTATCTATCTATCTATCTATCTATCTATCTATCTATCTATCTGTTGTAGGGCTTGGGTGTTGTCCCTGAGCTCTTTCACTCAAGGCTAATGCTCTACCACTTTGATACATAGATCTACTTCTGGTTTTCTGGCCGTTAACTAGAGATAAGAGTCTCCTGGACTTGCCTGCTCAGGCTGGCTTTGAAAAATAATCCTCATGTCTCAGCCACCTAAGAAGCTAGATTACAGGCATGAGCCACACTGCTACCTGGCTTATTATTCATTTTTCTCTTTTGCTTATTTCATATCCCTGCCAACTTGTAGTGGTCTAGAGGCCAATGCTTTAAAGGTATAGGTACTGATTTAAAAAACTAAGCTATTACACAATAATTTTAGAAATACCTAAAAACAAGCATTTTAAAAAGAACCAACAGAATATTTATTTACTATTTCTTATTTATGCTTAAAGATTTTATAGGAGAATTTCCCGTGCAGTATCAAAATCAACCAAGATGAACAAAGAACTCTGATGGAAAAGAAAATCTGTGTGTATGTGAGTGTGTGTACTGGGGCTGGAACTCAAGGCCTGGACTCTTCCCTTGAAGTTTTTCCTCAATGCCAAGCACTCTATCACTTGGGCCACAGGTCCATTTTTGGCTTTTTGGTAGTTAATTGAAGATAAGAGTCTCAAGGACTTTGCTATCTGGGCTGGCTTTGAATCATGATCCTCAGCTCTCAGACTTCGGAGTAGATAGGATTACACATGTAAGCTATTGGTGCCAGGCAAAAAACAAATAAACAAAGAAAAACCTAAAACAAAATTAAGAACAGTAAGAAAAGAAGAGAAAAAAAAAAGAACAGTAAGAAGAGGGAAAAGATACTTAAGTAATTTTTTTTTTTCTGATTGTCATGGAGCTTGAACTCAGGGTTTGGGCACTGTCCCTGAGCATTTTTTGTTCAAGGCTAGAGTACTACTACTTTAAGTCAGACTTTCCTGCCTGGGCTAGCTTTGAAATGTGATCTCAGCTTCGTGAGTAGCCAAGATTACAGGTATGAGCCACCAGCTCCTGGCTTAAGTAATTTTCTTTCTTTTTTTTGGGGGGGCGGTCCAGTCATGGGGCCTGAACTCTGAGTCTGGGCACTGTCCCTCAGCTCTTCAGCTCAAGGCTAGCGCTCTACCACTTGAGCCACAATGCCACTTCTGGCTTTTCTCTTTTTGCTTACGTGATGCTGAGGAATTGAACCCAGTACCTCGTGCATGCAAGGCAAGCGCTCTACCACTGACCCACCTTCCCAGCCCCAGTAATTTTCTTTTAAATGTGAAATTATGACAGGTAATATAAAGTATAAGGCAAAACAATCTATGAACAGTTCTGGGACCACCACTTCACATTAGCAATACCATGCCAGTTTTCTCTGGTCCCTTTCCTATTTACTACCCCTGCCCTGCTTTCTTTGTGCCTACTCCCAGGCTTTAGGTTACTATCATTAAAACAAACAAGCAAACAAAAAACAAACAAAAAACCCCAAAAAATCCCCCCCCTCCAAAACAGAACAAAACTTAAGGTTAAAAAAATTCCTTTCATTCCTTTCTTTCCATTATAGTTTTAGCATGTTTGAATGTAGCTTTCTTGTTCATGAACTTCACACAGATGATTCCTCACCATAACTTCCTGCTGTTTTCACCCAACATCACATTTCCTGAGTCTTACCCAGGTTGATGCAGGTACTGTTCATTCATTTTCATTGCTGTCGAAAGCCCTCCACTTAGTAATCCATTTTCTTGATAGAGAAGTTTTCCACTTCAGTGAATACCTTTTGTTTTAGAAATATTAGCAACTTAAAATAAACAAATATAGTTGTTCTAGCTTATGTCTGCTAAAACACCAACTCAGCTGATGGTGCATAAAAAGCTTCTTGGTTTTCATTATATGGGCAATGTTAAGTTTACAATAAGGTAAGGGTATACTGGTTACTGACTAAGTGTTTCCTGTGGATAAAGATTAATTTCAGTTTGATAACTTGGATAGTATTAAAGAATCTATAAAATATTCTACAAGTGTTTTAATATTTTCCCATGTTCATCTGTGGAAATAGTTTTACTAAAAGACTAATTTATTCAACAGAACTTAGAGATTACACAATATATGATGTCACTTCTACTGTTTCAATATTTTGAAAATGGAGAAAAAGACTCTTCTGTATATATGTGATAAACAACTATTGGAGAAAGTAGTAGTTCAAGGAAAACTGACTATTAGTTGTGAGATTTTAAGGGCATTCTTCAACTTCTTTCTTGACCCAGCAGATGCAGACATTAGCATCACCTACAGCAAGAGCAAATGAGAAACCACTAGAGATAAGAATTTAACTTCTAAATAATAATGTTGGCCAATAACAGAACCCCTATACTTTTAAGAGAAAAAGAAAGCACTAACAACAAAATGAAGAATGATACTTTAGCCAGTGTAGAAATCCCTCATCTCAAAAATATTTTAACTTACTCACTGGTGAAGTTGCAAATCTACTACCAACAACCTATTTTTCATATCATCACTAAAATGTGAATGTTATGAAATGCATCATAGAAAAAATTACCACAAGCAGGAACTTTTCACTTTGCTAAATACTTTTGCATATAGGGTGCTGGATGTACATTGCTAGGTACATCTGGATCTAAACTGTCCTCCAAAGGACCATGTATTTGAGGACTGGCTCCAGGTGGGTGCTGTGGGGAAGTGGGAGACACTTGATGAGGTGAAGTGAGTGGGAAGGCTTCAGGTGATTAGTGATATGCCCTCAAAAAGGAAATGTGGGTTCCCCCTAAGACAATGAAAACACATGTCTGGCAATGTGTGTCTGCCATGATGTGCTTCTTTGCCACAGGCTGAGAGCCAACCAATCATGGATGGAAAGTTCTAAACCACAAGTTGTAAGTTGAATATTTCATATATTTGTTATAGTGATGGAAAGCTGCCTAACACATACAGTATACTTCCCCCAGCTACCATGTCCTAAAAGGGATATAATGTGAAATACTACTAATGACTCACATAAATTATTTTAATTATATAAAAGAAAGAAAATGCATACATAGGTTACATCTATCTTTTAAAAAACGTCACAAATGTTGACGGATCAGGAAACTACAAACTTCATTAATGATACAAATAAATAATTCCTACTCCCTACATTTCCCTGAGGAGTAATGAGAAAAACATGCTTCTCAAACAAAAACAAAACAGGCAATAAGGTCTGACTATACCACAAGGATTTTGGTGAGGTTAATTCTAATCTACTATAAATATTGACTTAGAACAAAATATCTTTTAAGCTAGAATAGTAAATGCCTTTAAAGAAACACTATAATCTAAAACGCTCATAGACATTAGAAAAAAAGGAAATTGTTTGCACATGGCATGAAAGCTTTTTATCTCATTTAACTACACAGATGCATGCAACCTTAAAAAACTCAGTGACATGTTTCCAAACCAAGCAGAAAATACACTTCCATTTTCAACTTTAAAAAATGAACAGTGAAATGCTATCTATAGGAAGGCCTTGAACTTACTATGTAGTCCAGCCTACATAGAAATTGTGATCCTCCTGTCTCAGCTTCCTCAGTGTTTTAAAACTCAGATCCCTAGTTATTAACCAGGGATGAAAGGATTTTAAAAAGGCTATTTTCTTCCAAAAAACATCTTCATAGTTTTCTGGATATAAGACACATTATCGTAACCAGTTCTTTGATGTGACTCAATGACTCATTGAGTCATTTGCTTATGGTATGCCATCTAAATGTCACTATAAAGAACTTTTTGGCTAGGGGCCAGTGGCTCACTCCTGTAATCCTAGCTGCTCAGAAGGCTGAGATTTGAGGATTGCAGTTCAAAGCCAGCCAGGGCAGAAAAGTCCCAATGAGACTCTTATTTCCAATTAACCACTCAAGAACCACAAGTGGCGCTGTGGCTCAAAATGATAGAGGGCTAGCCTCTAGCAAAAGAGCTCAGGGACAGCACCTAGGCCCTGAGTTCAAGTCCCATGACTGACCCCCCCCCCCAAAAAAAAAAATTAAAAAGAGCTTTCAATTAGGTTGTATGGATATCAAGTCAGACCAGACACAATATTCTGGCCATCAGTTCAAGTGGTAAAGCTAAGGATCTGTACAAGGTACAGATGGAAATGATAGTAGAAATGGAAAGGTTCACTAGAAATGAAACTGGACTGAAAATAACAGTGGGATAAGTTCCCAGAGCCATAATCAACTAAGCACAGCCTAATCAATTTCCCAAGACCTAAGCTTTCTCTTCTGAAAAATACAAGCATTGACATTAACCACCTAAGAACTGAAGGTTTTTAATACTAGTGCCATTTTTACATGTAGTTGAACATGTATGTAGGACAAGCTAAAGGTCAGGACAGAGCTATTCTGCTTTGAAATATTCCTGTGAAAAACATGCAACAGTGATTGGAATTCTAGCCACTTGGTTTTTTGTCTTTAGATAAAGGTAGTATCTTTAAAATGTTGCCACCAAAATATTAAGACAGTGAAACTAATGAACAAAGTTAGCTTATTTGGGGGACAAGAAGATTGAGAAATATGGAATAGATGTAAAATAATTTGATGGGCTGTTGAAGAGGAAATGGATTGGGGACACAGGGAGTTTCCAGGAAGGCCAAGGTCAAGAGCAGGGAAGCTGCTGCAAGGAGAGGAAGCCTGGGCAAGTTGGCACACAGCAGCCATAGACAGGTATGGGTACCTAGGAAGGCACAGTGTGGTTATGAACAATGGTAATCCATTCTAACATTTGTTCTCTTAGCTCTAAATGGGCCAAAAAATACTATTTATATTTTTATATAAAATATGTTTTAAACTATCTGCTCTATAATGCAACAGAAAGCAGTCCCTTAAAACACAACTTAACATGTGTAAGTGGGTATGTTTTAAAAATAAGCCTATTTACTTAAAAAAATGACATTACTAGCAAAGACAAGAAAATTAGGCAGTGACAATTTATAGAGTATGATCAATCACTAACACAACAAATTAATAATAGAGTGAAGATGATGTGTTATATATACCAAATACACACTGACCTGTAAAAAAGCACTATTTCACTAAGATTCTGCACAATAAAAGACCAAAATGCTATATTAGCAAGCCAACCTGAAATGACACCTAGTATTATAAATGGCCTAATCTATATGTTAATACTGTTGTATCATATAACCGCAGCAAGACTAAGATAACAATATGACTTCAGGGTTTCTATGACTACATCCTGGGCTAACGTGCCAGAAAGGGCTGGCTGCTGACACCACACAAGCACTCTGAGTGCTTCTTTTTGGTTATTTATGATATGATTTATGATAACGACAACATCTCCTATTTTCTCTCCTCCTCAGATACAATAAATTGCTATCGTTAATCACCCTTCTTGGCTCAACTATGATTACAATAGCATAATAGGGTCTGGCTATGGTAATATTGTGGATCTTTTTTTATAAGAAATAAATACAAGTAGATCTCCTCAGACAATGTCAGTATCTCTAATATTTTAATCATCTTCTTTTAAGCCTTTCAGTATAAATTCTATTACAACTGAGATTCCATATCCAGGATGTAAGCCCTTGGTGTGAATCAGATTTATAATCAAGTACCACACATTCACAAATCATCGTTATCATCATTTTCTTAAACTTGCTACAATAAGACTATGTAGTATAGCTTCTTTTCTAAGACAATGGCAGTCGTTCCTTTCCTGTATTAATAAGACCTGTTCTCCTCACCCCAGAATAATACAAATTAGTTTGCTATCAAAGGGCAAAACAGCAAAGAAAAAAATTAAAGCTTTGAAATGATATAGACATGTGTGTGCCTCTATCAATGATTGCCTATGTAGCTGCTTAATCTTTCTCAACTTCAATTTTCTTTTTTCATCAATTTAAGGCAACACAAAGTACTACTTCCCAGACTTTTGAGTAATAGTAAGACACAAACTATAGAAAGACAAGTGTCTAACACATGAAAGAGACTGTAAAAAAGGGCATAATTTTCTCCCTCCCTCCATATCTTTTCAGTGAACTGACACAGTTCCAATCAAGAGGTGGATTCTACATGAATTTGAGTGGCCTTTGACTTGCTTTGGCCAGTGGGTCACCACTGACAAACAAAATGGAGGTTTGAAAACACTTGTACAATGGAGTTTGCTCTCTTGGTGCTCTTGGGAAACCTGAAACGACCAACCAGTGAATGAGTCTGAGTTAGCCTGCTGGATGATACAGCACAGAACCCCAGCCAAAGAATCAGAAGTGAAAATAAGTCCATCAATCACGAGTTGATCACAAACATATGACTGAGCCATCCATAACCAGTTGAACTGCATAGCTGAACCAGTCCAAAATATCAGCTCACAGAATTGAAAATAAACAGCTGTTTTTAAACAATTAATTTTTTACACACACACACACACACACACACACACACACACACACACACACACACACACAGAGTCAGGTGGTATTTGTGGTGGTACTATCTTACAACCACTGCAAATGCTAAACTGCAAATTCTGAACCCACTGCTCCTATAGGAAATACAAGGTTAAGTTTCTGTGAGCTTCTAGGGTCACAATGTTTTTATCATATGATCAATTTATAACCTTGTTTTATGTGAGTTTCTGTTTGAAGATACCTTATTTCATACATAGTGCTGATTCATTAACATTAAACTCACAGCCTGGAAAGAAGCTTGTGTCACACATGTATTTTCTCTGTAAGGCACATCATGGTCTCTTCCTTCAGCTATGCCCTTGGTTTATTTCTCTCACTGTTCAAGTTTAACACTGCCTATTCCAAAAAAAATATTCTCAGGGCATTCCATATCCCCCAAATAAAGAATTACAATTTATGATGCCTTTTTTCTGCATCTCCAGTTAAGTCTTATTGAGCCAGGAACCACTATAGGAGCCATCACAGCCAGATGGTAAATACAGAGGGTAGGTCCTTATTCATATTGGTTTGACTTACTTTTTGACCTTGCCATGTGCTAAAATGACAGACCTTTATAGTAGAAATGAGACTTTGATTTTTTTAACACTTGATCTTTCCCAAGGTAGTGATACATGCTAAAATCCTTTCTAAGCAATTTAGAAGTAAACAAAAGACTAGGTTTCTATTCTTGTGGAATTTACTAGTAGGGCAGAGAGGCAACAAATAAAAACAAAGGATAATTCAGTGATTAAATGCTAGGAAGACAAATAGGATGATGATGAAGGGGGGGGGAAGGCTAGAGAGATAGTCACTGAGGAAGTGACAAGTAAAAGAAATGTCACCAAGACCAGATCCACAAGGAAGAGGTAGTTATGAGGAGGTTTTGAACAAGCATTCAGGGAGAGATGGGAGCAAGGGCAAAAGATGCTGTGGGGATCAGCTTGCCAGCAGTTGACAGAGGAGCAGCTGGAGTGGGCAGTATGTGGCAGGGTTGAGGGAGTTTCAGGGTGGCCTGAGGCCTGGCCTCTGCCTGGGGCCAGGTAGTCTGGAGTACCTATGGGCCAGAGAGGGTCCCTGGCCAGCATGAGCAGGCTAGCCTGAATAGAAGGGAAAAAATCCAGGAAGACAAGCAGACAAAGCTGAGGAAGTCTTCAAATGGTAACTGTGCAAACGAGATGAACTGTTCGAAAAGATTAATAAATATAAGAAGTAGAAAGTAACCGCATTTTATTCTACTAGTGAGAAGAAGACACAATAATATAAAGTTGAGGGTGGCTGGTAAGGCTTAAAACAACTTACTCAGTAGGAAATCATTTATTACATGAAAGACATACACACAGAAACTCACTAAGCTGGCATGATGCGCATTTCTATCCACAAGGTGAACACACAGGTGACCTAAGTACAAAAAAACACAGCTTCTAATGCTACCAATGACAGATACCAAGATGCTCCTGAAGAAGAGTTATTTATCTTTGCAATTAAGCTTTATTCTCTTTTGTAGTTTACAAAAGTAAAAAGTTACACCTGTATTTATGCCATCAGAAGCTGTATTTCCCTAAGGAAGAAGTGAGAAATGTATACATGTTTATCTTACCCTTTTTTCTAACTTAAGAGTCTCTAAATGACCTTGACAAAATTCTGGAAAAAGTATCTCAGGACCTGGGGCTCTAAAGCTATTTTAGAATTAACTTTGAATAATTGTCCCACAATATGAGTTTCTTGATTAATTGCTTAAGATAAGGTCTCCTTTTCCTTGTAGGCCTCCAGTGGCTCCCTCTAGTTCCCACAATCACGTTCAGCTCATTCTTCTAAACCCTGGAAGGCTAAGAGAAAAATCAGAGATACACCAATTCCATTACTTGTGGATTAGCTAAAAGATAACCCTTTGTATTCCATTACTGACCATTCATTATTTGAATAATTATTCAGTACGTTTGGAAGATGTACTAATTGTTTTTTGAGCCTCACTTCTGTTTTATATCAGAAAAAGTTAACAGTGTTACTTCTTTAATACTGCAAATCTGTATTTGGGTTACATGAAAAAAAAAGCTATAATTTTTACCGTATTTTGGTTTTCTTTGATTTTTTTCTTTCTAAATAAAAGATAAAAGCTGAAACCAAGAATAATTAGCCTATTGAAGGTCTTACTAACTAGAAAATTAGGGCTCTATTTTGACCAGATTTAGGTCTTAAAAGAGTCAAATTTTTGCATAATTTAGTAAGAAAATTGGCAGGGATGGCTGTTTCATCTAATTTCAGCAAAATTAGCATTCAGCCACCTGAATTTTTGGCAGTATTCCAATGTTTATCCAATGCAATAAGTAGACAGAAAATAAAAGAAAATTGACAATCATGCCTAAGTAAGTTACTTTCTCTACCTCCAATTTCTTCAACACATACATACATACACATACTTCAGCATTTTAAGAAAGTGAGTAATTTCAAAGGTATACTTTATGAATGGATTTAGGAGGCTGCATTCTTCCTCATTTGCATACTAGTTGTAGATAGAAGAAAACCTAATCCTTCAATGTACAAAGGACTGTATTATAATAAGTTGACTAAAACTTGGCTTACAAAGGGGTAATGATTTTTTAAGTCATTTATTTATTATCAAATAAAGCAAAACTATTATATCAGTTAATGATATGGGTGATAGTTTGTATCTAGATTGGAAAATATTAAAAAGCGCAAAATCCACATAACTAATTTTTGCTTACATTAGGTCCTAAACGCTCTTTAGTTGGCACAGAAATGAAAAGACACAAGATACTATGCATTTAATGTTTACCAAGCACCTATTATGTGCATGCCTTTTGTTCAAAGAATCATGAAGAATGTTTATTCTGCAAGCCCAAATTAACTATGCATTTAGCAGTGCCCATGTTTAGTGGCTCTCTGATGCTTCTGGCAGTTAGGATGGACCTGGCAAGGATGACAAAACGTGAGACAGGGCTGGTGGCTCTGGTGCTGGTGGCTCATGCCCGTAATCCTAGTTATGCAGGAGGCTGAGGACAGAGGTTTGAAGCAAGCTGGTGCAGGAAAGTCCTTGAGACTCTTATCTCCAATTAATCACAGAAATAGCTGGGAGTGGTGCTATGGCTCAAAGTGGTAAAGCTCTAGCTTTGAGCAAAAATAGCCCAGGGACAGTGCCCAAGCCCAGAGTTCAAGCCCAAGGACTGGCAAAAAAACAAAAACAGGGGCTGGGAAGGTGGCCCAGTGGTAGAATGCTTGCCTTGCATGCATGAGGCCCTGGGTTCGATTCCTTAGCACCACATAAGCAAAAAAGAAAAAAGCCGGAAGTGGCACTGTGGCTCAAGTGGTAGAGCACTAGCCTTGAGCTGAAGAGCTGAGGGACAGAGCCTAGGCCCAGAGTTCAGGCCCCACAACCGGACGCCCCCCCCCAAACAAACAAACAAACAAAAAAACAAAGCAAAAAAACATGAGATAGGGTTTGGAAGCTTGGTGATAAATGCCAGCAAAACAGGTCTCCATTCAGTAGCACTGGCTGTAGAGTATATCTACTATGTGCTGGGTGCTAAGTGCTAAGAACTTAAATATAAAAAACAATTCCAAAGTGTTTACTTATAAGAAGCTCAGAAACTGGAAAACAACTATGCTATCTAAAATGTGTCAATGTGCAAGGATGGAGCAGAATGACATGGTAGTCTATAAATCAATCTTTGGAGCAGCACATCTCAGTGGAGACATACTGAGCCATGTGATGTCCAGGAGCCACATTAAAATAAGAAAAAGGAATGGGTGAGATTAATTTCAGTAATATATTTAACTCAATCCTTAAAAATATAATTTCAACATTCAATTAATACAAAATAATATTTATTGAGATATTTTAGTTTGTTCTCATAGTAAATTTGAAGTTTGAGATGTATTTTATATACAGCATATATCAAATTTGGATACTAATTTTTAATACTAATTAAATTTTTTAAATTGGAAATATACATCTTCATTTGTACATGAATCTGTTCACGGAGCCCTGCAAATCCCTGAATCAATTCACAGAGATCTGAACGTAGATTTTACAAAATTTACAGATAAAAAAGGGACCCACTCATCCAAGGGGTTCTACACTTAATTAAAAGTTTCCTATAATGAATAAATTATTTAGATGCTACTTTTTTGAGGGGAAGGAGGGTACTAGTCCAAGGCCTGGGGTGTTGTCCCTGAGCTCTCTCTCTCTCTCTTTTTTTTTTTTTTGGGCTCAAGGCTAGTGCTCCACCAATTGAGCTATAGCTCCACTTCCAGCTTTTTGGTAGTTTATTGGACATGAATCTCACAAAGTTTCCAGGCTGGCTTCAAACCAAGATTCTCAGATCTCAATATCCTGAACAGCTAGGATTATAAGTGTGAGCCATTAGCACCTGGCTTAATATGTAAATTGAAATAAAATAAGAATTTCAGTCCTACTGATGAACATGTTTCCTCCATAGACACTGTAGCTAGTGACTATTATATTGAATATAGGTCTAGAAATCTGTTAGGACAACTTAGGCTGGAGACCAGGAAATAGTTTTGAGGTACAGATAAAATAATTAAGAAGCAGGATGAAAAATACTGAAAATTGGCTATGAGCAATTAAGAGAAAACCAGGGTAGCAACAGCAAAACAGTTAATAAGGTAGTTTTTTTAAAATCTTCTGTCATAAGAAGGGCATTAAATACTATCAGTTTTCTCTTATACCACAGATGGTATGAAGACCTGGATGTTCACAGGAAGAATGCTGTAAAAGTTACTGAAGATTTTTAAATGGAAGAGTAGATACAAGTTCTTAAAGACAATTCTGATGACAGCATGTAACCTCCAATGTGGTAAACACCAGCTCCATACCAAGACTTATTTTTCAAGGAGAAAAAGAATGTTAAATTGTTTGTGATGATAGTTGTAAAAAGCTGTGAATATGACCTGAGCTAAGGATGTCTGGCCTTGTAATTATGTTTTAATAATTAGACAATAATGTAGAAAAGGAATCCAGACAGAATTCAGAAAAAGAATCCAATCCAATTTAGAAAAGGAATCCAATCCAGAATTCCTAACAGAATTCTCCTACGATGTGTCCTTTGGTATAATACCTAACAAAAAACTCCATTATGTAAAAAAAAATTTTGGGGGCTGGGAAGGTGGTGGCTCAGTGGTAGAGCGCTCACCTAGCATGCTTGAGGCCCTGGGTTCGATTCCTCAGCACCACATAAGCAGAAAAAAAGCCGGAAGTGGCGCTGTGGCTCAAGTGGTAGAGCACTAGCCTTGAGCTGGAGAGCTGAGGGACAGCGCCCAGGCCCAGAGTTCAGGCCCCACAACGGAACCAAAAAAAAAAAAAAAAGTAAAAAAAAAAAAATTTTTTTTTTTTCTGGGGCTAGGAAGGTGGCTCAGTGGTAGAGTGCTTGCTTCTCATGCATGAGGCCCTGAGTTTGATTCCTCAGCACCACATAAGTAGAAAAAGCCAGAAGTGGCACTGTGGCTCAAGTGGTAGGGTGCTAGCCTTGAGCTGAAGAGCTGAGGGACAGCTCCCAGGCCCAGAGTTAACACACCAGGACTGACAAAAATAAAAAAATTTTAAAAATTAAAAAAAAAATCTGGTCCTGGGGATTGAACTCAGGGCCAGGGCTCTGTCTCTGAGCCTCTCTATGCTCAAGGTAGGGCTCTACCACTTGAGCCAAAGCACCACTTCTGCTTTTTCTGAGTAGTTTATTGGCGATAAGAGTCTTATGGACTTTCCTGCCTGGGCTGGCTTCAAACTGTGATCCTCAGATCTCAGCCTCTTTAGTTAGGATTAGAGGCGTAAGCCACTGCACCCAGCTCTAAAATCTTTTCCCCCTTATCATTTTATCTCCAAAGAATTTTAATTATAAATTCTTAAAAATAATTATGACATAGACTTTATATTCTGAATACTGCTTTGGCTAAACAATAAAGTAAAAACAAAACTCAACAAATGAGAAAGAAGAAAAAAGAAAGGAGGTAAAAAGGGAAATAACCACCAATTTTTAACCAACTATTGCTTTCTATTTTCTGTTGTAAACCCACAAGGCAAGTGCATAGTCTTTGTAAAATATCCTTAGGTATCTTTTTCTATTTCATAAATGTTAAGTGAAGTCTTTTTCAGTAGGCAGCACTTTCAATATAGCTAATTTAGGGACTTTAGAAGGGACCTTCACTGGCTATTTCTGTATGTGACAAAAAAAATCACCATATGTAATATTTTTTAAAACATGGTACTCTTTTAAACTCTCTTCCCTCTAAGATTCCACCCCCCCCCCCCCCCCGCCCAGCTCTTTTTTCCAGAGAGGGCATTTGAAGTCACCTCACCTTTTCTTTACCTTTATTATTATTGGTCTAATTTTCATTTTGTCTAGCCAATATTTTATTCGATGTTTACTATACATATCCCTTCTAGTTTTTCTTCTTTACAGAAAGCCACTACAGTTCTGCTTCTAGCTTTCCTATGAGTAACCAGAAAAGCTGGAATTCATCTCCCTACTTCTTTCTCCTTGCCTCTTATATTCTCTTCTTTTCTGACTCTTTAGAGGTAAGCTCACTAACATGTTAGTGAGATTTGAAAGACCAGATATAGAAGACAAGTCTCCAAGAACCCATGTGAGGAAAGCCTGGCATGAGTTGCCTACTTTGTTTTGCTCTTAGACTGTTTATGGCCATATGGAAAGCTGCAAAAGTTCTCAGTGGTCACATGGGGCTACAATGAGTGAGAGGATCAGATTCATCTAATTTGGGCAAGATCACAATGGCTGCGGGGCAGGGAACAGACTTATGGGGAGCAAACAAAAATGAACACAGGGAAATAAAAGCTGACAGGAAAGAACAACAGCTCAGGAGAGAGATGACAGTTGCTCAAACCACTGTCAGTAGAGGTTCTGATAGGTAATCAATCAAGTGCTGTTAAGAGTATAAGACCAGTCTGACAGCAATCAAGGAACACTGGGGGGAAATGAAGGACATCAGTGAACAGGTTCCACCAGCTTTACCAGTGGCCACTATCCAGGGGAGGGTCTTGGGTCTTGCCATAACCCAGGCCAGCCCTCCTACAAACCACCACTCAGGGGAGTGGGTCTTGACATGTCTCAGGCCAAATCTACCTTTCTCAGACCACCATCCAGGAGAGTCTGGCTTATTTCAAACAAACCCATCAAGAGCCCAGGCCATTCTGCCATGCTGTGACCACTGCTCTGGAGAAGGTCTGCCATGATTTAAACATAACCACCATAATCTGACAGGTTGCCTAAAGAAAAGAGAGAAAGGGAGGATAGGATAGAGGTAACATAAAGCAATAGCCCCTGGCCGTTCAGTGGGACAACCAGTTTCTGGGTCCTGCTGCTCATTATTCTGAGTGGTCTGCCTTTACTTCCTCTTTACTAAATAAATTCTTTAAAACTGGGGGGGGGGGGAGAGAGAGAGAGAGAGAGAGAGAGAGAGAGAGAGAGAGAGAGAGAGAGAGAGAGAGAGAGAGAGAGATAGAAGATCCAGTCAATTCAAGGTTAAATCTGACCTGAAAATGTGATTTTTTTCCTCATCTACACAACATTTAAAAAATTTTTGAATTAACTGTCAAAATAGAAGTATGCACAAATGGAAGTGGCGCTGTGGCTCAAGTGGTAGAGCACTCACTTTGAGCTAAAGAGCTGAGGGACAGCGCCCAAGCCCAGAGTTCAAGCCCCACGACCGACCAAAAAAAAAAAAAAAAAAAAAAACAGAAACAAAAACAAACAAAAAAGAAGTATGCACAAATACCAAAATGTTTTAATAAAAATCGTTATTTCTGACCATTGTTAAGACATCAGGATCTAGAACTTAAACATGTTGCCATGAATTGGCAGAAAGCACAGCTGCCTACCACAGAAGGGCACGTGTGCTTCCCCATCACCATATCCCCAGCTCCTCTTGGGATCTGGGTTTACAACTGCCGCAGAAGGCCTTGGGACCTACCCCAGGGTTCTCAGTCAGCAAAGACTATGCCTTGGTTGGCTTCCCCAGCATTTTATCCTCAGCAGTTTTACTTTTAGAAAAGCAAAGTTATGGCTTCACAGGCACATGAGCAAGAATGTGTAGCCGGGCGCTGGTGGCTCACGCCTGTAATCCTAGCTACTCAGGAGGCTGAATCTGAGGATAGCGGTTCAAAGCCAGCCAGGGCAGGAGAGACCGTGAGACTCCTATCTCCAATAAAAAACCACCAGAAAACCGGAAGTGGTGCTATAGCTCAAGTGGTAGAGCGCTCACCTTGAGCTGAAGAATTGAGGGCCAATGCCCAGGCCCAGAGTTCAAGACCCACGACCGACAAAAAAAAAAAAAAAAAAAAAAAAAAAAAAAAAGAATGTGGTACACTACTATTATATATAATTATGTATGTATATATGTATATACATACACTTTAAATATACATTACATTTAAAATTAAATATATATTATATTTAAAACTGTTTGGCTAAAAATATATTAACATTTTCATCTAAAAACTCAACCAGCAGAGATAAGTTCTATAAATATGCAATGAAATTTAAATAAAGCAGAGAGGTTAAATATATTTGATAAAGTATTGATCTTAAGTTTCTTTTCAGATGAGTACTATTCATATACTTAGTACATACGGAAGGTCTACTAAAAACTATGTAAGGGAATTTATATAACATATTTTTACAGGTGACTGTTAGATTAACTCTTTTTCCCTGACTCTTACAAGAGGGGTTTCTTCTAAATACAGAATTATAAGTTATAAGAACATACCTAATAGAACATTATAGAACTTAATGAAAATGTCAACCTGCCACCTCTTCAAAGATAACTGAAGTAGAACCACAAGATACCCTCCTTGTGAAGCAAGAAATAGACCTCAGAATAATATTCCTGACTCTGATTCTATATTAAATTTGACACTTTTGAGGAAATAAGAAGTAATTGAAACAGATCTATTAAAATCAAAATATGCTCCAAAGTAACATTTTACTTAATTTAAGTAGGGACACAGTGTCAGATCCAACAAGAGGTATCTTTCTCCCAGCTTCTCACACATGCTCAATATTTCTCTATGCTCACAACTGTAAATTCACCCAATTTGACCATTAGCTTCACCTAAACACTGCTACCCAGCTCAAGGGCCTACTGACTCCTTGTATCTAGTGAATCTATTCCTTGTATCTGATGACTTCTTGAGAACCTGCTGTTTTCCAGACCTGATGGATACAGTCAGAAGGAAGGGTATCTATTTCTCAGCCCACTGGGTGAGAAGCATCTTCAGTACAATGAGAACACAGTAAAGCACTGGGGCTTCAAAGCAGAAAGGAAGGTTCCTCAACCTTGGCCAAACTGTTCCAAAGAGCACACTGACTTGATTATTCTGCTACACCAGTTACTCTTGAGCTCCTCTATCGTACCTGCGATGCCATTCCCATGGTCACTTGTAATATACTCATTTCTCTCTTTTATGATGATGATGTACAAGTCCCAATGCTTGAATTTATTAAGACTTGTAGGCTCTTGCTCAGACTTTTTTTTTTTTTTTGGGGGGGGGGTCCAGTCGTGGGGCCTGAGCTCTGGGCCTGGGCACTGTCCCTCAGCTCTTCAGCTCAAGGCTAGTGCTCTACCACTTGAGCCACAGCACCACTTCCGGCTTTTTTCTCTGCTATGTGGTGCTGAGGAATCGAACCCAGGGCCTCATGCATGCAAGGCAAGCGCTCTACCACTGAGCCACCTTCCCAGCCCCTTGCTCAGACTTTTTGCTGAGCTTGCATTCTACCAACTGAGTCACACCTCATTTTGCTGGGTAAGCGAAGATTTTTCTAAAGCCCTGACTAGCTTCAAACCACCATCATTAAATCTCAACATACTGATTAGCTAAAATTACAAGCACTAGCTACCAGTGCCTGCCTTAATATTCCCATTTCTACTGACACCTCGTTCATCCCATTCACCTTCTAACACCAACAGCCGATCATCTTTCCTCTTTCTTGAAATATTAATATTATATCCATTTAAAGTTCAAGTCAACAAATATTTATTGTTTAACTATTCAGTGACAAGCAGGAAAGGAAGTGTCAGAGAGAAAAAAGATAGTTCATCTATCAATGAATTAGGTCTAGGAGGAAAAATATGGTCCAATCTGCAATATGATTTTTTTTTTTTTGTAAAGAGCTCTTTAATGGGCATCTCTCAAGGAACTTTATTGGTTGATGAACTAGGATGGATTTCTCACCATCAGCCAGATACTTGTAGCTCTTTATATTGTAATTTTAACATAACTTTCTTTTTTTTTTTTTCTGTGCTTTCCTCTCATCCCAGTAGAATAGAAACACTTATTTCAAGAAGTCCTGAGCTTTACATTTTTGTGATTCTGATATTGTTTATTGACTGAAAAGTTTTTCTTTCCACATCTGCTTGCCAAAATCTTATTTATAAGAATTATATGCTTGGATGTGAGGGCGATCTGCTGTGACATCTGTCTCCCCATTGATCGCCAGGGTTGATTCGGCTGATCTGGCTGGCTATGCGGGTGTCCCCTTCCTCCCTCACCGCTCCATGTGCGTCCCTCCCAAAGCTGCGTGCTTGGTCAAAGAGGACGACCATCCCCGATAGAGGAGGACAGGTCTTCGGTCAAGGGTATACGAGTAGCTGCGCTTCCCTGCTAGAACCTCCAAACAAGCTCTCAAGAATTATATGCTTATTTCTTACCTTAAGAAATGTAAGGCTACAAAAGAAATATCCCAAATATTCCTTTCATGAAGCTCTGCTCCTAATTACATGAACTTTCTATTCCCATTTCCACAGCAATTTCTAACTTTTTGAAAACATTTTGTGCTGATTATTTTTGTATTCACCTATTTATCTTAGTTATCTAAGATCAGTAAATCATAAACTTGCCAAAGGCATAAACTGTGTCTTAAGTCACCTTTGTTTTCTTAAGTGTTTTCAATTTTAATGTGTAAATATTCACAGGATAGTTATGCTGTCATACGTGGCAAGACATTAAAAATTATAGGTACTCAATGTGTCTATTAGATTGAATTAAATTTGGATTAAATTATCTGGTAACTTCCTGATAAGTAATGTATGAGCAGTAAATGTTTTAAGACTCTGCATGTCTAGAACATCTCTACCTATTTTATATTGAGTTTGGCTACATATAGAATAAAAGCTCAGATGCCACGGATTGTTATTTTCTTTCATTGCTGTGCCTTCATTCTGTCTCCATAATGGACTGTATTTCATGACCTTGAAGTATGTATAATTTTCTTAATCTGTCATGCCCTCTAATTTCACAATAATGTGTCTTGGTGAGCACTTTTATTCATTCATTATTATGGGTACCTTTTAGGTTCTTTTAATATAGAGATTTAAATCCTTTAGTACTAGGAAGTTTTCTTCTATTACTTCTTTTATAATTTTTTTTTGCTTCACTGCTTTTTTTCCCCTAGGAGTCCCCTAAATTAACTATGGAATCTCATAAATTAATTCTGTAGTTTTCTCACATTTTTCTCTCCTATAGTCCTCTACCTGACCATACAGCAGAAACCTGATGGAAAAGGGTGAGGCAAAGTCCTATCTTTCAATATATAGATTTTCATCTCAACTCCATTTTCAGTATTGAACCTTGACTTTGTCTCTGCTGTGCTTTGGTCACTCAGTTCTGCCAGTAATCAAACACACTTCAGCATCCTTCCCATCTAGGGTTTCTGATACCTGAACTTTTGGGGCACCAATCAGTTTAGTATTCTTCTTTGTAGGCTAACAGGTCTCAATGTCTTTCCTCTGCTAAAGCAGTTAAAATTTGCCATGTCTTCCCTTGCTCTCTAGTCCTTATTGCGTTATACTTTTTTCCCCCCACTATTTTCCTGTCAATACAGTGAGCTTTAGGAAGACGAATAAATGAACTTGTGGGATCAATCTACTGTGTTTAAACAGAAATTCGGTTCCTTTAGGATTGAACTTCACTGTTCTGAGGTTCAGTTATTGATCAACTGTCAGCCTCTTTGAGAACTTAGCGTTTGGCGATTTCATTCCTTCTCATGAGTTTAGCTATCACAATAATGTTGCAGACTTTTAAATCTTTACCTTCACTTTGTTCCTTCTCCTATCTTGGCTTCATATTCTTTGATTTCCCCTAGGCATTGACTTCTCCAAAGGGAAGCTCATCCCTAAATTTTTTTTTCTTGTCTGAATAGGCCTTGTACTCTTTTGGTAATTTAGACTCAGGTTTCTACTTTATTCCATTCACCATCCATATCCAGTCACTACACCAGTATAAATCACTTTTATATTTCATTTCCTCTATTACTCTTATTTGCTATGTTGGACTAGGTCCTCATATTTCACTGTCCTTGAACTGTATTAGTCTGTTAACTATAACAAGTCCACTCCCACACTTCTCTGTGCCTAACAGACATTACATTCTGTCAATGCTCCCCCCTTCCATCACATCACAATATCCTTTTTTCTGTATAATCGACCTCCCCAGGGATTCCTGTGACCTGAAGCTAGTGTTAACAAACTCCATGAATCTATACCCAGGGTTGCCATAAATCAATTATTCTTCCAAGGAAATCTATTTATTGTTTTAAATCATAGTCCTCTAAATCTTTCCTGTTTATTCACTTACTTTTGAGATAGGAACTCTCTAAATATTAGACTCTCTATATATTACACTCTCTATATATTACTCTCTATATAATACACTCCTCATGTGGCCTGAACTGGCCTTGAACTAGTGGTCCTCCTGCTTCTGCCTCCCAAGTGCTGATTACTTATCTAACATCTAATTATTTTGTACTGGGATTTAAAACAGTAAATAAGCTTGCCACCATCTACCACAAAATCATCTGTACTTAATCCTTACTTTCTAAACAGGTTATTATTCTACTGATCTGTGACCTTAAACTAACCAAGGCAAATTATAGTGAAGCAATCCAGCCACACTATGTATGACTCCAGCTGACATTTCTACCAAAAGGATAAAGAGCACACTTCAGCCAAGAATAAATGAGTTAATTCATGTTAAAGTGGTAAGCATGGGGCTTGGCTCACTGCAAGCACTTGTTAACAGTTGTTGTTGCTACTATTACTGTTCTCTGATGGCATGCATACATGATTTTCACTTCTGCCTATTTAATCATTCTTCAAGAAGCAGCCCAATCAAAAGAACAAAAAATTCAAGTCACAAGACTGAGAAAAAAATTTTTTGACAAAGACATATCTGATAAAGGACTACTATCCAAAATATAGGTGCTGGAGATTTAGTTCAGTTGGACGTGGTTGGATGTGGTAGTCAAAACTTCTTTTCTCTCAGTGTCTAATTTGCCTGAGTTATTTTTCAATTATGAGTTGTCAAAGTCTATGTTTTACCATATAGTATCAACCTCTATGCCATCAAAAGTGTTAGAAAGACAGCAATTTATACTCAGTGAGAATCTCTGCGATTTTCTTATAAGGGGCTGACATTAATTTTGTGAGTTTTGGTGTATTTGTGTAAGAGATGACAATTGGCATGACAGCTACCAGGCAGTGACTGATGGATGTATGTGTTTTTCAGAGGTGCTAAGACAGAAAAACTGCATATCTACAAAACATGCTTCCCCTCCCAATATTTAATAGTCAAGGAAAAGGCTTAAATATTTTCCATAATTTTATAGTTTGAACTATATGTTCATTTTGTTACTATCTTCGCCTCTTCTTGAGCATTATAGCAGAAAGCATTAGTTCTAGAGTCCTATAAGAGGTAGTGTTAGTGTGTGTTTACATGTGAGTGCATGAATAAACGAGGCATTTTCACTATCACTTTATCACTACTTTTCTTTCTACTTGGATTTACGATGGAAGAGAAGAAGGAAGGACACAAAGCTGAGAAGGAAAGAAAGAGGACCCAGCACAGAAACTCCTGGAAGATGTTATCCGTACTGGAAAAATCACTTCCAGTCCCAGGTCTGTTCTCCAACTGCCCAAGTGAGGGGTCATCAAAGGCTACAGATAGAGTGCTCGGCTCCACATAGCGTATTTCCATTCCTCTCTGTAGATGCTGTAAGGCTGTCAGTGAGAAAATGGAGAATGTGAATGTGATGAGATAAACTTTCCACTAATGCCTCTGATCTGGAATTTATTTCATGTCATCACTTGTATTTTCAGTAATTGAAATTTTATAAAGCATAATGCCCTGGTGTCTGTGTTTTCACAGTGAATTTTGCTATACATTTTTGGTAACGGTGTTTTTAATAATATGAAATATACAACAGAGATGAAGGTAGAATTGATGAAAGTACATTTATTTCAGAGTAATCAGAGCTTTTTACCTATTTTAGACAACAGGATAGCAAGTTCAAATTCAAAGGATTCAAGTTAAATTAGGCTTTCTTCTAATTTTTTTCAATCTCGAGAAGAATATGAATCAACATCAGGTTTTAAACTTGTATTTTGGTCAAAAAATGAGGTTACCATTAGTCTTTAATTTGGGATTATTCTAAACTAGAGAATACACAAATAGTTTTTGTCTTGTTAGTGATTCTGGCTGCATATTTAAAAATGCATACCCCGAGTCACAATCAATCTTTGTCTTTGCCCACTCTGCTGGCTCTCAATTTTCAGATATTTGCAGCAGAAAACATTCCATTAGTAGTCAGAAGTTTGTACTGTCTGATGGATTATGAACAAGCGGGGATGCTAGATACCAACTATGGCAGACTGGACCAATGTGGCCAACACATTCAGCATTCAATGAACTTTTTGTGTTTTCTAAAGGGTGCAGAGAATTATCAGCACGGGTGAAATCTGATACCACTCTTTAGTGCACAGATCCATTCCTTATACTATTTTAAACAGGATCAACTGTCCCAATGACTGACATAGGAACTTTTCCCTTTCCAAGATTGCAAAGACATGATGGGCAGGGAAAGGGAGTAAGGTAGGGTCAAGAGAAAATGAGATTAAAAAGAAAAACAAGTCAGAACTAGGTTAACATTGTGGTTAATTACATGTTCATTTCATTTTACTTCTTCAAAAATCAACTATACTCTTAGTGATAAATATGCCCCTAGTTAAATGTTCAAGACATAAATTTTCAAAAAAAAAGTTGAAACACAAAACTGGGTTTTTTGTTTTTCATCTCCACATATAGATTACTTTCAGAAAAACAATAATTATACAAAGCATATGATAAATATATTCTGATGCTATAAGATCCAGTATTCCTTAAAGATTCAGTGTATTTCACTGACTTTTTTATAAATAATCCAATCATGTTTTTATCTTGTCCATAAGGCCAAAGTAATACAACAAAGCTTTGAGAAGATGGGAACTGTCATAATCACTCCTGTACATCCAGCACCTGGTATATAATATCTGTCCATATACATTTGTGGGACAATAAAAGAGAAAAGAAACAAAGCACTCATTAGACCTGTGGCCTCATTGCCGAGAACTAATTTACACTATCAAACTGCAGGACAAATAATCTGATCATGAACTAAGATTTGGAAATATGGTTGCTGTTGTTTTTGCCAGTCCTGGGGCTTGAGTGTTGTCCATGAGCTTTTATGATCAAGAATATTACTCTACCACTTGAGCTTTTTGGTGGGTAATTGGAGCTAAGACCCTTATGGACTTTCTTGCCCAGGGTGGTTGTAAACCATGATCTTTAGATCTCAACCTTCTAAGTAGCTGAGATTATAGGCATGAGTTACCAGTGCCCAGCTGAAATGTAAGAAAGATATTCTTTTTTTGAGTTATCAAGAAATAAAATTATCTTCTTACTTTTTGAAATTTTCATTGAAAACTGGTATTCTATTTATTTTGAAAATCTTACTATTTCAGAAATGTAGAATAATAAATTTAAGTTGTGGGCTTGAATTTCCTAAGACTTAAGCCTAAAACTAACCAGAATTTTACAGAATCATGGACAATATACTTCAGAATGAAAGAGTAAAGGATTTCTGTCTTACATGAACTTTGGGGTCAACAAGAATATAAATGCTGGAGCACTTAAGATTAGAGTTTCCCAGTGAACTGGGAACCAGTCTGCCACTGGTCAGAAACAGCACAGGGAGAAATTGTTGGCTTTTTCACACCCTCCTTTACCACACAGTACAAAAAGATGATTATAGAACTGACTCCAAGTTATGATGAGAAGTGAGTTAAATGCAGTTAACACATAATATATATTAAACAACATATTTTACCTAGACTTACAGGTTGTTGGGTGAAAGAATCAAGAATACCATCTAAACACCAAAAAAGGAGGCAAAACAACAAAAAACAAAAACAACCTGAAAAAAAAAAACTAAGCAATATTCCTACTAGTACTAGCATCTTATGACAATGAACAGAGTTAGTTGGTAAATGTAGCTTCAGATTAGGTTCTTGATGTATGTATAGTGTGTACCAAAGATTTAGTAGATAAAATTCAGAAAAAAATGGAACTTACAAAGATTCATTTTCCTTCTAAAGATATAAATATATATGTCCTACAAAAAGACAAGTCTGGGGCTGGGAAGGTGGCTCAGTGGTAGAGTCTTGCATGCTCAAGGCCCTGGGTTCAATTCCTCAGCACCACATAAGAAAAAAGCCAGAAGTGGCGCTATGGCTCAAGTGGTAGAGTGCTAGCCTTGAGCTGAAGAGCTGAGGGACAGCGCCCAGGCCCAGAGTTCAGGCCCATGACCGGACCCCCCCCCCAAAAAAAAGGACAAGTCCTTAAATTTTCCTATATTTTTAGTAATGAGAAAAAACTGGATCCAGTGTTGATGACTATAAAAATTAATTAAAATTAATCAAATGGAATCTTTCATAAGGAAGAGTTAAGTGTTTTTAGTCATAGTGCTTAGGATGATATGCAAACTTGGTACTTTTTTCACTTCACTCTCTTCATGTTCTAGCATTAAATAAATTTGTCTTTTAAACTATTATAAAGAAGTAAATCCCTGTTGGGTGCTAGTGGCTCATTCTTGTAATCTTAGCTACTCAGGAGGCTGAGATCTGAATATTATGGTTCCAAGCTAGACCAGGCAAGAAAATCTGACAAAGAAAGAGAGACAGAGAGAAAGAAAGAGAAAAGAAGAAAGAGAGAGAGGAGAGAGAGACAGAGAGAGAGAGGGAGAGAGAGACGGAGAGAGGGAGAGAGAGACAGAGAGAGAGAGAGAGAGAGAGAGAGAGAGAGAGAGAGAGAGAGAGAGAAGGAGAGAGAGGGAGAGAATTAAGTCCCCATTAAACAAAAGGAGGGAACTTATGCTGTAAACCATTAATAAACTACTTAAACCTTTCAAAATGTATTAAACAGGGGCTGGGAAGGTGGCTCAGTGGTAGAGTGCTTGCCTTGCATGCCTGAGGCCCTGGGTTCATTTCCTCAGCACCACATAAGCAAAAAGAAAAAAAAGCCGGAAGTGGCGCTATGGCTCAAGTGGTAGAGCGCTAGCCTTGAGCTGAAGAGCTGAGGGACAGCGCCCAGGCCCAGAGTTCAAGCCCCATGACCGCCCCCCCCCCCAAATGTATTAAACATATACATTTTACTTTTGTTTCAGATGAACATGTAAACCAAGTAGAAAAAAAATCAATTTGTACTCCCTAATCTAGGAATAGGGCTAGAAATACAAGGCTTGTCCAACTAATAATCAAAACTCAGTTATTTACAAATCAAGTAAGTACAGATAGCTTTCCATGTCCACACATTCCACATCCTTGCGGTAAAGAAACTGCAGATAGAAAATACTTGGGAAATAAGCCTGCATCTGTACTAAACATGTGCAGACTGTTTCTTATAATCATTTGCTAAACAATACAGTATAATAACTATTTCTAAAATATTTACCTTATATTAAAAGCAATCTAGAAAAGTTGTAGAGTGTATGGGAGTATATGTGTGTAGATTATACAAGAACTATGCCCCCTCACCTTTTTTCTGGAACTAGGGCTTGTACTCAGGGCTTAAGGCTTACTTGGCCTGCTTGCTTATGGCCGCCTCCAGCATGGCTTTGGGCTAACTAATTGGGAATGGAGTTTCCTTATTTTTTCTGCTTGATTTGGCTTCAAACCACAATCCTCCAGATCTCAGTCTCCTGAGTAGCTATTACAGGTAGATAACATGTGTCATTGGTGCCCAGTAACTATGCTGTTTTATCTAATGAACTTAAGCTTCTTAGAATTTTAGTATCTATAGGTGAGAGGTAATCCTGGAACCAATATCACACAGATACCTAGAGATGGCTGTACATATTTGGCTTTTTTCCTCTTTTACAAACTTGCCTACTGTAATTGCTAGCCTTTTAGTATTTTTGGGGGGCTATACTATTTAATATTGTATAGACATAAAATTTCTCATTTGGGCTTACTCTCACTGTTTTCTTTTCTTGTTCCATTGGACATTTAGATTTTTACATTTTTGTTTTTATTTACTCACCTATTTATGTTATACTTAGGATCAAATCTAGGACTTGGTAAATGTTAAAATACTGAACTATATCCCAAGTTATGTCTACATTTTTTTTGTATTTCACTACTTTAGAACCTATAAAAATTAGATTATGACCTAACTCTTAAACATAAACAGCACTTATTAGTAATACACTGATGAAATAATAAGCTCATTATTTCTAAAATGCAGAAAATAGAGATAAGCAATGTGAACAACTAAAAACATGCTTACTGCTAACACCCAGAGGCACTACTTTTTTTATGTTTATCTTCATTCATACAATCATTCCTTGACTATAAAGGGCTGAACTGATAATGGCAATATGGAGTTTGAAAAGTCTATGTTATCAAAAAGAGAAAAAAATACTTCTGTCAATGAATACAAATGAAGAAATTCTTGCAGTTCTAGTTACATGTAGGAATACTTATCTGTATAAAATATTTCTAATGCTGAGAATTAAATCCTGACTAAAATAAAAAGCTGGTAGAAACTAATCTGACATCATGACCATATATAGTTGTATTAAATTAAAGTTTCTGAGAATTTTGCTTTGATAGCAAGAGTACAAGAATTTAAATGTAGAATACTAAACATGTAACTCTCTAGAGATGAAAATTTTGCCACGCCACATGCTTTCAACTGGACAGTATAGCCTACTTTATAATGCCTACTTTTCCAGAGGTCAAGTAACAGGAAGTTTTCACATTCTGGAATAGTCTCTGAAAACAAGGTACTAAACAGTATTCTGCCCAAAACCCATGGGCATAACTTGATAAGAGAAAGATGGTCAGTCTAGGCTTTGACAATCATAAGTAGAATAAGAGGAATATAAAAACCATTTCAACATGTTATCTGTTCTGAATCCACAATGCAAGGGTTAATGCTTATTAATATAAGCACAGTCCATAAGCTTCACTGGTCCACCTAGGAATGATAGAAATTATGATTCATAATGACATGCCTGAATCATTAAGTATGTTTGGAATACCATACATATAAAATTAAATAAAATCTATGAACACTTTGAAAAAATTTGTGTAAGTTCCCTAAAATCGTATTTTTGACACAAAAGAGAAAATTTCATGAAAAATTCATTCATGTACTCTCTCCCTCTCCCTGGAACCTAGTAATGCAGAATAAAGGTAATTTTGCTATAGTGTAAACTATTCTAATTAAGTCACTCAACAAACCTCGAGTACTCCTAAGTGCCAGTAGGTACTAAGTCTGAGGACACAACAAGGAATGAAAGATGTCCCACATGGAACTTATATCCCAGTGGAAATAGACAAAATATTAAGAATAGCTTCTATTTCTGTTGTTCTTTCTATTGTGGAAGGTCAAAGGTCTTTATATCAATATTTTTACTACCACCTTACATATCCCAAACAAGTGCCACTGATTAAGTTCTTAATGCTTTATTTTAAAATGTTTTGATTTGCTTGAGCCAATAAAACAACCAATCCATCAGAAATTCAAAAGTTCAAAAAAAGTAAACAAGAAAACAATGTCCAGATTTAAAGGAAGAAATATTTTACCTGTGACTCCAAGAAGACCATACTTTTATATATGCTTGCTTGTTATTTTTGCAAATTTCTTGTTATTGTGAACAAAGAAAGCAATGACCCTTCCTAAGCAAAGCATTGTTATACTTGTTTTATTATAATTGTCAGAGTTTCTTTCAGAAAACTGGTTAGGTAGTAGCTACTATACTGTTGATTACATGTACTGTTGTATACCATAATATAACCTAAAGTAGAAAGGCTATAACAGATAATTTTCTCTCTTTTTTGGCAGTGCTAGTGACTGAACCTAAGTTAAGCAAGTGCTCTACCACTAAGCCACATCCCAGCACCTATAATTGACTTTATTTTAGACACTGCCTGCTCATAAGACACAGACAATCATTTTGACAATTAGTTACTAGTTAACCCATGAAAGATTCTGATTCCACATTACCTAAAACCAGGTACTTGTGACTTGAGGTATTAGTAGAGAAAGAAAGAAAAAGTTATCACTGGACTCAACAAAAGCTCACAAGAAATTTCAAACTCATCCAAAAAAAGCAAGTCCATATACTAAATCAAATCAGTTACACTACAAAACAAAAGCTTATACTTCCCAGACTACCTGTTAAAATAAACAAGCTAGTTTAAAACTATGGCTTTCTTTAATGTTTTTGTATCCACGTACTTTCCCATCTGTCAGCACAAAGTAAAACAAATTTGGCATATTCTACCAAAAAGAAGCTTTGCTTTTCCATTTCTTTCCCACATAATCTGACACAAACCACAGAAAAATAAATGACAATTATTGCCTAAAATGATACATTCAAAATCCTCCTGTTGATAGGAGAATGCTTAACACTCTTTTTTAATGGCGTCAGGGTGCTCAGAATTTTGTCTTTTGAAGAGAAAGCCTAAATACTGTCAGCAGCATATTTCAACTGTCCTAGTTTTCTCTGTTTCTATCAATACTATATATAAAAAAAAAAACAAGTTGAAATGTCCTTTATAGCTTAGAATGTTTATTTTCAAAGTGAAAATAAACAGCTCCATTATTACTTCATATCAAATGCTAGCTCTATGGAAATTTCTTATTCAAGATATCTAGCCTGGTTGTTGTATAAAAAGCCAATCATAAGCAAAACCTCAATTCTTTCCCTATTTATTCTAATACAATAGATGATCAGCTACAGCAATATTTGTATAGTGAATCCAAAATAATTGGGCAGTGCATATTTTGTTTGTACTCAAAACATACTTTGTATTTAACAAAAGTTTTATCATCATGCATCAAGTATTTCATTTAATTCAGAATGAACATCAAAGCAAGTAGGAGATAGGAAAAAGACTTTATTAATATTATTGTTTACTATACAGCAAGCATAATAATACAAACTTTAAAAATAAAATGAAGTAAGAAAAAGTGATTAAGCTCATTCTGAGGTTATTTTAAACATGAACTTGGATAAACACTAGAAGAATAAAAGAAGAATAAAAATTAGCATTAGTTTTCAAGTTTTCATCGAAGTAACTATTACAGAATACAAATATTAAACAAAGGTCCATCCTCATCCCAAAGTACATGAGTCACACACACAATACCTATATCAGAATGTTTAATAAACAGACATATATGCTATATTCTTCTTATTTAAGTTGCAATAAAAAGCTTTTTTTTTGGGGGGGGGTCAGTTTTGGGGCTTGAACTCTGGGCCTGAGTGCTGTTCCTCAGCTCTTCAGCTCAAAGCTGGAGCTCTACCACAACACCCTTTCCAGTTTTCTGGTGGTTTATTGAAGATAAGAGTTTCTCGGCTTTCCTGCCCAGGCTGACTTTGAACTGAGATCCTCAGATCTCACCCTCCTGAGAGGCTAGGATTACAGGCATGAGCCACCAGTGCCCAGCTAAAAAGCAATTTTTAAAGTACACCTGACATCCTGGTCTTAGTATGGCTTTATTTTTGCTCAGACACTATGAATCAAGGATATAGGATGTCAGCCTTCACCTTGAATTGAAATTTCTGTCATAATCATAGTAGTATTTAAATATAGCAGATCATATTTTGACAGTTTTTATTTATTTGTTTAGAAAGAAAAAAAAGCATTTGCTAAAGACAGCATGAGAAAACTGATAAGCAGACCAGACATCTTATATAGATGATTTATACACAGTAAGAGAAACTAAATAAGGTGGTTTAAATAAAATATAACCTGGGAGATAGAAACCTTACAGTGTTCTAGTTATGCATTTTAATCTGCCTTTATTATCTCTAAAGCTATAGAGATGACATAAAATGTACTCCAAGTGGTTTTTAAATGTTTCAAGAAATAACATTATTATTATTTGACTTGAAAATAGAATACATTTTATCCATACCAGGATACAAAACTCATTTGGTAGTCAAAATACCAATAAGGAAATAGTAAGCTATGATATTGTGAGCCATCCATTTTACAACCTACAATTTATGTGAGAATAGAGCACATCATGTTCTCAGTCAAGTTAGGCAGTACTTTTAGTATGTTAGTACTTAATATAAAAACACTATGTCCAACATTATTAATCAACATATTATGATATGCATTGTCTTGGGATTTGTTTTTATATTTGGATTAAGACCTGATTATGACTCATACTTACAAATGAGAAAGAAGTTTGGAGATATTAAGGGCTGGAAATTATGGCAGTACAAATTTTAAGATAGAAAAAGCCCATAACTGGAAAACTCAGATTGTTCCTCTTTTGATTCTGGAAGAACCAATTGAGATACCTACCACATTAAGACTGAAACATAAACCTGGTCTAAAAATTTTTAACACTTGACAAAACGTTTCAATGACTTCATTCAAGGAGCAGAAAAAAAAAGTTCAAGTAAAGATAGACTCAAATGTCTAGCTTGACAACATTCAAAAGGGCAAACATTTCTTCTAAAAATTTCTTAGAGATGAATACCAAGAGTGAATATGCCACCACTTTTAAGGAGATAAACTAAAACAAATATGAGCATGATGAATTCCAACACAGGCTGGATAAAAGTTTATAATTTTTGTATCTGATTTTTGTATTTCAAGATGCCTATTTTACTAGCAAGATGTTCTTTAATGTTTCTTGGATTAAAAGAAGCACTTTTTGTTTTCTTATTTTTGTTTTTGCTTAGTTCTTGCTATTTAACTTTTGATTACAGGAAAATGTCAGAATTAGAAAAGAAGCATGATTTAAAAATATATAGTTTTTTTTAAAAAAGTCAACTTTAGTTTTCTAAATTTTCTTCTAAACTATTCAATCTACAGTAGCATCTGCCTCTATTTATAGCTGGAAACCCAAGTTATTAAAATGTAAACACTTATACAACAGACTAGTAAGTCTTTACCAGAAATATTCTCTGTAATTATGGTTTTCAAATTTGGATGGTGAGTGACAGCTAAACAGCATTTAATGTTTTTCACACTTACATGTAGACTCACACAGATGTGTATCTGTATAAGTATAATAAAAATATCATGAAACAATAACTTGTCCTTATGATGAGCAGAATATTCTATTTAAGGTTTTTCTGCTTTTTTTTTTTTTTTTTTAACGTTGATCTCACCGACTAAACTGATTTAACTACCATTGATGGGTCATGACCTATGGTTGAAAAACATTGCTCAGTATATCTCAGAAAGTTTAAAGAGGATGGGGGTCAAAGGGAGTTGATAGACTGCCTAGCTTAGTGTTGAACAAAAATATTTTTGATATGTAATAGACAGCTAAGAAACAGGAAATTTTAAAGACAGTAGGTATGGCAATAACCTCAACCTGAGTAGCCCGAACCCTACTTTATGTATTTTAACAACTAGTGAAGAAAGGATAGATCTACCAAATAAAACTGCTCTTACCTTCCACTTCAAAGAAAAGTTAATCACATCTTTCACTAATGAGATTTCCAAGAGGCATTATTAATGAAACCAAGGAAGAATTAAGGGATATAACTTGTACGAGAGTTTCTGACCTAGAAAGGAGTTCCCGAGAATTATCCAGGGAGTCCCTCTTCTCTGGAAGAGAACACTACTAATATCCTCCAGATTGGCAGGCCCAGCCCTAAACATCTCAAGCAAATGTTTATATTACAGCTGGGTTCAAATGGGAGGTCAGTGTGCTTAAAGATTTGGGAAACTAGCAAGGGCCTTGTAGCTACAGTATAACCAGTTACAAAAATTATATATTCTAAATTGACAAAAACAATCTACCTTGATTCTAAGGCTACCAAGTTTCCTTAAAATATCTGGTAAGAAGATAAGTTTTATTTCAAAAATGTTTTAACTGCAATTACAAAAGCTTTTCAGGGTTAGCCATATTATTTTAAAGAATGAAAACAACTGTGATTTTTTAAAAAATCTCAATTCTGACTTTAAAAATGTCAGTTTGTATCAAATAAATAAGGTAAGGTATTTATATTGTTCAAATTCAGATTTGTTCTTTAGAAATTGTTTCAGTGCATAATACAGAATAGACATTAGGAGATTATTTTCTATTTCATTACATGTTACACAAAAATCAGTATGACTTTATTTGGGCTAAGAAGGCTAGTAATGCATTTTTATCATTTATATATCAGAACAAAAGGCACAGCATGAAAAGCTCAATATTATAAACAAAGATTGGAATCATATAAATGTACCCGCAGCATTCATCTAAGCCAACAAATGCTTATATATACAAATGTTTTTAAATTTTTAATTTTTGATATGAGTAGTAACAATTGAATCAACCATGACAATATGAGAGGAATTAGAAACTTTTCTATGTACATAGAAGGAAAAGAGTCATAAAGCATATACCATAACCCAGTCCCTATTTAGGTTCTCTATATATAATCATGTCTGAATCTTGAGAACTTTCAAGCCTAGACTTCTCTATCTTACAAATAACACAGAGGCTTGGGGAGGTCTTGCCTTGCTCCATGTATGGTTCACGTACACAGCACTAGGATAGCACACTGCAAGCTTTTGGCAAGAACTATTGAGTTCTTGGAATGGTTGGTCACTTCACAGTGTGACCTAGCTATGTTGCCACCAGTCTATTCTTTGTTATGTCTAAACATTTCACATTGCCTTGTCTCTAACTTCCTTACATTCCATTCTTTATCCTTTCAGCCTTCTCCAATCTCACTTCAGTCTCTACTGAAATTGTTCTTGTCAAGGTCATCTAGGGTCTTTATCAATGCCCCCATTTTAGTCTATCTTACATAACTTTTTGAAAGTATTTCCTTCTTCATTTCCCCCTTCCTCAATGATTTCTAAATCTTTATTTTACCTTATATATCATATCCAGTTCAGTAACAACTCCACTTACTAGTCTTTGGCAAACCAACTGTGCCTCCTATCTAACATCCTCTTACCCAGCCTCTGCTCTTTACCCTCTGCATAGCAGCCAAAGTGAACTTGTTACTCTTTTTTGCTCCTGGATTATTTTCCTCATAGCCTCTATTACTTCCTGAAATTTTTAGCACATGCTTATTTTGTTTTTATGTTCATTGCCTCTCCAATTAAAATGTACCCATAATAAAGCAATGACTGTGTTTTGTTTACTGAAGTAGCTGACATGCCCACAACATACTTATACTTATTAAAACACAATAGCAGCTACTCAATAAATATGTGTGTTAGTGAATGAGCCTGGTCAGCAGAGGACAGGCTTTGAACCCAGGTACCCATGACTTCAAAGTCTCAGGCCTTCGGGCATACAAGTATGAGGTATGAGAAAATTATCTCATTTATCTAAAAATTATCTCTCTTCTTTTCTCAAGAAAATGAGATGAATGATTTTGAACCCAATTACATTCTTCCCAATTAATTAGCTTCAGAGCAGTTAAATATTAAGATAAACCATATGCTTCTAATAGTAAACAAAGCAGAAAAGCACCATTGTTGAAAGAAGTACAAAACCTTCCTGGGTTGATTTAAAGAAAGAAGATATATAAGAACCTAAATTCACAATACAGAAGTGGATTTTAAGAAGATTCTAAATATTAAGTTGTACTTGGACAAGTAAACTAGTAGAATATATATACCTCACCTAGCTTCGAACCACAATCCTTAGATATCAGCCTCCTGAATAGTAAGTAGGATTAGAAGTATGAGCCACCAGTAACTAGCTTATATTTTAATTTTAAAATTTCACCTACTGTGAAACACAGTCAAATCAGTTATTTCCCTCCAAATCCAGATCCAGTCCAACACTTGGTTGTCAGTGGTTAAGTCTATAGGTTCTTGCTATAGAAAAAAACTATTTGGGGAGCATTATATATCCACAGTACTTTCCTTTTTCTTTCTGATCTGGATCCCAGAATCTCCTCTTCTAGTGTGATTCACCTACTAGGATTTGAGATGGTGAATTAATCTAATTAAAGCTGCATCAATATCTGATAATCTGAACAACAGTCTAGTGAAGGCCAAAAGGAGGTTCTGAGAGTAGCAAGACTTTAATTCAGTAGAAATGGTGTATTGAGGGGTGGAGAGGAGTGGAGGTTAAATCTTGAAGGTAGAAACTATTATTCTATCCATGGGTAGTTTCTTAAGCTATCTCTCAAGCTGTAAGTACTGTACATGTATGTTAGCAATGATCAAACCAGCATGTATAAGAATCAACTAGAGACATTAAAAACATAGATCTTGGGCCCCCAAACACTGGTTCAATACATCTACAATGAGGCATATAGACTTGCACTTATAACAAGCTCTAGCTAACAAAGCTCGTCAGTAGGCCATGCAGACATGGTCTAGAAACACTAAATGTACTGTAGGCAATAGACTTCCAACAAGACCTCCAAGAAAACACAGCCACAGTTATAGCTGAAACAGAAAATGTCTCTTCTAATCCTTGGTTTTCTTTTTCTTTTTTCTTTTTTTGTCAGTCATAAGGCTTGAACTCTGGACCTAGGTGCTGTCCCTAGGCTCTTCAGCTCAAGATAAGTGTTCTACCACTTGAGCCACAGTGCCACTTCTGGTTTTCTGGTGGTTAACTGGAGATAAGATTCTCACAGACTTTCTTACCCGGGTTGGCTTTGAACTACAATCCTCAGATCTCAGCCTCCTGAGTAGCTAGTATTACAGGCATGAGCCACCGGTGCCCAGCTAATCTTTGGTTTTCAAACCACACCTTGGTATATAAAACCACTACTCTCTAGCACAGTAGTTCTTATTTAAGTTGTACTTGGACAAATAAACTAGGATTTAGCTAAAAGTTGAGTGTATATATATATATATTTCACCTGACTTCAAACCCAAGTCTCAGCCGGAAGTGCTAGTATCATCTCTCTGGGGAACTTCACAGAAATACAAATTCTTGGGCCCCATCCCAAACCTCATCAGAAGCTCTAGGGTTGAGCCCAGAAATCTGCACCTTAATAAGCTTTCTAAATGATTCTGATGCAAGCCAAAGTTTGAGAACCACTGCTCTAGTAAAGACTCAACTACCCATAACCACTTCAAACAGTGCAGATCCAAGTTAATCTCTCCTACATATCAGGTTTCCATGTAAATGTTTGTTGAAGAAAGGGTTGTGTGGCTTGGAAAATGTTTGTTATTAGCTTATGTGCTATTATGTGCTTTGTGGCTCTGGCTACAAGGAGCAACCTAGATGCTTCTTATCATAGAAGAACTGTGTTACTGTTTGTTTCCCTGTGCAGTTTTTAGGGACCCAGGTTTAGAAAGAGAAAATGTGAATAGAAGGATAGAGATAGAGATGACATTGTTGTATAATGGCAGATGACATTTATAAGCTGTTAGGCACTAGTCTAAGACATTTTATATTTATTATCCTATTTAACCTTCATAACTACCCCACAGAGTAGTAGTAGTTGTTAGAATTTCACCTAACACATCTGCCATTTAAAAGTCAGGAGATCTCATTTAATAATGTGAATTTCCTATTTCTGTACTTAAAATTGAAAAGTCCAGCAACATATAATGTGAGTTCTTGAATGGGAACAGAAGGCTAAGCCAAGCAGTTATCCAGCCACTGTAGGCAGGAAGGCAGTCTCCAGCTCAGATTCCCTTACAGTAGCCACCCCCCCTTAATCATTCTCATTAATGCCTAGCTCTATAAAGCATATGAGTGTGTGATGTCTGCTTTGAAAAAAATCTATGTCTATGTAGATACAAGATGGCAATGGAGAAAGAAAGGAATAGTGTAATTAAAGCAGGTTAGACAAATGGAGAAAGGAAAGGTGGGTGAATGTAATCATAATATTCAATGTACATATGTGAAAATGGAACTAGAAAAATTGAGATCAGTGGGGTTGAAAGAGATGGGGGAGCATGATGAAAGGGATGCATTGGTAAAGCATTGTACTCACAAACTGAAATGCCTTTGTAAAAGTACTTAATAATAATAAAAGCAAATAAATAAGTAAATAAAAAACAGGTTGGAAATGTAGAATACAGACTTTCATGAAGAAAACAAAGGAGGAGGCTGCAATGCTTGATAAGAAATGTACTCATTATCTTGCCCATGTAATTGTAACCCCTCTGTACGGTATGTTCACAAAAAAAAAAAAAAAAAAAAAAAAAAAAAAAAAAAAAGAATTCCCTGTAGCTGTGGGTAGAGGGCAACTTCTACAGGTAGCTTTGGAAATCAGTCTTTCTACTCCTACCATCACTGATTAAGTTTACGTCCTTACCAACTTCTGCTCATTATTACAGAACTTCTTTACTTGATCCTATCCTACAGTCTCTTCTAGCTTCAATCCAACCCTTCCACCACATCAGAATTATATTAATTAAATATTAGTCTAATCATTATGCCACTTGAGAAAAATACTCTACGGTTCCACATTATGACAGTGGCTTTTAAGACACAGAACCCTCTCTCTGAACAAAATGTTTGCCCAATGGATACAGAGACAAAAACATATAGGACAATGGGCTTATGTGTTTGCCACCAACCAGCTTTGTGAAACCCATTTCTGCCTGTGGCTCAACTAGGTAAACACCCCCAAACATCTATATTTGTGTATTATCTATATAAATTATTGCAGTATGACTAAAACATCTGATTTACTGTCTCTTTCCACAGTATCCATGCTTTACACAGTAATACCTGTGAAATCACAGGATCCTTTGGTAATTATATCAAAATACAAAAGCAAAGTGTAAATGTTCAATTTTCATTTAATATGTAGATGAAATCTCTTGTCAGCAGGGATATGTGTATCACACTTTTAGGAAATAGTGAAATCCAATGGCTTCCAGTTAAGTCTAAGTGTGGTGTTGCTGACAAAACTCCTGAAGGGCTAGAGATCTTCTGAAGCTCTGAAACTACACCCCATGCAGATAAGGATGTACCTAAGCTATTGACTATTAAGAATTCAGTGTGCACTGCTATTACTCTTTGTGTGTCAGACCTGGGTTTGATTTTCAATATCAAGTAAATCAAGCTTATAGGAAGTTAAAGCCTGTTCACCCAAGGAATAAATTCACCCAATAACAATCAGTTATAATCAACCTGAAATGCACAAGAGAAGTAAAGTGTTATGGAAAGGATAGGCTTAAGTTGTAAAGGTCGTAGGTTAAAAGAAAAGAAAAGAAAAACAAACAAACAAAAAATCCTGTTACTGGGTTAGGGGAAGAGGCCAAAAAATGAAGTTTATTTTTATTCCAGAAAGTAGCAACAACTTAACAGAAACTTCTTTAGAACCCTTATAAAACAGCTAGTTTCCTAAATTGTCTCGAGTCTGCGTGTGTGTGTGTGTGTGTGTGTGTGTGTGTGTGTGTGTGTGTGTGTGTGTGTGTGTGTGTGTGTGTGTGTGTGTGTGTGTGTGTGTGTGTGTGTGTGTGTGTGTGTGTGTGTGTGTGTGTGTGTGTGTGTGTGTGTGTGTGTGTGTGTGTGTGTGTGTGTGTGTGTGTGTGTGTGTGTGTGTGCGCGCGCCCACACGCCCGCGTGTGTGTTTCTCTTTGAAAGGAGAAGGAAGCTTTAGGGTAAAAATCTTAATCAGCAAATAGCCCCCTTCCCCCATCAGAGGGTTTTTCCTTTTGAATAAAATCGTAGCTATAGTTACCGCCTGATTCTGGGGCTTTGTCACTAAGCAATGGATATTGAATAATCCAATCCTGCTCTATTTAAATGTGGACATTATCAGATATCTTGCATGTTTTACTTCATGGTAGGGAGATGTGCCAATAACTGAGAGTAATGTTACCATCCAATATTGAAATTAAAGATAAGATACTATGAAACTAAAACTAACACGAGGGAAAATTAAAGGGAAGCTTGGGGTCAGGGAAAAATTAGACAACAGATGAAAAATTACCAATATAGTCTAAACTATGGAAGCAAAGAAAGAAAAATCTGTTCATAGGCTCAACTCCTATCCTAGGGACACTTTTAATTCTTGGTGTAATTTGCTAAAGAACATTTTATTAAATTTTCTTTGGCCTGACTAGCAGCTGCCAACAAACAAATACAACATTCTGCCAAAAATGAATACAATTACCATATATCTTTTGATATACAAACTATACAAAGCAGGATATTTGTTTACTTTTAAGTTCTTAGAGAAATATTACTACTTAGCAGTATTTTTACTTCTTTCATAACTTTCACCAAAACCAGACTTTAATACTGTCTACTAGCTTTAATACTGTCTACTAGTGGTCTGTGAACCAAACTCAAAATTGAATGAATTTGGATAGTGAATACTTTTTTTCACTGTGCATGAAAACAAATGTATTCTCTAAAAGAGAAAATATGCTAAGCAATTTATTTGAACTAAATTAATAAAATCTCCACTGTCAAATCATTGGCTTTGCTGAGTATGGAGATACAAGTGTATAATCTCAGTAGAAGCTTAAGGCAGGAAGATAGAGGCCAGTTTGAACTACAGAGCAAAGCTCTGTCTCAAAATGAACACAAAGCAAAAACCACAGACTCCAATGATGCTTCTTCTGATTTTTATCAAATTATTGACAGCAGATGATTCTCTTGATTTCCCTATTTTCTTTCTTTCCTCCCTTCTTCCTTCCCTCCATCTCTCTGTCTCTGTCTGTCTTTCTTTCTTTTGTGGTTGTGAGTCTTGAACTCAGGGCCTGGGTGCTGTCCCCAAGCTTCTCTGCTCAAGGCTAGAACTCTTAACCACTTTTGAGTCACAGCTCAATTTCTGGTTTACTGATGGATAATTGGAGTCTCATGGACTTTCCTGCCTGGGCTGGCTTCAAATCATGATCCTCAAATGTCAGCCTCCTGAGTAGCTAGGATTATAGGTGTGAGCCACCAGTGCCTGGCTTTCTTGTAATTTTTTTTAATCACTATTCTTTTAAATCAATACTTAATATCAACTTTATAAATGACTAAAGGGGTGTGTGTGATCTGTCCTTTATCCTACTGGCTTTGTTCCAACATCTATGTCATCTGCTCTTTGCCTTTTAGAAAAACCACTGTCATAAGTTTGTCATCTTTTGGGACAAGGACAAGGATCAAGACCTTCTCTAATGTAACTTCTTTTCATACACATCCGAGTGGAAGAATACTGATTTTTCGATTTCTACTTTTGGTTTATATCAAATAATAACAACAAATAATATTAATGGAAAAACAGAGGAAACAATACTATATAATAATGCCTTAAATGTTAAATTTCCTGAGTTTGGTAGTTCGTGATTATGGAAGAGTCCTATTCTTGTTCTCAGAAAACACACACTGAAGTATATGAGGGTGAAGTGTCAAAGTGCTAGCAAAAACAAATGGTTCAGAAAATGAATTACGAGTGATTTCTGTACACATGCACATATCCAGGCTCAAAGAGAGAGAAAGTCAATGGAGCAGAATGATAGAATATTAATCCTGGGCAACTTAATGATGTTAATAGGAGGCATTTATCTATATTTAGCTAAAATATCAGAAACCAACAAGAAAAGACATTCAGGACAAGGGATAAGGTGGTATACCACATTTGCCTAGAAGTACAAGGTCCTGAGTTCAAACTCCAGGATTAAGAACAGCAAAAGAGAAAAAAAAGACATAAGAACACCTACTTTCTAGAAGCAAATTATGTAAAAGTGACTGTCACAGGCATTTTTGAAGTGTCTTAATTTGACATATTTGTAATTGTAATTTTTTCCAATTATTCCCAAGTGATCTGGGACGTTAGCTTTGTTAACACTAAATATGAAAAGCAAATGAGCTTCAGGTACAGCCCATAGTGAATTTAAAATATTATGAGCCACTGAATTCTAAGATCATGGGAAAAAAAAAGCTGATGACCAAATGAAACTGACCATCTAAGCAGCTACACACAATATTGTTTTCTACTCAAGCCCAATTTCAAAGGAAAGTAGTTTTCAATGGTTGGTTGGTCAAAAACAACATTAAATAGCAAGCACTAAAAAGTTAATTGAATGTTTGCCAGAAAGAGTAGGATTCGTTTTCATACTGGGTAATTAATTTCTTTGTTTTTATAAGAATTTTAAAGAGTGTCCAACATGCACCCTGTGGGTGATTAACCTCTTTCAAGGAAGACTCCTTACTCTTGTGGCATGGAGGACATGGAGGGCTAAACACTCCAAGGATGCATTTATTTATTTAAAAAGTTTTCTTAAAGAGTTTTTTCTTCATAATGTCACCATATTTTAACATTTACAAAGCTTTAATAATATAAATGACATTACAAACCTGGATATATCCCCACAAGTACAAGTTTGTAATGTGGTTCATTTAAAAATAAATAAGAATCAAATGTAGTAGATCTTGGTAACTTTAAATGTGTAATCTAAAAGGTTTCATTTTAGATTACTGGTCTACATAAAAAACAATCTACAAGTTGGATGTGGAGCTGTGGCTCCAAGAGCACTAAACTTGAATACAAAAACTCAGGCCCTGAGCGCAAGGCCCAGAACCAGCACAAAACAAAACAATACCACAACAAAAATAGCACAAAAAATCAAGACATTTGGATGTTTTCTTTTTTTTTTTTTGGATGTTTTCTTAAGTATATTGTATGTTATAATTCAAGTGTTATGATCTCTGTTAACTTACTATAAATTCACATGCTTCCAATCAAAACTTTACTTCCTTATTATGAATCCTAAAGAGCAAAAACCTCCATAAAATGGTAATTAAACACTACTTTATTCTGCAACTTTCCCCAAAGAGGGAGAAAATTCTTATATAGTTTTTTGGTAGGAATTAATGGAATTAGAACTAGTTCATAAGTTTCTAATTTATGTTCTGAGAATGGATTTCACATTCTACATTGCAGGAACTATGATTGAGGTTGTCTTGTATCTGAAATGCTTGGAACCACAGTGGTTTTTAGTTCAATTTTTAAATTTTTATTGTTTCAGACTGGAATAGCTGTATATGAGCATGATAGGGATGTGACTTAATTCTAATACAATTAGGTTTCATATGTACCTTATACATATACATTAAAAGGCAGTTTTATATATTTCTAGTAAGCTGCATTTTAACTGCAACCTATCATATGAGATCACAATAGAATTTTCCACTGGTGTCATGTTGGTCCTCAAAACTTTGCAAATTTGGGGGAATTATGGATTGTAGATTTTTGAATAAAAATATTAGCTGGGATTACAAGTGTGTGTCATTGGTACCTGGCTAAAAACTTCACCCTAAACTTCAGTCTACCAGTAACAATCCACGGTCATACACAGAAAACTTTCATTCAGTTTTTAAATATCTCACTCTCCAATGCAAAAAAAAAAAAGTATATCAATTAATCACAAAACATTTGAGATAATTTCAACTGAAGAAAAGAAAAACAAATTTAGAAGCAACGTTTAAAAATACAAAGCCATGCAATGGTGGCTCAAGCTTGTAATCCTAGCTACTTAGGAGGATGATAACTCTCTCCATGAAACTCTTATCTTCAATTAACCACCCGAAAACTGGAAGTGGCACTGTGGCTCAAAGTGGCAGAGTACTAGCCTTGGGCAAAAGAGCTCAGGACAGTGCCCAGGCCCCTAGTTCAAGCCCCATGACCAGCCAAAATAAATAAATAAATAAATCTACAAGGGACAAAAGAAATTTCCAAGCAACAATACAATCAAAATTCTCAGAGTGAAAACAAAATAAAATTACTTGCATGCAACAAAAATAAGAATTAAAAAGTAAGAAGATGCACAAAAATTCTCAGAACAAAAAAAATTTAATGTAAGTGGCAGAATTATGGCTCGCTTACCAAAATGTCATTTCCTATTACCTTTTTGCATAGAAAAGTATTTGGCATTCTGGAATAGACTCAGAAGTCAAATGAATGAAGGCTAGAATGGGGATCTGACAAAAATAACCACTTCATATATCAATCTTATGAATGCAACTTACTGGAATATTATATTGTAATGAAGGAGCACTGTCAAATCAAGTAGGAAGGTAATCAATGGGCACTGCTCCCTGAGTCTCATTGTTGCCCATAGAGACATATCTGGATCAGTGGTGATCATATTCTGACTTCCTTTGGTGAAGTCATACGGGGTAAGCCCAAGCAAAGGCTTGTCCCTACCTCCTACACCCTCAGTCATATCTAATGTTTTCACTCTACCTAGTTGCAACAGGTCTTTTGAGCAAGTCACACCATCTAATTTAACATGCAAGTTCTGAAAATCCAGGTCATCTTACTACATCCCTTCCACTGGAATATGATAATGAAGAGACAACAGCCCTTGTTCCTAACTATGAAAGAGACTTGTTTGTAGATATGCTCAATCTACTAGGTTATAACAAGCAGCTGATACTATCAGACATTTACCTGGTCAATCTCTCTTTGCAACTGAGAGTAGCTAAATGACTTAATTCTGGCCACTGAAATTTAAGGATAATTCCACTAGTGGAATTCTGGAAAGGACTTTCTTCTCCAACGAAAAGGAAATGAGCACTTCTGTGTGCTTTTGTATATTGATGTGCAAGGACCCATTTTTTTTCTTTCCTTTTTTCTTAAAATTTTATTTAAAAAACCTCTAGTGAAATATTAAAAAGCCATACAGCAAGCTGGAGCAAAAGACCAACCAACAGAAAGGCAAGGAGATCAAAGCTGATCCCATCCCCCCCAGGGGCTAGGAAAGCCAGGGGTGATGCAGACTGGGAGAAAGGGGGTCATGGCTGGTAGGAGAGAAATATTGCCCACCAAATGAACAGGCAGAAAAAACATGTATACACTATACATCCAGCTGAACAGAGAGGATCTTTGGAGACAGAAAGTCCCCATATCCCCCCTTCTTTTTCTCAAAAAATGTTCCCGATTAGGGGGGAGTGGGGAGATGAATGACCAGGCTGAGTCCACCCTGTACTCCAATGTAGAGTGGGGACATTTTAGGGGCAGGTTTCTAAGACCAAGAAGGGGAACACCCCTTCCCCAGAAATCTATTTGGAGGGCTAAGAGAGCGCTCCCCCACCCCAAGTCCAGTTCCTGGACTCTAGTGTTTGGAGGGGTGGGATGAGGGAGCTAGAATGGATTTGGGGGTGTGGAGAGCAAGGCCAGGTACTCAGCCTAGAAAGCTGAAAGACCTAATTTTTGAAGAGTTGCAGTCAATGTAGAGAAGGAGCAAGGAAGGAAACAGAAAAAAAAGGGAGAAGTACTATCTCACATCAAAGAACAATGGCAGAGGAGTAGAGATTTTGTTTTTTGGTTTTTTTGCTTTGTTTTGTTTTGTTTTTGGTGCTAGTCCTGGGGCTTGAACTCACTGTCCCTGAGTGCTCTTTGCTCAGTGCTAGCATTCTACCACTTGAGGCTCAATTCCATCTCTACCTTTTGGTAATTAATTGAAAATAACGTTTCATAGACTTTCCTGCTGGACTGGTTTTGAACTGTGATACTTAGATCTCAGTCTTCTGAGTAGCTTGGATGCAGGTATGAGCCATTGGTGCTAATTCTGGACTCTTGAGGACGCTGTTTAGTCCCTAGTTCTTGATTAGGGTAACACTAATTCTTGATTCCTGGTTAGGTTAAAAAAAATCATTATTATTTAAGCCACTGGGTATTCTAGAACTGAAAACACACAGTTAATACAAAAAGGTTAAAGGATAAAATCAAGTAAAAAGCTTTTAGAAAGAATAAAATTAAAATAAGAAAATTCTAAGAAAAAAACAGCAGGAATTATTATATAAAAACAGCCCATTAATTGCCCAGTGGTACAATGAATGAAAAAGAACCCCCCCACACACAAAGAAAACCACAAATAATAGAAAAAAATTAAAACATTTGTTCTAAAGGGAAGGACCAAAAGCTGAAATAAGAAAACACATGATCAGAACAGTGTATTATTAAATGTGAAAAGATAATGAGATAATACATTCAAAGTTCCACAGAAATGTAAGTATTAGTCCACAATTTTTTATTCAGTGAAATGATCTGAGGTAGGCAGAATTCTAAGAATGGCCCTCAGTGACCCTGGCTGGTATATAATAACCCCTTTCCCTCTGAATGTGTCAGGACTATGAGAAGATAATGAGATATTACTCCTTCAATTATACAACAGGGAGACTTAGCCAAGAGAGCTTTATCTTATCACATGAAAAGCCGAAGCCTTCTGGGCTAACAGCAGAAAAAGAAGTTTGGGATTCATAAAAAGAGAATCCGATGGGGCCATTACTGTCTTATGGATGGAAAGAACCAACATGTTAAGGAATATGGGCAGCTGCTAAGAACTGGGAGGTCTTGGGTTAATGGTAGCTAGAACAAATCTACAATAAAGAATAGCTCTACTTGGCTGAAATTCAGATCTTACTTTAAGGAAAGATTCTAGTGGGGTTACACTGAAATTTTAACCTGCAGAAATTGTGAGATAATGTTATGCTAAGATGTTAAGCTTATGATGACTTGCTATGCAGTAGTAGCAAACAAGTATCTCAGTCAAGTATTTTGCTGTTATAATATATACTCCTTTCCCTAACAGCTCAATACTGGATGGGAAAAAGATGATTTACTTTATGAGAGACCTCTCACCAAACTGAAATTTAACTAAATCTGCTCCAAAATGAAATTTTAGAATGAAAGGTTGCTGAGCATAACATGAGTGTCATGTTAGAGCCTGAGAACTAGCACTCTATGATCTAAGAGTTCTCCATTATTCAGTGGTTGCCAAGCTAAACATGGTAAGAAATGGTTATAAAAAGACTCTTTTCCTTCCTCCTCATATTAAGATTTCTTTCAGGTCCTCAGGAATAGTCATACAGGACAGCATTAGAGCTTGCAACCATTCCCAGAATGAAGAAGCTTTCAGCAAGAATTGCCTACAGTCTTCTTCATCATCCCCAACCTCCATTAGTATAGTATTAAAAGATGATTGGGAGGGTAACTGTGCCAAGTTTTTTTTTTTTTTTTTAAATATGAGAAATAGAATACAAAGAAAGATTATTTTCTTAGAAAACTGGAAGGCTGAAAGGGATTTGCTTTTTAACTTAACTTTATATCATCGTAAAACAGAACAAAATTCTACTATTCCATCCAATAGGGAACTAAGCACAAGGATCTATAATAACTATAACTAGCTCCATTTACCTTCAGTCACCCAGTCTTTTCTACTTCCCCTAATTCTTCTACTGCACATCCTACTACACCTATTTGTATGGTCTTTACCATTACTCCTCCCACTCCCCCCCCCCCCCCCCCACGTTGCCTTGTAGTCACAACACTAACATTCTTGTCAAGTGAAAACTCAAGCAAGGGTAGGGAGTAAATAGAACCAACACTTGTGAATGTCTACTACATGCCAGAAAAAGTATCTCAATTATCTAATATAATTTTTACCTCAACTGTATGAAACACATACTATTATTTTCATTTCAAAGATACGAAAGTACAGGATCTATAACCATGGAGCTGCCAGCCACAATTAATGAAAAAAGTATGCAACAAGATGCTTCACTCCCTTGCAGTTAGAATCATGTTCTAATTTAAGAAAATTCAACATGGAATTCTCTGCTTATCAATGGAAAGGTTAGAAGTTCTAAAAAACAACAAATTAAAAGTAAAATGTTTCAAGAGCTAATGACCCCAAGCTGAATGCAGTTTTAAGGAAGGAAGGAAGTTTTGCTATAGAGCACTGAAATACTCTCTAGTGAAAATACCATAATACCACCCATCTCATATTTAAATTATCTTACTGGGCCTAGCCTCAAGCCTATTAAGGAAAACCATTGAAAAGAAAATGCTACTAAAATGGTCTCATCAGATATTCATTTTATGTAGTTAACAACATATAAAAATTTTTATAGGGCTGGGAAGGTGGCTCAGTGGTAGAGCACTTGCCTTGCATGCCTGAGGCCCTGGGTTCGATTCCTCAGCACCACATAAGCAAAAAGAAAAAAGCCAGAAGTGGCGCTGTGGCTCAAGTGGTAGAGTGCTAGCCTTGAGCTGAAGAGCTGAAGGATAGCGCCCAGGCCCAGAGTTCAGGCCCCATGACTGGACCCAAAAAAAAAAAAAAAAAAAAAAAAAAAAAAAAAAATTTTTATAGATGATTTCAGCATTCGTAGAAAATGTTTAATGGAGAGTAACTGATGGAATAAATGAATACAAAGTAGGTTCTTGGGAAATGAGTTCTGATTCAAAACAATGACTAACAGGAAAATCATTGTTCTACTTTCAGGAGTTCAATGTAAAGTCATCAACCAAGAATCATTTCGGTAACTTGTATACTACACTACCCTTGCTAGGGTGGACAGATACATCCTCTTTACTTGAGAAACTGACTAATAAAATCTGGGCATTGATAATGAGAGTTTGGTATAATAAAAAAATGTTGGCTTAGAAGAAATTCTGACAGGTCCCAACACTAGACTATTATTTGGTTGTTTTTGACTTTTCATATAATACTTTTTCTACCTTATGTGATAAGTTTTGTTTTGTTTTGTTTTTTTAATGCCAATTGTGGGGCCTGAACTCTAGGCCTGAGCGCTGTCCCCCAGCTCTTCAGCTGTAGACCAGCGCTCTACCACTTGAGCCTCAGCCCCACTTCTGGCTTTTTCTGCTTATGCGGTGCTGAGGAATCGAACCTAGGGCCTCATGCATGCAAGGCAAGCAAGCATTCTACCTTCCCAGCCCATGTGATAAGTTTTTTTCGCCTCCCTTCCTTCTTCCCTTCCCTTCCTTTCCCTTCCCTTCCCTTCCTTCTTCCTTTCTTCCTTGGCAGTCCTGGGGCTTGAATTCAGGGCCTGGCCACTGTCCCTAAGCTTCTTTTGTTCAAGTCTAGCATTTTACCACTTGAGCCACAGTGCCACTTCTGGCTTTTTCTGTTTATGTGGTACTGAAGAACAGAACCCAGGGCTTCATGTATGCTAGGGAAGCATTCTACTACTAAGCCACATTCCCAGCCCAAGTTTTTTTCTTATTTACTCTCTGCTGACTCTCCCTGTTGACAGTAACTCTGGCATTAAAGAGTATTTATAGCCAGACATGGGGCACAGGTCTATCATCTTAGCATGAGTTTGAGGCTAGCCTGGGCTAGTGAGTTTGAAGCCAGGATGGGTTAGATAGTAACACTGTCTCAATCACCTCTCTTCCCCTTAAAAAAAGGGCATTGTTAGGCAGAAAAGAGTTTAAGAAACATGCCACATTCCAAAGTCAAATTACAGACTAACTATATAATGTTGGATTAGATACCAGAGCTACTATTGGGATGGCTAATTATAAATTTTGAGCTTATTGTAATACAATACAAAAATGGAAAAGAAAATGGTATATTTGTATCAATAAAATGTAGAATTATTTTGATGATATAGGGTAAAAGATTATAGTTAGGTAATTTAAGTTTTATATCTATTTGTAATGGTGACAATATCAGGTTAAAGATAGAAGAGAGATTAACTCTTCCTCTTTCTGCTTTTTGTTTTTTTTAAAGACATAATTCTGTTGAGGAAGATTCCTAAATAGGCAGGGTATACAGAAGTATTTTAGAAAGTGGTATTTCAATTATAAGGATCAATTTATACAAGAAGGACCCTAATAAGGATTGAGAATATCTGATAAGACGTTGATATGGGCTAACAGAGGTAAAAAGTCAAAGGTGGAAGAGCAGGGGAAAGAGATAACCTTGGTGAAGAGGGATCAGATAGGCTGGGACAATGCTAGATGCCAAGGAATCAATGGGAAGGAATTGGCAATAGTCAAAGCAGAAGATGACCAGAACAGACGCGGCCACAAGAGAGAGAGAAGTGACAAAAACAATCGATGATATGAAGGAAAACAAGGAACTAAGGCAACAAAAGCCAGAGACAAAGCAGGGAGAGAAGACTTGAGTTTGGTATAATAAGCAATGTGTTGGCCTAGGAAGAATCCTGACAGGTCCCAGCATAGGATCTATTATTGTTAGTTGATGAAAAAACTAGAGCCATCAATCAAATTTTCATTTTTTTCATCTTTGTGATGCAAATTTCAATTTTTTTGTAGCCAGGTAAAACAAAGAAAATAAATTATGTACTTTCTTAAGGAATTTGTATTTGAAAAGAGGAATATATATTATGGGAAGTTAAAGGAACTCACTCACCCTACATAATCCTGCCATACAGTATATATTAGATTTGCTTATGGGTATTTTTAGTTAGCAATAATTTACTTAGTTCCGTAACTTATTTCTAATGAAACAGATAAAATCTGCAGAAAGTCCAAAACTCTCCCAGAGAAAAGGGGGTAAAAGTAAGTATTCACAATGTATATCTGAACTATGTATCATACAAAGTTGTATACATAGTAACTGCTGAATAAATATTTAATGAATGAATGATTAAACATGTAGGTTTGGAACTAAATTTTTAAGAGGAAAATATCCTATTTGCCAATATGAAAATTGGTTATAAGTTAACTATCAGCAGAAGTCATTCATGATTACAGTTTATACACACATTGTAGCACCATATAACACTATTGTACTTGAGTTAACAAGCACAGTCGATACTCTATTTATATTGGCAATGTTCCACAAACAACAAAGCTAAGCCCAGTAGATACAACATTTTCAAAATGCATGTAAACTATTTAGATGAATTCTTTCTGCTGACAATCCCAAGGGATAGAGTAGAAAATGATGTGTTTTGCCCTAAGAGCTGAAAGCTCTCTCGGGAGGTAATTCAATTGAAATTTTTACATTCAGTCTAGCCAGGCAGTGATAAACAGATGCTTAAATTAGCTGTCTTATGCCATAATCAAATATCTTAAGAAAAAAAGTTTCTAACAAAAATGTAGGGAAGGTAAACACAGAAAAGAAGCAACATAAAACAAACAAACAAAAAAGCTTCCTGTTTTTTTAGGAAAAAAAAAGTTATGTAATGTCTGTATATCATAAGAAACCACCACAGCTTTTGATATATTTATGGTACTGGTTAGTTTGGACCATGCTATAAGTTAACATACTAATAATCAACTTAAAAAAAATCAAAACCAGAGGGGGTAACAATGCTCCATAAGAAATGTACTCATTACCTTACTGATGTAAGTGTAACCTCTCTCTCTGTATAGCTTCTTTACAAGAAAATTAAAAAAATCAAAACCACTTTTAAAAATATTAAGCATTTTAAAATTGGTACTATTTGCACTATTTTTCTTAAATGGATTCATGTACAAGTTTAAATTAATGTCTGTGCCCTTTCTATAAACATTTGCAAATATTTTCTAAAAGTATCTAGAGGAATAAAAAAATAAAGGCGTACAAAAACAAAAGGTTAAAACAGAAAATTTTTCTCTTGTATGAAAATAAGTAAAACTATAAAATCAGCACACAGCAACCAAACAATGAGAGATAACTTTACCAAAACCTGCATCCTCCATTACCTGTCTCACAGATTAACTAATACTCTCCATATTTTCTTGGCACACAAATCTTTCAACACTTACTGTCTGCTGCAAGTCTGCAGCTGGCAAAGGGCACAGCTGAGTTCCAAGAGTTCCCTACATGTGACATCAACCAGCTGAGCTGCGCTTACCAAAAATCAGTCTGCTGTTCTCAAGCTAGCTTTTGGCAGTTAGTTATGTTACTTAATTAAATATTAACCAAAGAGATATGGGTGTAAAAAGAGATTTGTTTCTAATGAAAACTAAATTGAATGCTTCAGATATTAGACTAATCACTGGGAAAAGAAAGTCTTTATGACACAGGTGTGAGCAAGCATTTAAAAAAACAAACTAGAAGGATTAAAAGCTTAAAATTTAGAAGGACTCTGTTGCACTTAGTTGGTAGGTTTTTAAAGTTGTAACTTCACTTGAAAGAATCTGAAGTTGGAGATGATAATTGACATACTAGAGTGTGTTTTATGCAAAAAACAGCAACATTACTACCTGGCATGTGGGGCATATTTGTAACCCAGTGCCGGGGAGGCTAAGGCTGGAGGATCGTGGATTTGCATCCAGGCAGTGTACATACATAGTGTAAAAAAAATGTAACACTAAGTTCCAGTTAGAGAACCAATACTATCAGAAAGAGCCTTGGCAATACTTAAAAAAGGCTGGATGTACATGTACATGTCTTAAAATCCTATAGTCTTCATAAATGAATCTTTTACTCAAAATTTTTTTCTACTGAAACTTTTCTGTGATTAACTGATCAAGTAGGAGAGGAAAAGAGCCTTCTAGCCTACTATGTTCTAGTTGTGTCAAAGCTAATTAATGAATGATAAAATTCAGTACGCTAAAATGCTACACCAATCTCAGTTTGGATAGAGGGTGAGGGTGAGAAGAATTTGAGATGAACAGAATCTTATTTACAGGACTAAAGAAGTTTCATAGGCAGAGGAAACAAAGGAAGGCAAAGAGAGAGCAGGGAGGATTTCAGTTGCTGCAGTTTAGGCATTGAAAGAAAAAAGCTCAGGGAAATGACTGAAAGTGAAGCTATTCAGGAGCTAGTTCATAAAAGGTCTTACCCACCACAACCAAGAGTTGATTTAGAAGACTTTATACACAGCAGTAATGACACAGATCTCTAGTTTGGAAATACTACTCTGGTAGTAGTGGAGAAGATAAACCAGAAGAGGGATATTCTGGAAGAGTGACTAACTGTAAAATTAGCAATCCAAGTTAGAACAGGACCCACAGGATTCGAAAAGAAAGTGGATTTCCTATTTAGGAGGGAGAACTGACAGGAATTAGGGAACTCATGAAAAGAGTGTAAAAGAAGATTCCACGCTTTTACCATGAGAAACAAGGCACATGGTGGCTAAGAACCAGGACTTTGGGGAAGTACCAAATCAATGAAAGGAATAAGTGTCTCTGGGAAACATGACTATGAAATGGAACTTGTTCACTAAACCACTGACTGTGACTCTAGACCTTACAGAAGAGGTCAGGGTTTGAGGAAGAGATGAGAGGTATACTTTAAACAACCATGTGAAGCATGCTCCCTGGAGCCAGAATGTGTGCAAATCCCATCTCTGTCACGTCCCAGCTCTGTGACCATAGGCAAATTGCTTAACCTCTCTCTGCCTGTTTCTTCATCTGAAACAAGGGCATAGGAGTACTTACCTTCTAGCGCTGTTGTGAAGATTAAATAAGCTGATGTGAAACAGAGTAATGCTAACATGTGCACCTTGGTGCATTAGCTTTTGCTATTGGCTACAATTAAGCTTTTTGTATGACAGATCCTCCAAACGTGGAAAGTGATAAGAAGACCAAAGATGAAATTTCAGAAAGACTAAAAATTAAGAAGTAGAAAAGTCAGAGGCAGGAGTAGGGAACAAAAAATGCTGTCACAGAAATCAACTAAAGTATAGAGTTTCAGAGACAGGAAAGATCAGTAATGTTGAAGACCACAAAGACGGAAACTGAATAAATTCTTGTGTGCCTGCGTGCATGCGCACGCATGCACCGGTATTTGGGACTGGGTGCTGTCCCTTAACTTTTTCTCTATCTGCTGAGCCATAGCTCCACTTCCAGCTTTCTGGTGGTAGAGATGAGTCTCAAGGACTTCTCTACCTGGACTGGTTTCAAATTGCATTCTTCAGATTTCAGCTTCTCAAGTAGTTAAGATTACAGGTGTAAGCTACTGGTTCCTGGCTCTACATAAAATTCAGAGAATGTGGATTATAACAGGCAGATTAAAAAAAAAAAAAAGCGCAGGGACAGCACCCAGGCCCTGAGTTCAAGCTCCATGACTGACAAAAAACAAAAACACAGACAAAAAAAAAAAAAATCACTGGAAGGCTGGTGTGGCTCAGTGGCAGAATGCCTGACTAGCAAGCATGAGGTGCTGAGTTCAAACCCTAGTACCAAAACCATTCAATCAGTGGAGATTTAATAAAATAAAGTTCCATGGGATAGTCCCCAAACTTTTATAATTGCATATACCATGAATGAAAAAGTTCAATCATTCTATATCTGTACCTTTATTAACTATCTATATTGCTACCATTAGGTTACCTCTCAAGGTACAATATATACCCAAGAGAATTTTTAAGCACCAATAAGCAAGAGGAAACTCTAATTCAAACAGTTGATTAAGAACTTGCAATTTTGGAATAATGTCTTATTATTCAGAGATGGTCTTTTTAAAAGCACATGTGGCTAACAATATAGTACATGTGGACCAGGAATTGACATGTAAGTTCTGCCATGTTAATTATAATGACTTTACAATTAAAATAGCATAATCAATCAAAGGCTTTTAGGCTAGTGTCTTTTTAGACATTTTTCTATTTGGTGAGGGTCCATATGTAATTCACAAATGTACTTAACTAGCCATGTATAAACCGATACACAATGCTATACACTGAAAACAATCAAATGCTCATGGTCAACCCCACATTCAGATTGCTCAGACTTCTTTAGGAGAGGTTACAGACCCTAAGTGACTTATGCCTATTATTGACTGAAAAGGGGACACCAACATTTAAATGTATTAAATGTTAATAAATGTGACAAGTATTAAGGCATTAGAAAGGAATTTAGATAAAAACAGAGGTTAAACATTTTCTCCTATGTCATACTGGATTGTCTTATGTGTTGTACTTTTAAAAAACATTGTTAAAAAGGCAAAATAGTTTAAAGTAAGAAAAAACAGATTTGAACAGTGCTTCAGGAAGCTTAGTTGTAAAAGGAAAAAAGAATGTAGATCTTGGCCTGGAGAAAGATCGCCTTAAGAAAAGCTTCAAGCTTGGAAAATTTTTTTCAGGTGAGTGAGCTTTAAGCACGTTTGCAGGCAAGAGGGAAGAGCCTGTGGAGGGGAAGAACTGGGAATGAGAGGTAATAGAATGCAGATCAGTGGACTCTAGACAAGGCAGGTCACATTCATTGTGATGACAGATGGTGAGGGCCTTCTCAAATATGGATTCAAGAGTCTGGAAAGCTCTATTAAGAAAAAAAAAGCAACTTGAGTTTTTCAGATATTGCTGGGCTGTGAAATGGGGCTGGAACCATTGGCCTAGCTCAGATAAAACATTTGAAACTAGCAGGTTTCCAATGCTTCACTTTTTCAACTCTATAAAGGTACTTTGGTATTCTTTGTTAAGTGGCCAATTAAAGTTATAAAGAATTTTAATCATCTAAAAGGTATGATCAGGTACCTTCTCCTCTAATCCTTAACTTTTCTTTTATCACCTCTAATTTCAGCTAGATTGAAAAGCCTTTCCTAGGATTTGTTCTCAGACTTCAGATGATTCAGCATCAAAACCCTCCCAGGGCTCTTATCTGTTTCAGTCGGGCAGTCAATTCATCTTCCTGAACAGTTCACAGTTATCACTAGGAAAGTCTTATGCTGCATTTTTACCTATGCTGCTCTCTGAGCTCCAGCTTCCTCTTCCTATAAACAGCAGAAGTGGAGGGAAAGAAAGAGAAGAGAAATAGGGAGCAACAGAGAAGAGCTCCCCAACCTCATCACTGTGAAAATAAAGCCCTCACTGACTGTGAACATAAAAAGTTCTGTCCACACTGGCAAAACTTTAACAGTACTATTTCACATACCTGCTTTAGACTCAGTTTTCCTAATCAATTTCTTATAAGCTTATATCTCTTATATAAAAGAGACAGAACATTTCCAACAAAATTTGAAGATCCTCTTAAAGATATGCAAAAGTTTCAATCAAAATGCTGTAGGTATTTTTAATAGAGATACTGTACAAACATTATCTTCTATTCATATAAACAGCATGAGTTTTGTTTCCTGAGTAAGACTACATAAATACTTGATTGAATGCAGGGATCATATTGTTACGTATAAGGTGGACATCAGTATCAGTAAGAAGATGAGGACACAAGAAAGAAATCATTTCTGGAATATGGGCTAGGCTACAATGTACATGTTATCTCATTAATTTTTTTTTTTTTTTGGGTCCGGTCGTGTGGCCTGAACTCTGGGCCTGGGCGCTGTCCCTCAGCTCTTCAGCTCAAGGCTAGCGTTCTACAACTTGAGCCACAGCGTCACTTCCGGCTTTTTTCTTTTTTGCTTATGTGGTGCTGAGGAATCGAACCCAGGGCCTCATGCATGCAAGGCAAGCGCTCTACCACTGAGCCACCTTCCCAGCCCCTATCTCATTAATTTTTATAACAACCCTATCAGCTATTATTGATAAAGAAAGTTCCTCTTACAGGGTAAAGTGCATCAGATAGCCATAAAGTGACAAAATCAGATTTTTTTTCCTGCCTATGTGGTGCTGAGGAATCGAACCCAGGGCCTCATGCATGCAAGGCAAGTGCTCTACCACTGAGCCATCTTCCCAGCCCCAACAAAATCAGATTTTTTAAAAACTGTGTTAGCACGCTGGTACAGTGGTAGAGTACTTGCATGAGGCTCTGGGTTTGATTCCTTAGCACCATGTAAGCAGAAAAAAAAGCCAGAAGTGGCGCTATGGCTCAAGTGGTAGGTAGCCTTGAGCTGAAGAGCTGAGGGATAGTGCCCAGGCCCAGAGTTCAGGCCCCATGACTGACAAAAACAAAAAACAAAAACAAAAACAAAAAACAAAACCCAAAAAACAAAAAACAAAAACTGTGTTAGAGAGACCAAACTCAGAGATTGTGCATGCCAGGCAAGTGCTCTTATCACTGAGCCCACTCCTCCCCATCAGAAATTTTAAGCCACATCTCTTAACACAAAAATCATACTTTGGTTATTATATATTAGCCTACAATACATAATAAAAAAGAAAAAAGTTAAGGGGACTGTAATGAGAGGAAACGATGGGAGAAAGAAAAACAATGACCATCCTAAAAAGAGCGGTAGGAAGAGGACCCAAGTTGTACCAGTGCTTTATGGGGGAAGGAGACAGTTGTATAAGTACTTGTTATTTGCAATGTGTAGGACTCACCAAAAAGCAGGGAATATTTGGCCTAGCTAGAGTCCTTCAGACTTAAACCATGATCACAGGTAATCACAGATAATAATGCAGAAACAAGCACCACTCATGTTCAGCTCACAGCGCCTTCATTACAGAGAAGATGGTAAAGTGAAGGCATTTGCTAGCAGGAGAGAACATGTGCGTGCCTATCCCTGGAAGAAAGGAAGGCTGATTATCTGAGGAGAGTGAAGACTATGTGGGAAGCAGTAAGATCAAAGGCACAAGAAGTTATTTGAATTAGAAATACAATCAAATACAGAAGCAAAGGAGACAATGAATCTGAGGAACAGTCTAATGAGATAGGCGATAGGCTGTCTAGAAGCAGTAGGGATAAGTGGGAAGAAATTGGGAAGGACAGAGAACACATTAATGTAGATAAAATGAGGGAAGAACACTTCCTAGTGTACCTTTTTGGTACAGCTCTGACAACCTGGACACACACACACACACACACACACACACACACACCACACAACACACACACACACACACACACACACACACACACACACACTCACTCACTCACTCAGCACTGTAGGACAAAAGCCTAAAAAGAAACATATATAAAAAAGAATAAGAAGCCAGGCACCAGTGGCTCATGCCTGTAATCCAGCTACTCAGGAGACTGAGATCTGAGGATCACAGTTCAAAGCCAGTCCCAGCAGGGCAGTCTGTGAGACTCTTATCTCCAATTAACCACCAGAAAAGTGGCATTGTGGCTCAAGTGGTAAAGCCTCGCCTTGAACTGAAGAGTGAGGGACAGTGCCCAGGCCCAGAGTTCAAGCCCCATGACCACCCCCACCACCAAAAAGAAAAAAGAAAAAAGAATAAGAAGTTGAACTGTGGCTCAAGTGGTAGAGCACTAGCCTTGAGTGAAAAAGGTCAGGTAAGCCAGGTGCCAGTGGCTCATGCCTGTAATCCTAGCTACTCAGGAGACTGAGATCTGAGGATCTCGGTTCAAAGCCAATCCGGGCAGGAAAGTCTGTGAAACTCTTATCTCCAATAAACCACCAGAAAACCAGAAGTGGTGCTGTAGCCCAAGTGGTAGAGCACTAGCCTTGAGCTGAAGAGCTGAAGGACAGCACTCAGGCCCAGAGTTCAAGCCCCATGATCAACTAAAAAAAAAAAACAACTCAGGAAAAGTGCCCAAGACTTGAGTTCAAGCCTCAGGACTGGCACAAAACTAACAAATAAAATCCCAAATAAATCTATCTATACTTGGGTCTCACTATATTTTATCAAATGAAATAACAACTAAATTGAGAGCAGAGGAAAAGGATAATACAGTAACATTTCTGTGTTATGGAAAAATTAATGTAACAAAATTTTCTATCTAAACTAATTTTAAATAGCATATATCAAGTATACTGAACATTTCCCACAATGCAATTCAGTGGCATTGATTAAATTCACAATATTGTATGACCATCACCAAAACCTAATATCAGAGTTTTTTATCACTCCAAACAGAAATACTGTGGCTCCCTTCCATCTTCCCCACCTGAGCCCTTTGAAAGAATTTTAACACAAAACTTTGACTAGTTTCACTTTCCATCAGTTCAGTTATCCATGGATTTGAAGAATTGGAAAATCTTGAAAATAAACAATTCATATGTTTTAAATTGTACATTGTTCTGATAGGGCAATGGAATCTTGTACCATCCTACCCGGTCCTGTCCAGGACATAAATCATCCCTTTGTCCAGCACAGCCAGGCTGTGTATACTGCTCACCAGATAGTCCCAAGTAGCTGCTACTCATGCCCATTAGTCACTTAGTAGCCCTGTTAGTTATCAGATCCACTGCAGTGGTATCATATTGCTTGTGTGCAAGTGACCCTTATTTTACTCAATAATGGCCCCAAACCATAAGAGTAGTGATGCTAGCAATTCAGATATGCTAGAGAGAAGGTGTAAAGTTCACCCTTTAAAGGAAAAGGAAGAAAGTTCTTAACTTAAAAAAAAATATGTCAAAGTTGCTAAGATTTATGGCAAGAACAAATCTATCCAGGAAAAAGAAAATCATGGAAGTTTTGCCATCACTCCTCAAACAGCAAAAAGTTAAAGGTCATAGTATCTGGTGAGTCCTTTGTAAGACTGAAAAGATGTTAAGTTAAAGAGTTCAGTCCTCTACATCCAATGAGGGGTCTCATAATGTAGAACCTGCAGATAAAGGGCACTGCTAAAATACCTTTCAGCTAATGATCAACAAAACACAACAGACTGAACAAACTCAGAATGCTAGCTGTATACTGGTAAGGGCTAGTAATTCTAAAATGGCTTTCTACATATTCTAGAGTTAAGCAAAATGAGTATAAACTCTCTAGTCCTAAATGTGAACTAGAGTTGTCAGTAAGAACTAATGCTTTTAATATGGAGTGATAATTCTGGAACTAAATATAAATGTGTATGTGTGTGCATTTATATATATCTTTATACATACATCTATATCTACACCTATATCTATAAACTTCTGCTAAGAAGAACTAAAAGCGATGGCTCTGGAGTAGCAATGACCAGTCCAAGTATTCACATTTGGGGATTCTAAATTCTGCCCTTCAAAAGTAGAAGCCAGGGCTGGGAAGGTGGCTCAGTGGTAGAGCGCTTGCCTTGCATGCTCAAGGCCCTGGGTTCGATTCCTCAGCACCACATAAGCAAAAAGAAAAAAGCCGGAAGTGGAGCTGTGGCTCAAGTAGTAGAGCGCTAGCCTTGAGCTGAAGAGCTGAGGGACAGCGCCCAGGCCCAGAGTTCAGGCCCCATGACCGGACCCAAAAAAAAAAAAAAAAGTAGAAGCCAGGGCTCTGGGGATAGAACTGGGAGGGGCCAAAAGATAAGAAGTACTGAGGAGTCCATAGATGAAAGCAACAACTTAAGCACCAAAACCAATAATGACGGTTATACAGTACAAGACAGATATCCAGAATTGTATACATTTTGTCAAAATATTGATAAATAAGTGGGAAAAATAGTACATTAATAACAACTAAGTATCCAAGGCAGCTGACTTATAAAGAGAAAGGTTTATTAGTTAGCTCACATTTTGGAGATTTAATGTTCATGTTTGGGCTAGGGAGGTCACTGATGTGGTATCTTATAAGTGTGGAAGATGGTGGTGTAGGATGGGAGGGAGGAGTGGGAAGAAAGGGAAGGAGAGAGACAGAGAGTACAAATGCATTAATGAGGCCAGAATAATAATGTGTGTGTGTGTGTGTGTGTGTGTGCGCGCGTGCGCCTTGCACCCGCGCACCCTCTCTTAACTTTTTCCATTTATGGCTAGTATTATGTCATTTGAGTCACGCCTCCACTTGTTTTTTTGTTGCTGTTGTTGTTTTTGCGGGTTAACTGGATATGAGTCTTACAGATTTTTTTTTTCTGCCCAGGGTAGCTATGAATGAACCACTGCTATTCTCAGTTCTCAGCCTCTGAGAAGCTAGGACTATAGGTAGCTACTAGTTATCCAGTTAACATTCCTTTTAGCAAGAACTCAAGTGGTCACACCAAACTACCTCATGCACTAATGACTTAAAAATTTCTCACAAGGTCGAACTTCCCAAAGTATTCCAATCCTCATGAAACAACACCTCATAATGGACTATTGGGAGTGGCTGAGACCATACCCAAATGTTAGCAAAACTGAAAGCTTTCCTTACAGTAGAATGCCAATTAATAAAGGTAGAAGGAAGGATGGATTAAAACCTTACCATCCAGTTGCTGATCTACCACAGTGGCAGAGTGTTTGTCTAGTATGAGAGGCCCTGAATTTGATTCCCACTACAGGGAGAAAACAGATAAGAAATTTATCAACCCGTAACTATTAGTAATAACTAATCCAAGTAAAAATCACCAGTAGATGTTGAAATTAGCAGGTAAAATTCTGAAAAGAAGTAGGTATTTACAGACTCTCAAAGCATTTCCTTATCAGATAGTTACAACAAAAAAAAACTTGATGGCACAACAACCAGGTTGCAGACACTACCTTGCTCAAGCAAAATTAACATTAAATTAACAACATGAGAGGTTCTTACCGTGTAGTAATGCACTGGGAGAAAGAACACCACCATTTCTACTGTATTTCTGACAAAAACAATCTGAATTTTATGGGAAATACCAGACGAAACTGAAACAGATGGGCACTGTACTAGTTCTCCTCCAAGTGGCAAGGTCATGAAGGGCAAAGACAGAATGAGCAACTGTTCTAAACTGGAGAACTAAAGCAACATGCAACATGGGACGTATAGCACAGGACAATACCAACTTCCTTATAGCACAGGATATTATGGGGACACCTGAAATAACCCGAATATGGTCTGTAGATTCAGTAACAGTATTAGCTAATGTGTTAGGACATTAGCTAATATTATAGGTAAGAAGCCCTTCATTTAGAAAATAACACACTGTAGTATTTATGGGAAAAGGCATTAACTCTGCAACTCATTTTCAAACACAGTTGATAAAAAAATAACATATCCACAAAAAAACAAAAAAAAGGGCAGAGGTAAAGTACTAACTTCTGGGGAATTGAGCTAAAGATTATCTGAGAATTCTCTGGGCTTATATTTTTCTATATTTACAATCAGAAAAAGTAGAAGAAAATAATTTGTTGTATTAACCTAGCCATTGCTTAATACCTTCTGCAAGACCTTTATGAAGCATGACCCAAGCAATCTTGAACATGACCAGTGCAACCTCAGTACTCACCCACTACCTTCTGATAAGAGCTTTATACCTTTATGCACTATGATGTCAGACAAGTAACATTGAATCCAAATCTATTCTAGTATATTTTTTCATCCATCAAATTTACATGGCTTTTCATGTGGTTGAAATGATTCCCTAAGACTTTTAAAAGGTTTTCTACCATACTTAAGATTTAATTATAATATTCTTTTTTTAAGTAAGGAATAGATATTTCATATTCATTTCTTGTTTCTGAAGATTCCTTTCTTACCCCTGCAACAATATTATTTCCTTTGCCATAAAATGAGACAGATGGGCCAGATAACCTCTATGAGCCTATCAGGAAGCTATTAGAGGCAAATACTGTGGAGTACTTGGATGGCCAGGACTGAAATGTTGTAAATATGTCATAAATGGGGAATATAGTATCGGAGTGATTAACTTGCAAGCGTAATGTAGAGATCACTGCTTCTTCAATAGTGTCCAAGAAACAGGTAAAAATATCACTTAAAATTTCTGCAAGAAAATACCTTTATTTTTCTAATTGATTCTCTGTAATCTAGTAAAATATATATTGCTAGAAATCAGGAAATAACTGTGCTTGTGAAAACTTGCAGATAAATCAAACCTGCTTGGTTTACAGTTATGAAATCACTGTATCATTGTAGCTGTCCAACCAAAACCCGCTGAAGTGAACTTAGTGCTTCTTTACATTATTCATTTTGGGACACACCTGTGAATTTACATGAGCAGCAAACCGGAACATCTACCAATACAAAAGACTAATGATAATATCTCTTCTTAAGGTAAAGAAAAATGCAATTCTGTATTCATTTTTGTTTTGTTTTCCCTTTAAATGAGTCAACAAGGAACACAGAAGGAAAACAACTTATCCAAATTTACACAATGAATTAGCTTTAAAGTTGAAATAGAGCTTGAGATGTGGCTTAGTAGTAGGATACATGCTTAAGTGTGTATGGTGCTTTGGGTTTGATCTCAACACCACATAAAATGAAGTAAAATAAAATCAAGATGAAATAAAACTCAAGTTTCAAGGCTCCTGTCAGAACTCCTATATCACTCAGTCAATTTGATGCTAAAATGTTCCCATTCAGACAATTTCTTTTCACTATTTTAAAATGTGTGAGTGTTACTCTATCTCATATAGGGGGCTCTACAGAAAGTAAAGGTGTCTTTGCTTGTAAAACACATATATCAGTTTGCTATAAAATGCAAACTATAAAGTTCATGCTTCATTGCTAAATTTTGCACCTAAAATTGTCCATTTTGTGATAGAGAAATAAATGTCTTTTGGATTTTTTTAAATATATAATTTTTATTGTAAAGATACTGTACAGAGGGGTTACAGTTACATGAGCAAGGTAATGAGTCCATTTCCTATTCAGCATTGTTACCCCTCCTTTGTTTTTCCCCTACCATCCTCCCCCCCTTTTTTTTTAAATGTCCTTTGTTTATCTCTTTCCTACTTTAATTAGATCACCCTGTTTTACAGCATATGGTCCTTTTAAAGAGACTTCTGGAATTTTGGTATACTGCTGACTTGACAGTATTAATTAAAGGCAACTCTCCAGGATTAGAGACTCAGATTACTGAAATATAACTGAAGACTCTTACAACACATGGTGGGAAAAGAGCTTTTTTTTTTTTTTAGTGTGCAGGGTGGTGGGAGGGGAAGAGTGGGGGAGGGGGGGAGGGGGGGGGGGGAGAGAGAGTTTGCTGGTCCTGGAGCTTGAACTCAGGGCCTAGGTGCTGTCCATAAGCTTCTTGTGCTCAAGGCTGGCACTCTACACTTGAGCCACAACTCTGCTTCCACTTTTTTTGGTGGTTAATGGAAATAAGAGTCTCACAGACTTTCCTGCACAGACTGGCTTTGAATCATGATCCTCAGGTCTCAGCCTCCTGAGTAGCTAGGATTACAGGTGTGAACCATCAATGTCCAGCATAAAGCTTGTTTTTATTTTTTTAAGGGATTATTTTCTGTAATGTAACTAATTTCTTCCTCATTTAACTTCATCATTTATCTCTGACCACTGAGTGAGTTGCAGACAACTAGCTAGGCAGGTTATATAGTCTAAATATAGGCATTCTATACTCCTCATTCTCAGAGCTACTGTTGGCCAAATTATAATACAAATAAATGTATTACTGGTGAATAGCAAGCGGTCCACACTGATAACCTTGGTGGTCAGAGGAGGGACTTGTAGGCACAGAAAGACACCCCTGTTCTATGAAGAACACGCTCTAGGAATGTGGGTATATTTACAAGAAGCTGCTCTTATAGGAAACAATAGCATAATCATTCACACCCAAGAAAACTGTAATAGGGCCATTGCTTAATACTATTGCCCTCTCCAGTACTTCTGAGCAGTGTTTCAGAGTACTAGGGACATTGCTCAGTATAATGAGTATTTTTATTTCTCACATCCACTGATTTCCTCCACACTATGATCAATGCCAAAATATGTTCAATTAAGGTATAATTTTAAATTAAGGTTTAATTTTTTTCCAGAAAATCTAAAGAATAAGTTGTTTGGGTTTTGTTTTTTTATTTACCCCAAATGTCTAGAGAGAAAGACATGTTTTGACTTAAACATGAGTGTCAAATGTCTATAAATTTCTATAAATGTCTATAAATTTCTTCACACAATGACCAGCACCATAGATTTTTACAATCTGAACAAACACAGACCAATAGAGACTGTATCCCAACTGCCCCTGCTTCATCGCAGACCCAACCACTCCCTAAGCAATCATCAGCCAGTCTTCCACTGGCAGAGCATTGCTGAGGCCTGCATCCTCCTACTCCATTTGATGTTTGAAGAAATACCATATTTCAACTGCATGAAATTGAAGATCTTTTCTTCATTACTGCATAGCGTTTCACACAGTTATCCATTGTGCTGCTAATAGGCCTTTGCACTTGTTTTTGTAGTTATAACTTTATATTACTTTCTTTAAAAAGACTTCCAAAATTGCTTTAGGCTTCATAACCATTATGATCTACTCCTAGGTAAATACACATAATATCATGTATCTCTCCTCTCCTCCCTTTTTTTCAATCCTTCTGCCTCAGCTTCTTGAATTCTGGGATACAGGCATAATACCACCACACTAGTCCATGTGCTACTTTTGAAATAAAATTTTAGAATAATATGTAGCACAAGAAGGTCAGATGAGCAATATTTGTGACATATCATCATGCACAGCAGTGGCACACTGAATGTACTTAAATGTACACAGGAAAAATTTCAAATTGGAAGTAGAAGTCTACGCAAAAGACACATGACACCGAAGGTGAGAGATTTTCAATTTAAATTGTCACTGCAGCGCAGAAGCCACCTCTGGCTACTCCTTTTCTAAAACATTTAAAGTGGTATAAAAGGGGTACTCAAAGGAGCCAAGCACAATGACATACATTTAAAATGGATTAAGAACCAAGAATGCTTTTCTATCTCTTTCTCTGTCAGTACTAAGTTTTTTAGACCTTGGTCAAGTCATGATGGGCCTCAGCTGCTTTATTTTTAAATATTTGGGTGGTAATGTCAAAGGCCACCTCAGATATGGGACAATAGTAAAGAGAAACATTTGTATTATTTATTTTATTACAGTAGCATTAAAAATTATAACACTACATTATGCCATGCTCTCATTATCCTCTCACTCACATTCCAAATATTTAGAAATTAAATAAACAGGATTGTTTTACCTTAATTTCTTCTGTCTATATTAAAGAATTAAGCAAGAAACTATACCTCTTTTTTAAACATTTGCTGGGTTAAAAATGTTATTTATTTTACCTAAGGTTTTTTTTTGTTTTATTTTATTTTAAATAACACAGGGGGACTGCTGATGTGAAATATATTCCAATATGAAAGGAATATCATTCTAGGTATCTTCCCTCTGTTTTCCCCACCTCAGCCCTAATAATAGCTCCTAAAGTCATACTCAACTATCTTTTACGAAATGAGGGAGTCAGAATGGCAAATGTACCACTTATTCTGTACGGTTCTCCAGTAAATGTGTTGTTACAAGGCAGGAACCCACCAGTAGGTGGTAAAACACTTAAGAATCCAGTACGAACAGCAACAGGGTGAAAAATAAACGTCAGATGTGGAATCTCCACTTAAAAAACTAGTGAGCCGATTGAAAAGTGAACAATTAGGGTACAGGAAGTGCAAAGAGAGACTTGAAAATCAGGATGACAGTTTTATTTAGATTTGTTAAAAGATAAAGGAAGCAAATCAAATCAAAGTAAAAGTGTTAGGTTGAGCTCTGTTCCCATTTCCAGCACAGGGAAAAAGTCTGAAAGAAGTGCCTCACAGTTCCCAAAGTTGAAGCAATCTACCTGGGGAGGGAAATGTAGTTTCACTAGGTGAGAGGAAAATGCACTGAGGAAGATTTCAGTAGAAATGGTGATTTGGCCATCCTCCAAAGATAAAGGCAGTTATTCAAAGGAACTTCCACAATTTTTAGAACAATATATCTACTTTCAACTAAGCTGACAGAATAACTTTATATTCAGCTCCCACATGTGTGAATGTGTCAAACCTTTCTTTCCCCCGTGGGGTTAATCAAATTTCAGTAGCTAGTTATGCTAGAAGTAAGTTCTATAAACTTAATGCTTATGAAACAACAGGAGAAATTTTTAGAAAACAATACACACCTTAACCTACCTGCACCTGCCCCCTTTCAAAGTATCTGTCTATATGAGTTACTAATCAAAGAAAAACAGGTCAACATACTAAAACATGGAGACCCTACAACCAGAAGCTAAAGTAGTGTGTTTAGGCAACAATGAAATATTTTAAAATTAAAAACAAACTTTACCTTATCTTTAGGAACTTAACCCTAAAACAATAGTCTCATCTTTGTCTTATTAGAATTTTCTACAGTGGATTACTTACCAACAAAATAAAAGAAAAACAAAGACACACACACATATGTCTTTATGTTTTTCCTTTCATATATATATATAAACTTTAGCACATGTCAGACTTTTTGGGTCATTACTACTTCTTTTATTATGCAGAAAGGAAAACAAAGTTTGTTTTCGCAAATAAACATTCAAAAATTTTAAACATTTAAAAATTTTAACAGTATAAGATTACCATCACTTGTTTGGAGTTGATCAGTATAATTATTTCTATAAGAAAAACAAATTTTTAGTTTGCTTCTATAAATTCCTTCTGATTAAAGTAGAATTAAAATGTTTTCCATGAACACTTGCCATGTTTTGCAGTGCAAGCTTTTGCTAGCTGAAAAAGATTGCTCCTTTTTTCTTTTCTTGAGTAACTAGACACCAGAGACTTTGGGGGTAAATTGACTAAACTAAATATATTTTTAAAAGGACCATTGTTCTATTTTTAAAGCCCTACTTTTCTTAATTTTGTACTCTGCCTGCCACACAAAGATAACTTTTGAAAAGAGACAGTCACCTCTCTTTCGTGCTACTGCTCAACTGTAGGCAGCAGCAGTCTTCATGCCTGCTCCAGCGGCTTTCTCAGTGGATGTTTCCACACCTTCCCTCACCTTTTTTTCCCCTCTTTCCTACATACAGCACAGTCTATGGAGTCCAGCAATAAAATAAACTGACCTAATGGTGAGGAGAAACTGGCACATCTCAGCCAGAAAAAGCAGTGGCCAAGTCACTGGAAATATAGGCCATAAAGATTAATGAATGTAAGGCTCAAAAAGAATATTTGTAATTTCCAGCAACAGTGTCTTTATATTACATGGTTAAATAAACAAAGTATGAAGTAGTGAGGAAGAGAGAGGAAAAAAAAAAAAAACCAAGACAATTGTAAGAGCAAAAGAGTTTGTCGTTTACGGTCCTAAAAATAATGACTGATAAGACATAAGATGAAATAAAAATCGGTTTCAGTCTTCTTATTTCAATGAAGAACTTTAAAAATAAGAAAACTCCATTTAGAAACAAGGAAAACTTACAAATGAATGTCCTCCTGAGTATGAAGGGAAAAGAGAGCATTTTAGGAAAATTAAAAAGCATAAATACATGCAGGCCCAGCAAACTCCAGACTAGCAGACTATGAAGTTCAGGATTTCTTTTTAAGAACTGAAAAAGAAAAATAACATGAGTTGAATACATTATTTCTTGAGTTAGGTGAAGAACTGGACAACAATCTTCTGTGAAATCTGTTCCTAGGAAGAGATAAACACCATCTACACAGCTCATACCACACATTATCCACAAAAGGTTAAAACAACAACAAAAAACCCACAAAACATTTTAAAGTCCATATTTTTAATTTGTTCGTGAACATGAACCATGAAAGTATTCCTTTTCATTAAAAGTCAATGACTATGTTTAGACTGTCCTTTGACTTTATTATTTATTCATATTAGAACAGGAATTCTAAGATAATAGTCACCCCAACTCTTTGAGAAGTGTAAGATGTCTTTCTCGTGCCATCATTTCCCAACTAAGTTAGTAGGCATTTGATTCACATGGCAAAATCTATAGGTAAGAACTATACATTGTCAAAAAATGATCTCAACAAGTAAGGTTATATTTGTAATTACAGATGCTTTCTATATTTAGCTCCATTTCTTTTCTTAAAAGAAACTAGTCTGTAAGACTGATCAGCACAGGATTGTCTACAGCCATTAATGATTTCCAAAAATGTTTTCATCTGTCTGTTTCTCTACTTCCAAAACATATGTAAAACTTGCTGCACTCTTTAGCTTGATTCAAATAAATGAAAATAATAAGAGGCATATTTTACTCACAGCTTTAAAAATTCATTAGGAGCTTGGCAATGGTATTTTCAGTGCATTTTACTATTACCTATTGATCCTAATGCACTTGACTTATCTGTAGAGATAAACTTATCTTGACCTTGCTGAGTACAGATAGCCTGGGCTAGAACCTGCGGTGGCCTCTCTGGGGGAAAACCAGCCATAATCTAAATTACCAGGACACAGGGATGTAGGTGCTTTAGTGTTCTCAGTCTGGTATTAAAAAAAAAAGAAAACAATAATTTTATACCGGTAAATAACATTAATATTCTCAATTTTAACCAAGAAACTAGCACAGCCTCAGTGGTAATTTTCTGTTCAAAGCACCTGGACCAGTATCAAAAAGCACAAAGAAGAATGGACTAACTAACATGATAGAGAACCCAGAATACCTTCTTTTAGAGTTACAACATCAGAGTAAATGAAAAAACAGAAAGAGCTTTTAAGATGCATTTAAATTTTCAGCTTCTCTAAAATATTCTAAAATTACACTTCCAGTGACTAATGCATAAAAGATATTTCTAAATGCTTTTCTTAAGTTACAAGATAGCATCCCTGAAAATATTACTCTTCTATCCAATTTTAATCTTACCTTTTTATTATCAAAGTAAATAGCTAAGTAAAAGTTGCCCATTTAGCTTCCTTAGTCTGTAAGATAAAGTGAACAAATGAAAGCCCTTCTAAACCTTTTAAATAAAAGCCTGTTTTGAGACAGAATTATAAATTCCAACAGTCAATTGGACTTTATTTAGACTATTTCAAAAAGAAAAAAACTTCTATAAGAAAATGTTAATGGCCCAATTTTACAGGGCTAACAAAGGATTAAGCATTAAGAGTTCTGATTCTCAAATAATTTTCTTTCACAAATATTAAAGCATAGAATAAAGTAAGTTTTAAAACTTATAGATTTTTAGTTCTGAAAACCATAAAGAAAATAATTTATAATTTATTTTTAAAATATGAATTGTTTATTTCCAAACTGTATGGAGACTTTGGGGTTTGTGGATAAATCATCCTTCATGAATTATACTTTTGACAACTTAAATTCAGGCTTAGATTCTCTCTAAGCTCTCTACTCCAAACACTTCTGAAGGTGGCCAGGCAATGAATGCAGCTTTCATGCCGTTTAACGTGACATTTAGGTTCTTTTAAGAAGTAGTATAACTAATTGTTCCTTATCATTCATGGTTTTAGTAGTTTGATATTTATATCAATATTGCATGATTTTAAGACAGCATGAAAAAGAAATTGAATAGAGAATTTGCTAAGTAGATTAGTGGTTTTCTTAAGCACTATACTAATGCTGATACATTTTTAAAAATGCTACAAGAATTAATTGTCCTCTATTATTATTCAGGGCACCTGAACACAAGATATTATTACTATGGCACATTAACTCTGCTATTTTTCAAGATAGAAGCAAGAATGTTAAACATTCACTACTGAATAATTTTCTCGAAGCACCTAAATGAAACATACTGTAATTTTATATATTTCCATCTACAGAATTGCTTAGCACTGATAAACAGCAACACAACTTTCTATATTTTAATATTTTGGCATTGGCTACAAATGAACATAGACTTAAGAAAAAAAAAAAGAGAACACCATCCACAAACTCTGTCACAAAGAATAGGGCTCGATTGCTAATTATACAGGGAACTGATTTTAATTACACTGAGAATATTGCTTTTAAAAACACTTTCCAAACTGCCAAGGCAGAGGAGTTAGCAAATCAATAAAATACTTCTACCACGTTACAACAGTGCCCTCTACTGGTATGTAAAAAACTCTGCAGGTAAAATAGGACATTTTCTTAGAAAAGAAAACCAGGAAGAACAAACATTAATTATGGAAATTTTGCTGCCTTTTTAAAATGGAAATGATGAAACCCAAGTTATGTCACTTTAAACATAAACCAATATTTAACCTGACATTTGAAGAGCTTCCTGGAAAAATTTACAGTTTTGAAATAACAAATATAGTTTCCAAACATGTACCATCTGACTAAAAGATTAGCCATATTTATTTTAAGTGATAAATAAATATTAGAACTTCTTGTTCTCATTATTTTCTTAATCTAAAATTCAGATATTTACTAAATCTCATTCATTAAATGCATGGATTTTTTTTCTTAGCCTATCATACATGATATCAATGTCAAAACAGTTATTCAAAATCAATTTAGATTCAGAGGGAAAAAAACCCTACTTATTTCTTTTAACTTGCAAGTATTTTATAAAACTATCTGTGGTCTCAGCAACAACCTCTAAGGTATACTCAACATAACAATAACAAAAATCACCATTTACAAGAGCTCATAATGCTGACACGCATTTTTGTTGTTGTTGGCGGTGGGCCTGGGCTCTTTCCCTGAGCTCTTTCCCTCAAGGCTAGTGCTGCTCAACCACTTTGAGCCACAGTACCACTTCAGTTTTGAGTGGTTAATTGGAGATAAGCGTTGTAGGGGACTGGGCTGGTTCTAAACCACTATCCTCAGGTCTCAGCCTCCTGAGTTGCTAGGATTACAGGTATGAGCCATTGGCTCTCTAACATGCATTTTACAAGCTTTGAACCCTATACTGTAACATAGGAATTTTTAAACTAATAAAAATTAAAAGCAGGCTGAGGGCATGGCTCAAGTGGTAGAGCACTTGTCCAGCAAGCATGAGGAACTGAGTTCAATCCCCATTTTCTATCTTGAAAAGAAAAACTGTAAGCAAACATTAAAAATGGACTTCAATGTGTTACTATATTACTATTTACGTCTAGACTTAGCAGAAAATGTTGTTGCCTTTCCACATATAACTCATATAAATTATAAATAATATATATTTTACAACCATATACATTATTTGTATCACAGATATATAGTTTTGAATCCAAGAAAGTTTACTTTCAAAAACTGTACTACAACTTTATAGGAAAACAATTTGTCTTATATAACATGAAACTGAGCTTCAAGAAAGATAATGATTAGAATACATTCTTTCAGCATCCTAAATAAGGGGGTTGTAGAGGACCAGGAGAGGAAGAGATCAAGAACAGAAGGGCCACAGCAGGAAATGTCAGTTGAGAGGGCAAAGTCTTGGGGCAGGAGAGTGCTTGGGATAGCCAAGGAAAGAACTTGAAAAACAAAGAAGAAATTAGAGCATAAGTGTGTCAAGTTTTACAGCTAGTTCCAAGAGGGGCAAAAACTTTCACGTGAGAAGTCTGTTGATGGTTTAACAAGTTACCATCCTGACTGTTCACCAACAATAATCATATTTCCAATTTATTAGGGAAATCAATGGAAAGACGAAACTTACATTTAAATACTTGTTTTAAATGAACAAGGGGCTGGGAATGTGGCTTAGTGGTAGAGTGCTTGCCCAGCCTGGATGAAACCCTGGGTCTGAATCCTCAATACCACATAAACAGAAAAAGCCAGAAGTGGTACAAGTGGTAGGGTGCTAGACTTGAGAGAGGGGAAAAAAAAAGCATCTCAGGGACAGTGCCCAGGCCCTGAGTTCAAGTCCCACAACTGGCCAAAAAAAAAAAAAAAAGATGAAACTTACATTAAAATACTTGCTTTACAATGAACTACCTGAAAGCATTTTTATTAGGAGAATATTGCAAAAAATTATACTCCAACTAACCATTTCAAGGAAAAAGAAAAAAACCCTAATTTTGAAAGGAGAGGGGATGCAAATCAGAATGTGGGGGGAAAAAGGAAATCAATGTACATATTGCATATGTATATGTATGAGAGAGAGAGAGAGAGAAAGAGAGAGAAAGAGAGAGAGAGAGCGAGAGAGCACGCCAGCCACACAAACTGGAAGGAGAGAGGGTGACCAGGAAGGATATACCACATTATGTTGTGGGATTATTATAAATGGTGCCTTTCCTATATCTTCTTTTAACTTTTTTTCTAAAATTAGTATCTTTCTTATTTAATATTTCTAGCTTTGAAATATGAGTAGGAAATTAGAATACTAGTTCGAAAGCTCCATATTAACAGTGACAACAGAAAGAGGTTATTTTCTTGGAGTATCTTGGTTCATACTCAGAACCCACCCACTACCTTGGAAGGACTGTTCTAAAAGATAGGATGCAGCAATGGTTAAAGTTTCAAGTTTAAGGGCTGGGAAGTTGGCTCAGTGGTAGAGTGCTTGCCTTGCATGCCTGAGGCCCTGGGTTCGATTCCTCAGTACCACATATGAAAAAAGCCGGAAGTGGCGCTGTAGCTCAAGTGGTAGAGCACTAGCCTTGAGCTGAAGAGCTGAGGGACAGCGCCCAGGCCCAAAGTTCAGGCCCCACGACTGGACCCCCAAAAAAAAAAAAAAAGTTTCAAGTTTAAGCATGAACTCTGGAATCAGACTTTCTTATGTTTAAATCCAACCTTTCTATCTCCTAAGGAAAGACTTAAGGAACACATTTAAATTCTCTCCGTTTCTCATGTGAAAACTGCGAGAATTAATACATGTCTGGATTATGAATAAAACAGACAACACATGGGCTGGGAAGGTGGCGCAGTGGTAGAGTGCTTGCCTTGCATGCCTGAGGCCCTGGGTTTGATTCCTCAGCACCACATAAGAAAAAAGCCGGAAGTGGCACTGTGGCTCAAGTGGTAGAGCGCTAGCCTTGAGCTAAACAGCTGAGGGACAGCGCTCAGGCCCAGAGTTTTTTGGTCAACCGGACCAAAAAAACAAAAAAGCAGACAACACAATTATAATAACATTTATTTTAAACATGGGTTTGTTGCTGTTAACTCTTTTCTATTTGCCAAAAATACATTAATAATAATCTAATTATTATTCCTCCTCACCGGTTTCTATAGATGAAAACAACTGCAGGAGGAAATGAAGTTGGAATGTCTAAGCCATCCATTCAGAGAAAGATGAAACCAAAGGTGGCAGACTCAACAACACCATGTACCTTAGACGGAAGGTCTTAATCACTGTCAGAAACAGCCTCCACTCTTTAATGGTCACTGTAGTTGTGCCAGTGATGTTTTATTATATTACTTTGTCCGATGATTTGCATTAAAGAACATCTCATCTGCCTGACAATGTAACAACAACAATAACAAAAATCCAACTCTTCATTCTGGCTGCTAACACCCACACCAACCTTCCCTTCCTTCCCTGGGCCTGGATCCTCCTCTTCCTAGCAGCATCCTGCCTTTTCCACATCTAACCCAGTGGCTTCCTCAAGTTCTGCAAATCCTCCAGGCCACTGCAGCTCTAGTGATATAGGACATAAGCCACTTGACTAGTCCGAAGCTACAGCATGGTTTTTAAGTAAGTCAGGAAATATTTGGTTCAGATCTCTAATTTCGATGTCAATTTCTAGGAACCCCAATACCAGCATTCTGAATCTGCATTCATTACTAGAAGAAATGAGTGAATCAAATTCTAATTGCTTCTCCCATGACACACAACAGTTTTCAAAAGTATATTTGAAATCTTTAACATTTGTTTTCTTCCCTTCAGGTTGCAATTTAAAATGCATACTGATGAAATTTTTTAAATTGTTTTTTATTAGTAGTGATCAAAACCCAGAATCTAACATAGAGAATACAAACTGGTAAAGTGAGTTACATCACCAGTCTTGATCCAGTTTGTCTTTTACTGCTTTCTTTCTAATAAGCTAAAACTCTTCCATGGTGTCCTTGCACTTAAGATAAAATGCTAAGTATCACTCCCTGATGATCTGAAAAGAACTGACCCCGGCTTCATCTTAAGCCACTTTGCCTGGTAGTGAATTCTAGACACTCTGGCTTTACTGCAGTCTCTTGAAAACACATCAAGTTTAATCTTACTTCCCAGCATTTCTCTTCATTATTACTGAGATACCAGCTCTCTTTTTTGTGCCAGTCCTGAGGCCTGAACTCAGGCTTGGGCACTGTCCCTTAGCTTTTTTTTTTGCTCAAGAGCCACAGCCACCCTCCTCCTCCTCCTTTTTTTTTGGGGGGGGTGCTTAACTGAAGATAAGATTCTTATGGACTTTCCTACAAAGGCTGGCTCGGAACTGTAATCCTCAGCTCCTAAGTAGCTAGCATTACACAGGGAGCCACCACTGCCCAGCAGGTACTCCTTTTTAGAAAAGTCTCTCTGTGGGCAGTCATCATCACATACCCTATTTTTGTTCTATATGTCCCAACATTTTACTTCTGGGCATTACCCAGGAGAAATGAAAATATAAGTCTCTACAAAAGCCACACATAAGATATCACCTCACTCCAGTTAGAACAGCAAAAATCAAGAACTCTAACAACAACAGATGCTGGAGGGGATGTGGACAGAAAGGAACCTTACTTCATTGTTGGTGGGAATGTAAACTTGTTCAACCACTTTGGAAAGCAGTATGGAGGTTCCTCAAAAGACTTCACATAGATCTCCCCTATGATCCAGCAATCCCACTTTTGGGCATTTACCCAAATGTTTACAAACAAGACCACACTAAAGCTACCAGCACAACTATGTTTATTGCAGCATTATTTACCATAGCTAAGATATGGAACCAACCCAGATGCCCCTCAGTAGATGAATGGATCAAGAAAATGTGGTATATATACACAATGGAATTCTATGCCTCCATCAGAAAGAATGACATTTCCCCATTTGTTAGGAAATGGAAAGGTTTGGAAAAAATTATATTAAGTGAAGTAAGCCAGGCCCAAAGAAGCATAGGTCCCATGGTTTCCCTTATTTGCAATATCTAGTATAGGTATGAGTCAAGCGGAAAAGGTCAGATAATGTGATGTTAGGAAAATGAACCCTTAAATATGTATT